>NC_133325.1:392796324-393133824 GCF_042186555.1 Aquarana catesbeiana
ATAAATAAAATGCCATAAAACTATCCCCCATTTTGTATACACTTTAACTTTCGCGCAAACCAATCAATATACGCTTTTTGCGATTTTTATTACCAAAAATATTATGTAGAAGAATACATATCGGCCTAAGCTGAGAAAAAAAATGTGCTTTTTAAAAAAAAAAATGGGGCTATTTATTACAGCAAAAAGTACAAAATTGTGTTTTTTTCAAAATTGACTCTCTTTTTGTGTTTATAGCGCAAAAAATAAAAACCGCAGAGATGATCAAATACCACCAAAATAAAGCTCTATTTGTGGGATAAAAAGCACGTCAATTTTGTTTGGGTGCAGTGTCGCACGACCGCGCAATTGTCAGTTAAAGCGGCACAGTGCTGTATCGCAAAAAATGGCCCGGTCATTGAGCAGCCAAATCTTCCGGGGCTGAAGTCGTTAAGCAACTAAATTGATAATTCTGGCCTCTTTCCCTTTTCTGACTCAATCAGGTGTGCGCTGTATAGAGACCAGGAAAGTAGGAAATCAAATATCAAGGGCTAATCAGGCTTTTAACAGCACAGTGGTAAGCTGGCTTTTCTGAAAAATGAAAGGCAGGCCTTAAGCAGGCTGGCTGCCAAGTGGTAAATATAAAATGTTCAATTATATTATTACTGAACATAGAAGATAAAAACATAGATTATCTTTAAATAAAAGCCCCAAACCACTCATTTTCCTGTGCCGATTACCTGCCAATGATAACAAATTTAAAACATAAAAGTGATCTCCGCCGACTCTCAGCTGGCTTTACAAAATGTGCTATTGCTCTTTGTGAAAGATTCACATAAAGCTCACTTACAGAACAAAAAGCAATATCAATCAGTAAAAATATCCACAAACTAGGCAAAGATTCTCTGTCTGCAGCAAGGTAGAACATCCCTCTAAAGCAGGCCTTATGGTAGCTCTGAAAGGGCCGGTTGTATCTGTAAGACTATGTGTGCAGAGCTCGGGAGTACCCCGCGTACAGGGTGCAGAGCTCGGGAGTACCCCGCCTACAGGGTGCAGAGCTCGGGAGTACCCCGCCTACAGGGTGCAGAGCTCGGGAGTACCCCGCCTACAGGGTGCAGAGCTCGGGAGTACCCCGCCTACAGGGTGCAGAGCTCGGGAGTACCCCGCCTACAGGGTGCAGAGCTCGGGAGTACCCCGCCTACAGGGTGCAGAGCTCGGGAGTACCCCGCCTACAGGGTGCAGAGCTCGGGAGTACCCCGCCTACAGGGTGCAGAGCTCGGGAGTACCCCGCCTACAGGGTGCAGAGCTCGGGAGTACCCCGCCTACAGGGTGCAGAGCTTGGGAGTACCCCGCCTACAGGGTGCAGAGCTCGGCAAATACCCCGCCTACAGGGTGCAGAGTTTGGGAATACCCCGCGTACAGGGTGCAGAGTTCAGGAGTATGCTAGCTAGCACTGGGTGCAGAGTTCAGGAGTACCCCACGTACAGAGTGCAGAGTTCAGGAGTATGCTAGCTAGCACTGGGTGCAGAGTTCAGAAGTACCCCACGTACAGAGTGCAGAGTTCAGGAGTATGCTAGCTAGCACTAGCACATTATGACATTGCCTTGCAGGGTGATTTTTTTTTTTTTTTTTTTTAAATCAAACTTTACAACTGCTTTAAGCACTACAACTGCCAATTTGGAATACTAATCAGAAGTCACTTCTTTTCTCCATGCCTGGACTTAGTACCCTGGTATAACTAGAACACCCTACCCAAACATTGTTCTACATAGAAGCTGCAATTACTGTTTTATAGCTATTAAACTGTCAAATGCTGCCATCCTGTGGTTTACTGATTTATTGCAGCATGTTTTTATCAGCATTTTCCTCTCTCAGTGAACCAGGCTCACTTTACAGCTCTTAAACTCCATGCACACTAGCTTAAAAAACAGTACTCCTTGGGGGGGGGACCTAAAATTTTGAGCGTTTAACATTTTTTTCTGCCAGAAAAACGCTCTAAAAAATGCAAAACAGATGGCTATATTTCTGCCTCTAAAACATTGAGCTTAAAAACACCTTTAGACTACCTAATGTGCATGGTCAAATGACCATCTACACAAGTCCACACTGGATGACTATAGACATTTCAGTGGGCCACTAGGTTCTGTGGGCTTCCAATACAGGTTTATAATTCAACAAATGCAAAAAAAAAAAAATTGAGAAAAAAGAAGAAAAGAAGGTGACATGATTTGCAATCAACTTCATTAATCCAGATTAGTACCATTTACTCCATGTCTTTAAAAAAAAACAAAAAAAACAGTAAGGCTCCATTCATACTTGTGCAACTTTGGACACAATTTTGGGTTGTTCTCAGAAAAGCATTAGAGGGGAAATCTTCCATTGGGGACACTAGTTCTGGAGACCGGGTGGTCCCCAAGTAATTCCTTTAACCACTTCAATACCGGGCCTATTCTGGCACTTCTCTCCTACATGTAAAAATCAAATTTTTTTTTGCTAGAAAATTACTCAGAAAGCCCAAACATTATATATCTGTTTTTTAGCAGACACCCTAAGGAATAAAATGGTGGTCATTGCAACTTTTTATCTTGCACGGTATTTCCGCAATAATTTTTCAAACGCCCTTTTTTTTGGAAAAAACGGTTTCATGAATTAAAAAAATAACAAAACAGTAAAGTTAGCCTAATTTTTTTGTATAATGTGAAAATTGATGTTACGCCAAGTAAATAGATAACCAACATGTCACGCTTTAAAATTGCGCACACTCATGGAATGGCGCCAAACTTCGGTACTTAAAAATCTCCATAGGCGACCCTTTGAAAATTTTTACAGGCTACTAGTTTAGAGTTACAGAGGAGGTCTAGTGCTAGAATTGTTGCACACGCTCGAATGCACGCGGCGATAGCTCACATGTGTGGTTTGAACGGCGTTTACATATGTGGGCGGGTCTTAAGCACGTGTTCGCTTCTGAATGTGAGCTACTGGGGACAGGGGCGTTTTTTGAATTTTTTTTAATTTTTATTTTACTTAATTTTTTTTATTTTTACACTTTTTTTATCACTTTTATTCCTATTACAAGGAATGTAAACACCCCTTGTAATAGGAATCTATTGTGACAGGTCCTCTTTATGGAGAGATTCGGGGTCAATAAGACCCCACATCTCTCCTCCAGGCTGGAAAGCATGAGATCGAGAAAAAAAAATTCACTGATCTCATGCTGACAGCCGCGATCGCGGCTTTGTTTACTTCCGGGAACGTTATGACGTCACGCCTGGGCCTCCGACGGTCATAGAGATGACTGGTGACCATCTGGTCACCGGAAATCTCTATTGTCCTCATCCGGCGCCGGCCGACTCTTTCTCCGAGCCCCCGATGGCACGGTAGACTCCGAAGAAGCACCAGGTGACTGCGGGGGGGCGAGGGGAGTCCCCTCCTGTCTCCTATAAGAGCGATCAAGCGACGGAACTGCCACTATGATCCTTATCGTGCACAGAATCGCCAGCTGGAAAGAATGATATTTGAATGACGCCTGTAGCTGCAGGCATCGTTCAGATATCACCGCACATAGTCAAGGACGTCATATGACGCCCTAAGGCATTGAAGCGGTTAATTTGCAGGGATTTCCTCTCACTTCCTGCTTGTATGGGACAGGAAGTGAAAGGAAATCTCCCCAATGGGACACAGAGGGTGAAAAAAATCTGACAGGGTTTATAACCTCCCTTGTTCTATGTAAAAAAAAAAAAAAGTTCTGCCTATAGTTCTACTTTTACTTTGTGAAAATCACATTCAAATTGCACTCATCCAAAGTTGCATCAAAGTGGCAACGTAAAGTCACAATGGAAATCGCACAACTTTGGAGTTGCACAAGTGTGCATGGAGCCTAAAGCCACAAAATGTATTAGCTTAAAAAAATTGCTATAGGTGACAAAAAAATTCACTCCAATTCACTCCAAACAAATTAACCATTTAAGGACTAGCCTCGTTTTGAGATTTGGTGTTTACAAGTTTAAAACAGTTTTTTTTTGCTAGAAAATTACTTAGAACCCCCAAACATTATATATTGTTTTTTGTCTAAAACCCTAGAGAATAAAATGGCAGTCATTGCATTACTTTTTTTCGCACTGTATTTGCGCAGCGGTCGTTTTTGGAAAAAAATCACTTTTTTGAATAAAAAAATAAGACAACAGTAAAGTTAGTCCAATGATTTTTTATATTGTGGAAGATAATGTTATGCCGAGTAAATTGATACCTAACATGTCACACTTCAAAATTGCACCCGCACGTGGAATGGCGTCAAACTTTTACCATCAAAAATCTCCATAGGCGATGTTTAAAAAATTCTACAGGTTGCATGTTTTGCGGTACAGAGGACGTCTAGGGCTAGAATTATTGCTCTCGCTCTACCGATCGCGGCGACACCTCACATGTGTCGTTTTACCACCGTTTTCATATGCGGGCGCTACTCATGTTTGCGTTCGCTTCTGCGCACGAGCTCGTCGGGACGGAACGCTTTAAAAAAAAATATTTTTTTTCTTATTTATTTTACTTGATTTTATTTTTTCACTGTTTAAAAAAAAAAAAAATTGGGTCACTTTTATTCCTATTACAAGGAATGTAAACATCCCTTGTAATAGAAAAAAGCATGACAGGTCCTTTTAAATATGAAATCTGGGGTCAGAAAGTCCTCAGATCTCACATTTAGATTAAAAAAAAAAAAAAAATTGTCATTTGAAAAAATGACAACAGAAAAATATGCCTTTAAGACGTATGGGCGGAAGTGACGTTTTGACGTCGCTTCCACCCTCCTATGGTATGAAGACGGGTGGGGGCCATCTTCCCCATACCACAGACGTGAAAGGACCCGATCGCCCCCCGCCTCGGCTCCAGTAAGCGTCGGGGGGTGCGGGAGAGCGGCAGGAGGGGGATGGCACCTATCCTGCCGCCGATAACGGTGATCTCGCGGTGAATCCACCGCAGAGACCACCATTATCGTAAACAGGACCGCCGGCTATAAAGATGGATACCTCGGTTGTGGCAGCAGCTGCTGCCGTTACCGAGATATCCATCTTCAAACTGCCGACGTATATGTACATGAGCCGGTCGGTAAGTAAACCCACGGATTTAACCATTTCAAAAAACAGTTACATTTCCGGCACATGACGGGAATGTAGCCGTCACATTGGATGTGCTTTCAACCAAACTGTCAAACCATTCAATGGCTGGTGTCATAACTGATCACTTGTGCAGCATTATGGCAGTTAAAGATTAAACAGGCCAAAATGGAATCTTCCATGGCAGAAAATGTTAGGAGGGTTTACTTTAAACAGTGTGCTGTATGTTAGGTTGTTCTGCAATGGTTCTTCAATGCATGACTGGACATTGTTGCTGTGGTGACTGCAAAAAAAAAAAAAAATTCCCAAATCACCAATATGATAGTATCTATGATAAATATCTTATTAAGCCCATTTTCTTCACCTCTCATTGTTGTTATTACTATGCTGTGTTACATGGATAACTGATTCCACGTCAAGTATAGTGGGGGACTCATTGGTCTGTGACACAATTTGATAACATATTTGGTAGGTTACAGGAATGTATAATTTACAGTATCTCACAAAAGTGAGTACACTCCTCACATTTTTGTAAATATTTTATTATATCTTTTCATTAAGAAAAGACAGAGAAAGACAACACTGAAGAAATTACACTTTGCTAGGGTTTAGGTCTGGAGACATGCTTGGCCAGTCCATCACCTTTACCCTCAGCTTCTTTAGCAAGGCAGTGGTTGCCTTGGAGGTGTGTTTGGGGTCGATATGTTCGGAGACTGGGCCGCAGGGCAGTTTTTTAAGGGAGGGGTCCATGCTCTGCTTCAGTATGTTACAGTACATGTTGGCATTCATGGTTCCCTCAATGAACTGTAGCTCACCAGTGCCGGCAACACTCATGCAGCCCCAGACCATGACATTCCAACCACAATGCTTGACTGTAGGCAAGACATACTTGTCTTTGTACTCCTCACCTGGTTGCCACCACACACGCTTGACACCATCTGAACCAAATAAGTTTATCTTGGTCTCATCAGACCACAGGACATGCTTCCAGTAATCCATGTCCTTAGTCTGCTTGTGTTCAGCAAACTGTTTGCTGGCTTTTTTGTGCATCATCTTTAGAAGAGGTTTCCTTCTGTGACGACAGCCATGCAGACCAATTTGATGCAGTGTGCGGCAAATGGTCTGAGCACTGACATGCTGACCCCCCCACCCCTACAATCTCTGCAGCAATGCTGACAGCACTCATACATCTATTTCCCAAAGACAACCTCTGGATATGACGCTGAGCACGTGCACTCAACTTCTTTGGTCGACCATGGTGAGCCATGTTCTCAGTGGAACCTGTCCTGTTAAACCGCTGTATGGTCTTGGCCACTGTGCTGCAGCTCAGTTTCAGGGTCTTGGCAATCCTTTCCTAGCCTAGGACATCTTTATGAGCAACAATGATTTTTTTCAGATCCTCAGACAGTTCTTTGCCATGAGGTGCCATGTTGAACTTCCAGTGACCAGTTTGAGAGAGTGAGAGCGATAACACCAAATTTAACACACCTGCGACCCTGTAACACAAACGATTCACTTGACACCGGGGAGGGAGATTGAAAATATCCAAATTGGGCCCAATTACCCAATTAGGGGTGTATTCACTTTTGTTGCCAGTGGTTTAGACATTAATAGCTGTGGTTATTTTACCCAAACATATGTTTTTGAACACTGCTGGGCACTGTAGATTCATGTGAAGGGCATTATTACAATTATCAGTCCTCTTTAAGCAGAGCTTTAAACCTGGGTGTAGGTTTACGATGGTGAAAACAAGAAAGAGAGAAGATATAAAATTCAGACTATCCAATAAACAGCCTCTCACTAGGAGCATCACTTCGTGTCCTCGTCATCTTAACCAGAGACAGGATGTTGCCAGGCAACCATCTGCAGATGCATGTAAAGCAAAAGAAACCACAGCCAAGTGTGCCAAAATCTACCGCTACCTTGTTAAAGTAGAGAACAAGGTCTCCTAAAATAAAACCAAGATAAATACTTTTATATTAGCAAACATACAAACAAGCGTCACTCATTCACAGTGTCCTGTCAGTGGAAAACGACCTGCCTTTGTGCCTGTCGCTTGTAGTTTCCAATGAACTAACACAGCCCTGTGGAGTACTGTGGTATTTCATTCTCTCTTCATGTCAGATTGTATCTGCTTGGCCATATGGCAGGGGTCCCCAACCCCTGTGCTGTGGACCAGTGCCGGTCCATGGCCTGTTGATGACTGGGCCGCACAGCAGGAGGTGAGTGGTGACTGTGGTCTGCACTGAACTATCCCAGAGCGTGGCCACCGCTCACCTCCTGCTGTACGGCCATGCCTGTGTGTTCTCGCCCACCTGGCTGACAATGTCATTCAATCAGCAGGGCAGGAGGCGGGAGGAGGTGCAGATCCGAATGGAGAGCTCCTTAAACCACCTGCCCACTGATAGGATGACATCATTGGGCAGGCGGGAGCACAGAGGAGCCTAGAGAGGACATGCTGACTGATACTGATAATAGGTAGGAGTCCTGTGCGGGAGATGCAGTGCCTGCAATGGGGAAATCTGATTTGTGATGTTAGAAGGAAAGGAGGGAAGGCAGACTGCAGGGGCACTGCGACAGAGGAGGCTGTGATTGCTAAGGGCACTGTAATATAAAGGGGACTGCACTGTAATCATAACAGTGCCCCTTTACTATGCAGTCCCCTTTATATCACAGTGCCGTCCACTTAATATCACAGTGCCCCCTTTACAGTGCAGTCCCCCTTACATGTAAGGGGGACTGCACTGTAAAGGGGCACTGTAACGTAAAAGGGGGCTGTGATGTGAAGGGGAACTGAGGACACTGTGGGACTGCTTTAAATGGGGGATTGTGATGTAAAGGGGGACTGTGGACATTAATATAAAAGGGGGCACTGTGCTGTAAAGAGAGGTTGTGGTGTGAAGGGGGGCTGAGGCAAGACTCTGTAAATATCCCATCCCCCCCAACCCGTCCACCAAGGACATCTGAACATCTTGTAGTTGTTTCAGTGGATACAAGGCATTCTCTTATTGGATGGGGCGAACAACATCATATCTGCCTTGTCCAATCGGTGAACACCTTGTATTTATTAAAAATAAATACAAGACGTTTTTTTAAAGCGGAATTCCACCCATTTAAAAGTCAGCAGCTACAAAAAGTGTAGCTTCTGACTTTTTAATAAACAAACAGACACTCACCTGTCCCACGGTCCAGCGATGCGGGCGCATGAAGCCTCGCTCCTCTCTGCCATTTTAACTGTGGGCATGCGCAAGCCGCACGCTGTGAATGGCCAGGCAACCTTCTGGGATCTGTGACGTGTTCCAGAAGATTGCAGGAAGGGAGGGGGAGAAGTGAACTTCCTTCGGGCACCTTCGGGAACTTCCTGGGTACCTGTCAAAACTGGGCACCCGCTCCCCCCCAAAAAAATTACATGCCAAATGTGGCATGTCAGGGGGTCACCAGTACTTAAAGCGGAACTTCCATTTTTGGGTGGAACTCCGCTTTAATGGCGGCGGTGCTGAACGAGCGATCCCCTTAGTTCAGAATACAGACAGTTTAACATAAACATTTCACCTCCCTCTGAAATTGTTTTACCAGCGCTTGCCTTGGCCAAGTGATGGGAGTTGGAGATAGATGCTTGCTATCCAGGCAGCCATCTCCTTGCAAGCTGTGATGTTGGACACCCTGTCCAACATTACAGCTAGTGTTACAGGGCACCTAGGAAGATAGGAAATTTGCTCTGTCTCATTAGGAACTGAATAAAAAAAAAAAAAAAAAAAATCCTGGAGTTCAGTTTTAACTTAAGTGGGGTTATCTGTACAGGTGTAAATTTTATTTTAATAGTGTATTTTTTTTAATACATACTTTACAGTGGTTGTAAACTCTTAGGGCCCTTTCACACTGGGGCGGGGGCGGCGTCGGCGGTAAAGCGCCACTTTACCGTCGGTATGCGGCCGCTAGCAGGGGGGTTTTAACCCCCCCCCCCCGCTAGTGGCCAAGAAAGGGTTGAAACCACCGCAGAGCGCCTCTGCAGTGGCGCTTTGCCAGCAGTATAGCCCCGCCGTCCCATTGATTTCAATGGACAGGAGCGGTGAAGGAGCGGTATACACACCGCTCCGAAGATGCTGCTAGCAGGACTTTTTGTCCCGTCCTGCTAGCGCACCGTTCCAGTGTGGAAGCCCTCGGGGCTTTCACACTGGAATTATAGCAGCGGCACTTTCGGGTCGGTTTGCAGGCGCTATTATTAGCACAATAGCGCCTGCAAACCGCCCCAGTGTGAAAGGACCCTTACATATACCCAGTGCAGTGACCGGCCTCAGGTGATACACAGAGATGAAACAAATCCTCCTACATAAGCTGTACTTGTTCATCCAAAGTCTTCTCCTCTTTACATCAGTTCAAAGTCCTGAATTTATAAAGCTTGTCTGAGCTGTCATTAAACAGGGGGCAGAGAGCTGTCACTCAAAGGTTGTGTGCTGGAGTTCCCTCCCTGTCATCTTTTTTCTCTTGGTGTCAGGAAAACTTGTTTGTCCAGAAATTACTCATGCTGATAGCAGAGGAATGAAGCAGCAGACAGAAATGTCATGTAGTGCTCTGGATTGAGACAAGCACACACAATACAGGGATATGCTTTGTTTATATTTCATGTCTGCGGTTTGCAATCACTTTAATTATGTCAAACTGATTCAACAATAAAAGGTTTAAGTTATTAAGATGTACCTATAACCAAATGTTAATATAAAGCTATGTTACCAGTCTTGCTGGAGTGGTTAAATGAAGAGTAACAGAAGTGGTCATCTTTTAGGAGAAAATGTTGCTCCGGGCTTCCTTCAGTGCATTTGGTCATAAATTTATATGATCCCATTTTACTTCCGGTTATATGAGCAGCGCTGGATAAACTAGAACAGCATTTTCTACAGGAAAGGTCTTCTTTTGACCCAACCATTTTTTAAAATGTATTCTCAGCAATGTTGTTAAAAATCCTAAATGATCTTTAAGTAGACAGTACAGTGCATCTGGAAAGTATTCACAGCGATTCACTTTTTCCACATGTCTTATTCCAAAATGGATTTAATTCATTAATTTTCCTCAAAATTCTACAAACAATACCCCATAATGTCAACATGAAAGAAGTTTGTTTGAAATCTTTGCAAATGTATTAAAAATAAAAAATGAAAACAATCCCATGTACATAAATATTCACAGTCTTTGCTCAATACTTTGTTTAAGCACCTCTGGCATCAATTACAGCCTCAAGTCTTCTTGAGTATGATGTTACAAGCTTTGCATGCAGAGGCGGCTCTAGGCTTTGTGAGGCCTTAGGCAAATCTTATACGTGAGGCCCCAATCACACCCATAATGGGAAAAAAAAATTCAAGCAATAAAAATGGCTGAAAAAAGATGGACAGATTTAGCACATAGTTCATCAGCACCACTTCCAGGGCACCCTACTCACCCATCAGACATATGCAGCCAATAAAACATCTGGGGCCCAGCAAGGTGGCAACCCCTCTAAGAATTTCCCGTGTCTTGGGAGAATGGGGAGGGGATGTCACTGAGTCATTCCACATCCACAGAGGAAGTAGAGTGGGGGGATCTCAGCACAGCGGAGGGGGGGAGGGAGGGGGAGAGAGGGAGAGAGGGGGAGGGGGAGGGAGAGAGGGGGAGGGGGAGAGGGGGAGGGGGAGAGGGAGGGAGAGAGGGGGAGGGAGGGGGAGGGAGGGGGAGAGAGAGAAAAAGGGGCAAGAGAAGGGGAGCAAGAGATTGTGAGCAATAGGGGAGAGAGAGAGAAAGGAGGGGGGGGAGAGAGGGGGAGGGAGAGAGAAGGTGAGCGAGAGGGGGTTGAGAGAGAGAAGGTGAGCGAGAGGGGGTTGAGAGAGAGAAGGTGAGCGAGAGGGGGTTGAGAGAGAGAGAGAGAGAGAGAGAGAGAGAGAGAGAGAGAGAGAGAGAGAGAGAGAGAGAGAGAGAGAGAGAGAGAGAGAGAGGTTGAGAAAGGGTGCGCAAAAGGGGAGGGGGATGTGGAGAGAGGGAGGGGAGGGGGAGGGAGTGAGGGGGGGAGAGAGCCGGAGAGGAGTGTGGTGAGAGAGGGAGAGGGGGTAGGGGAGAGGGGGCAAGAGAGAGGGGGGGAAGGAGAGAGAGGGAGTGACAGGGGGTAAGAGAGAGGGGGGTGAGGGAAAGGGTGAGAGAGATCTCTAGCCCTGTCCCTGTTTGCAGCCCTTCCTGTGCCCCATGTCCCAGTCTGTGAAGCGCTGGGGGAGTAAAGAGCAGGGAGGAGCTGGAGAGTGCTGGGGGCCAGAGGCGCGGAGAGTGCTGGGGGGGTGGGGGCTGGAGAGTGCTGGGGGGGTGGGGGCTGGAGAGTGCTGGGGGGGGTGGGGGCTGGAGAGTGCTGGGGGGGGGTGGGGGCTGGAGAGTGCTGGGGGGGGTGGGGGCTGGAGAGTGCTGGGGGGGGTGGGGGCTGGAGAGTGCTGGGGGGGGTGGGGGCTGGAGAGTGCTGGGGGGATGGGGGCTGGAGAGTGCTGGGGGGATGGGGGCTGGAGAGTGCTGGGGGGATGGGGGCTGGAGAGTGCTGGGGGGATGGGGGCTGAAGAGTGCTGGGGGGATGGGGGCTGAAGAGAGCTGGGGGGGAGCTTGAGAGGGGGGAGAAAGAATTGGAGTGGAGAGCAGGGGGTGCTGACGAAATGGGGGCGGAGCCAGGGAGGACAAGGATGGGCTGGAGAGCAGGAGGGGTGGAGCCAGGTAGCACACGGAGGGGCCGGAGAGCACGGGGATGCAGAAAAAGTTGGATAGGAGGAGCGGTGGGGAGACTGCACATAGTGGAATTGATTTTTCCATATTACTCCATGCAGCCGCTGAATGTCTGCAGGTAGGAGAGGGGGAGAAGTGATCATTCAGCGGCTGCATGGAGTAATATGGAAAAATCAATTCCACTATGTGCAGTCTCCCCACCGCTTCTCCTATTCAGACACACAGGGAGGCTGCACGGACACTCACCTTCTCTCCGGTCGGCCAGGCAGCATAAGAGCTCCTTCCTCCTCACAATCATGGGGCACTGCAGCTCAGCTGGGATAGCTTCAGTGACCAAGCCCCCCCCCCCCCCGGCCCTGACTGCATAACCAAATAGGAGGCAGGTGCGGAGAGGTCGGGTGAGCGGCACAGGCAGAAGGAGCAGCTCGGCTACAGGTCCCACATGGACATGCCACCCGCATGTCTTGGAACCAGGTGCTATCATCCAGCTGCTGCCACCACCTAGAGGCCTCTACTGTCCCGCTCCCCGCACTTGCTACCACCGGACCGGGATGGGACCTTGACAGCATCAGTGATTGATCACAGGCAGATTAGCCGACCACGAGGCCCCTCTGACTGCTGGGCCTTAGGCAATCGCCTAATTTGCCTAATTAGAGAGCCGCCTCTGTTTGCATGCCTACTTTTGGGCAGTTTCTCCCATTCTTCTTTGCAGGATCTCTCAAGCCCCATCAGGTTGGATGGGGAGAATCGGTGCACAGCCATTTTCAGATCTCTCCAGAGATGTTCAAACGGGTTAAAGTCTGGGCTTTGGTTGGGCCACACAAGGACATTGTTATTTTGGCTGCGTGCTTGGGGTCGTTGTCCTGTTGGATGATGAACCTTCACCCCAGTCTGAGGTCCAGAGCGCTCTGGAGCAGGTTTTCATCAAGGATGTTTCTGTTCATTGCGGCATTCATCTTTCCCTCGATCCTGACTAGTCTCCCAGTTCCTGCTGCTGAAAAACATCCCCACAGCATGCTGCTGCCACCATCATGCTTCACTGTAGGGATGGTATCAGCCAGGTGATGAGCGGTGCCTGGTTTCCTCCAGACATAACGCTTGCCATTTAGGCCAAAGAGTTCAAACTTTGTTTTAGCAGACAAGAGAATTTTGTTTCTCATGGTCTGAGAGTCCTTCAGGTGCCTTTTTGGCAAACTCCAGACAGGCTGTTATGTGCCTTTTACTGAGGAGTGACTTCCATCTGGCCACTCTACAATACAGGCCTGAATGATGGAGTACTGCAGAGATGGTTGTTCTTCTGGAAGGTTCTCCTCTCTCTCCACAGAGAAACGCTGGAGCTCCGTTAGAGTGACCACTGGTTTCTTGGTCACCTCTGTAAGGCCCTTCTCCCCCCGATCTCTCAGTTTGGTCGAGCGGCCTGCTCTAGGAAGAATCCTGGTGGTTCCAAACTTCTTCCAATTACAGATGATGGAGGTCACTGTGCTCATTGGGACCTTCAACGCTGCAGAACCCCTCCCCAGATCTGTGCCTCAATACAATCCTTTCTCGGAGGTCTACAAACAATTCCTTGTTTGTAGACAGCAAAGGCTGTGAATACTTATGTACATGGGATTTTTTTTTTTGTTTTTTTATTTATAATAAATTTGCTAAATTTTCAAACAAACTTATTTCATGTTGTCATTATGGAGTATTGTTTTTAGAATTTTGAGGAAAATAATGAATTTAATACATTTTGGATTAAGGCTGTAACATAACAAAATGTGGAAAAAGTGAAGCATCGTGAATACTTTCCAAATGCACTGTATGTCCATTTGAACATGTCTTTAAAAGAACGCCCTGTTGGACTCTCCCAGGATTATCAACCATCCAAAAACGTATAGACAGTCTACAAAGCAATGCTAGTTAAGACTGCTGATAAAGAAAATAAAGTGCAATGTACAGTCTTTACAATTTTCTAAATACAGGTATAAAAGAGATTAACTTAATGTTAATATTATGAATGTGTGTTTGTGTTTTTTTAGTTTTTGTGTACAGTTTGTAAATATATATACACTGTATGTACATGGGGGCAGTCATATTTGCTAATTACAAAACATAAAAGGCAAGAAGAAGAGGCGGTACAGCTTTTTTGCAGATGCGTATGGTTTTTGCATATTCTGACATGACGATAGGATTGATTGCTAACTCTACACACAAGGCACATGGAAAAATGAAAATGTGGGCAGGGCCAAACCTGATACTGTATAAATGTGGGGGTAGATCTGTCACTGTGTAAATGTGGGTGTAATACCTTTCACTTACAGAAGTTATAGGAGATCTGGAAGTTTTAGAAGACGCGACACATGATTTAGATAAGGGGGAAAGGGCAGTTTGAGATTGGGGGTTGGTTGTTGACCTGTGCTGTGATTCACTACAGCATAAAATTTGTCAGCAGATCCTGGCAATGATTTTGGCCATGAACCTGCTGATCATCTGTAGCCAATCACAGCACGGTCCTGTATCTTGTTTACAAACACAGACACAGAATTATTATTATTATCATATAGGATTTATATATCGTCAACAGTTTGTGCTCTCCCAGGAGTCATTTTTGGTTCAGTGAGAGAAGAAAGCAGATCCGGAGTTAGTATAAAAATTTACACTTGCACACACCTGTTTGGCACATGTAACCCTTTGATTACCCCGTCACCAGTGCCATTACTACAGTGAATAGTATTTATGCACTGATCACTGTATTAAGTGTCACTAGCAACATCAGATAGCATCAGATGGTGTCAGGGTCAGTTAGCGCCCCTCCCAGCCAGGGTCAGCTAGCGCCAGTCTGCCCACCACCCTATCACAGTCACACTACAAATCGCTGATCACTGCCATTACTAGTACAGTGAACTATACTAGTGTCCCCAAAAATGAAGCGTTAGCAGGATCAGCTCCGACCACTGCCAGCACTTGCGTTTAGCCCCCCGCACCAACCAACAAGTGCAGTGTCAACATAATTTGTCTGATCACTGCCACCTTGGTTACATTGTACACAAAACCGCAGACCTGATCACTCCTAGCACTAGCGGGTAACTTTATTTGTATTGCGCAAGCAGTCCCCGATTACTAACCAGGTGCTCTTTTTCCTGCGAGTCCCACACTAAGTACCTGTAAATTTAGTGCCCAAAATGACACGGAAAAAGGTACACTAGTGAGAAGGCCTACAGGAATTTGCGCATGACATACGAGAGCGAAGGGGAGGACTCACTGTCAGAATCAGGCTCAGAATATGAACCCATAGAAAAGCAGTGGCATCCTGACAGCTAGCTCAGATGATGGAGAACAGGTCCCTGCTAAAACCAGGCGTATTCACCCCCATGTTGCTGAAGTGCTAGAAACGCATAATTATGCTCAGATGCAGTAGGGTGCAAGTACTAGTGCTGCACTACCTTTTGGGGATCTGGCAAGCACCAGCGCCCTAGTACATCCTGGTTATTTAGACACCAGCATTGGTGAGGTGAGACGCACAATCTGGTGAGGTGAAGATCTCCCCATCTGCAAAAAAAATGGGGGGAGGAATGTTTGTACTATCCTGCCATTTTAGGGCTTCAAAACTGTGATAGGTAGCTAGGAAGTGAAATGAGGAAATTACACACTTTGAAAGCCTGAAGGTGGTCATTGGTTTTGGGCCCTCATATACGGCTAGGCTCCCAAGAAGTCCCACACTTGTGGTATCTCCATACTCGGGAGAAGTAGCAGAATATTTTTTGGGTTTTAATTTCTCACATACCCATGGCATGTGTGAGAAATATCTCATTAAAGTGGCAACTTTTTGGCCTTTTTTCCTTTATATAATAAAAAATATAAACCCAGTGGTGATCAAATACCACCAAAAGAAAGCTCTATTTGTGTGAAAAAAATATATAATGTTCATTTTGGTACAGTGTCGCATGACCACGCAATTGCTAGTTAAAGCAGCACAGTGCTGAATTGCAAAAAAATGGTCTGGTCATGAAGGGGGTAAAACCTTCTGGAGGTCAAGTGGTTAATAAAAAAGGGCAGTTTAAATTTAGTGTTTTCTGTCTCTCTGGTGGCCAAACTACCAAATGCCATCGTCAATACAATAAAAATAACAATATAGCAGAGCAAGTACTTTAAAAGGAAAGTGGAAATCGCATAAAAAATTACTTTATGGTTAAAACTGCTATAAGAGAAAATAATATCTGTTCTCATTGAACATACAAAATACATTCTCCTTAACCAGTTGCAGACTATGTGCCTGCTAAACACGGCCAACAAAAATGTCATCGTTGTACACAGGGCGGGTCTAGTACATCCAGTCCTTCTGCCTGGGATCCCCCATCACAATACACACCAATTGAGCTCTGATGAATCATAGCTGCATTGCCGAGTGCACAGAGAAAGTCCCGGTGTTCTATCGAGAAATGCCCCCCGTCGAAAAATGCCTCCGATGGGTCTGCGCATGCGCAGTAACAAAAGGCACTCCAGCTGATATGTTGATCAGCTGACATGACATCAACACGGCGCACGCACAGATCGTCGGAGGCAGTATTTGACGATCTGCTAAGTGCCGAGGGAGAATGTATTTGTCAGATTATTCCTCGCTATTGCGGGGCGGGTTGTGGGTGTCTTGAAGGGCAGGTTTTGTGTGCGTTTTAACCAGCCCTTAGACAAAGCCAAAACACGCCGTTTATCACATTGAATCTGCCGTGCGACAGACAAAAAACGCAGCGTTCAATACAGGCAAAATACGCCCTGCAACAGCGAGGCAGAATCTGACAAGTACGTTCTCCCTCCACTGTTTGCGTAGCGTCGGATAGTGCCTCCTACGATCTGCGCATGCATCTCCACGCCGTCACAGCAGTTGATTGGAAAATTGGCTGGAGTGCTGTTCCGTACTGTGCATGTGCCGGCCGGTGGAGGTATTTTTCAACCGAGGGCACTACTCGATAGAACACCGGCAGCAGGAGCTGTCAAATAAAAAAAAAAAAGCAGTCTAGCAATGTTCATCAACAACATTGCTCAGCCACAAATACAGAAAGATACAATGATACAACATTTTATAGTTACATAGTAGGTGAGGTTGAAAAAAGACACAAGTCCATCAAGTCCAACCTATATATGTGTGATCATAAGTGAGTATGCATCTTTCTGTTTATTCATCTACAGATCAAAAGGAATGAACTTCAATCTGCAGATGAAGTCAGTTAAAGCAACCTGACAAATAATAAAAAAAAAAAAAAAAAGCTTGTTTTTTTTAATTATATGTTCTTCAGTTGAACCCCTTATTAACCCTTAGTTTACTTTAATCCGCCCTAATTAACTCCTTATTCTCCTTCTACATTCAATTATAACTTTTCCTGTAAATAACTTTGCAATTCTTTGTACCAAAATCATAATTTTAGTGTTGTTTTAAACAGGACAAAAAAAACAGAATAAAATGCATACTTTTTATGTGCAGTAACACTATTTAGTATTAAACTTTTTTTTAAATTTTATTTCGTTTAATTGTCTAAGGATTTCAAAAGAAAAAAAAAAAAAAAATTGTTGCAGGACAAATATTCAGGAAAACATATGTATTTACACTGTTATCTTAAGTAATGACAAACTTATCGCAGAATCAACAGGCTCATACCAGAAATTTGAAAATTGCTCTGGTCCATAAGGGGTGAGTGAACAGGTGTGAGAGCTGAGTCCAATTAATCCCTATGGGTGAGCCGTAGTGCAGTAGAGAATTCACTAATAGGAATTAATGGGGCCTTACTACAGTTGCACAGTAAAAAGAGAACCTGATGTGTACATATTTGTTGGAAAGGCTGTGCAGTGTCCGGCAGGGCCGCACAATGATGTTCACTGAAAAGGGCAGTAATGTTGTCTATTAAGCAATAATATTTTTCTGTCTTTAATCATATGCCAATCATAGGAACATACATCGCATACAGCATGCAGGGGCTGTCTCTAATGCCTGGTACACACAATGAGATTATTGGATGAACAATCGTCTTTTTCATATCGAAAATGAAGAGTTTACTAAAGTTATGAAAATTCTTGTACGACAGAATAAAAATTCAGAAGTAATGTAATGTGTTGTAGTGTATTTGTATTGTATTTTCAAATGACAACTGTACTGATTAAACTAAAACCTTACGATCTGGTATCGTATGAGAACATTTCTCGTGCTTGTCCGATCGGATAATATCGGATGAATGGTCATGATCGGCTCTCAAAAGCTCTGTACTAATCATCAGATTATTGTACAGTAGCGGTATTTTTTGTACGATTTTCTGATCATGTGTATGGGCCTTTAAAGTAGTAGAGCTCTCAGCTAATCACATCACACTTTTCAGCGGGATACCAACCTCCCAGGGCATTGTAGTTATTACATGCCATGGCCCAATTTATTATAAATAACGTACTCCATTGAAGTGTAAATTTTTTTTTTAAAAGTCTGTAAAAAACAAAAAAAACAAAAAAAAAAACCTAATACTTTCTTAACAGGAAAAAAAAAAGATTTAGTCAACATTTTTTTCTCTTTTGTTAACAGGAAAGCAGCAATACAGAATACAAAGGTTTTAGTCATTTTATGGAAGAGTCGCAGGAGGGAATAGCCCTTATGGAACAAAAAAAAAATCAGTTATCCTTACCATGGGATTGGAGTCTGCTATGAGATCACGCAGGGAATCCAGGAAGCCCTGATCCTCCACCATTTGTGCATTGATGTCATGAAGTTTGGCAACACACACTGCTGCTGTCTTGCGCACATAGGGGTCTTCATCTTTCAGGCACTTACGCAAAGGCTCACAGAGATACTCCGTGATCTTATCCACACGAATGCAACCCATTGTACGCACAGCCAAGGCCCGAATAAGGGGATTGGGATCCTCACAGTCCTAAAAAAAACATGTTATGTCACTAGATAGCGGACGATTTTAATGTATTAGAAATGCAAGCTTTTGAAAAATGTTGGGTTTCTGTATGAAGTCAGGCCTATAAGTTGAAACAATGTTTAAAAAGCTTGAACTAGTTGGATGCAATTATTTATTGGAAACTCATCAGAAAAATACAGAGGCTGCCACTGCTGACCTCTCTGTAAAAATGCTAATTGCCTGGCTGTCTCTGGTGTGAGCACTTTTCGCATCACACATCTGGAACAAGCATGCAGCAAGTGTCATCAGAACTTCTGATCTGCATAATTGTTTCAGATCAGTAATTCAGAAAGTGCTAAAAATAAAAAGGCCAGAACGGCAGCAAATTTTAACCTAGCTAAAATGGCACAGCTGCAGCATGCAAAATAACTAGGGATCCCTGGATTAGGTGTCCTACAGTAATGTCACAAGAGCCCAAGAAAGGGAGACATGCACTCATAAATCAACAACAAAATATTATCACAGGTTTTCTGCACTACTATTAGAAATATGTCCCTCCCCCTCCCCCAAACTTGGGTGGAATATACGCCTAGGGGGTCAACTGAATATGACATGCTGAATATATTTATATGCAGACCAAGATTGTTTACTTTTGATAGATGTCTTCCCTCTATGACAGGGGTCTCAAACTGGCAGTCCTCCAGTTTTTGCAAAACTACAAGTCCCATGAGGCATTGAAAGGCTGACCATTACAAGCACGACTCCCACAGGCAGAGGCATGATGGGACTTGTAGTTTCGCAACAGCTGGAGGGCCGTCAGTTTGAGACCCTTGCTCTATGACTACTGCGGATGATGTAAACGCTTTTATGTAAGAGAGATCCTGTTCTGTATTTAACTCTGGGTTATTTTTATAGAAAATGAAAAATTCTATAAAAATATTGAAAGATAAAACCAGACATTCCTCTAACAACAGGAAGGATATGTGCAGCATGTGATACACACAGCACACCTGAATAAAAGGTTCTGCAATGTCTCTGCAGTGAGGATTAGTATGGAAAAAAAAAAAAAAAAAAATCACACAAAACGTTCATAAGTGCATACCATCATCTTTATGGTGCAACATGAGTAAATCATTTACTATGTACAATCTAAAAGTGCTAAGTTCATGTGAATAATACATAGACCCAATTGAAATTCCTGATGTAGGCTGACCTCATTCTGAAAATGCTAGTTGCCTGGCTGTTACATTTCAGTGCTTTGAGTCACAAAGCAGATCAAATCTGCAGATAAATAAATTCTGACTTTACTATCTGCGCACTTTTTCAAGTTCAGTGACTCAAAGTATTTTTTTAAAAGCATACAGGACTATACTTTTGTAACAGATTTGAATGCATATATTTTCATCGTATAAGCTTTAAAGGAGACCTGTCCTGAGAAAAATGGAAAAGCTGCCATTGCTGACAATACTGTATGCATGGTTGTCTCTTCCTTTTATACTTTCTAAATCACTTACACAAAACAAGCAGCAGCAAGAGAGGTCAAGAGTAATGTCACTGCAATTAATCCACAGAAGTGATCTAGGTAGGCAACTCAGAAAGCACTGAATCCACTAGATCAGTATGGCTGACAGGCAACTAGCATTTTCAGTAGATGGGATCTGCAATGATAGTCAGCATATTTCACAGCCTCAGATATTTCCCTGTAAAATATTACAGACTAACCCTATACAACATAACAGCAATTAGGATAATGAGATTGCAGTCAAAATATTTTTGGGAGAGCTTGTAGCACCCCCTTGTGGAAGGTTGTTAAGCCAGTTTTTTTGCCACATGGCCTACTGTACAATTGCAGTGATGGAGCTTCCAAGACCCTGTAATGAAACTACCAGTTTCACAGACACACACACACAGCCCCATAGATCTTTGGGGCCTAGTGTACAGGAGTGTCCCACAGGTATTACAGGGGTCTGTGGCACTGCAGTGAGACCCTTTTTCCCCACCACCAGACAAGCTGACTCTTTTAAACAAGGTTACCACCTGCTTCCTACCTGGACCGGTCTCAAAGTCTTCTCCCAGCTGCAAGTTCACCCAAGCATCCACCAAAAAGAAATAATAGCCAGTCCAACACTCATTTTAACTGGAGATTTCAGAGTGCTTTTTAACAATTTTTACAATAATCCACTTTTCCTTCTCTTTTCTTAGCTTTCGTGTTCCCAATCCACTGTCCAAAAAAGAGAATATTTTAAAGAAGTCTCGCTCCCCTAAGTTACTGCTGACTCTGGCCCTCTGGGGAAATAGTCCCGGCTTGCCCCAGAGGGGAAGCCACACAGTAGCCCACTACATGCTTCCAAAAAAGCCCTTACTATCCCATTAGGGGGCAACCATTTGCACTCTACCCTTCTTGTTCTTCATAAACCAAATGGATGCCTTTTTATTTGCCCTGACTCCTTCCAAGGTAAGCCCAAAGCTGTGGGGACACCTACTGGCAATCTTAGAAATTGCACAACAACCTAGAGGGGACACAGAAGTGACCCTATACCTACTAGAAGTTTGTTTTCCACTCTTGACACTGCATAAATTGTCAGTGCAAAATGAACACCATACTGGGCAAGGCTTATGTAGATAGGAATTACTACAGTGGTGCAATTTTTGCAGGTTTACAGTGTTTGAACCTCATGCAATAAATACAAATATCCTCTGCAGCAACCAATGTTAGCTGGTAGCTGGGGATTTATTTTATTTTTTTTTTTTTAACAGTCCAGAAGATTTGCTGTCGCAAGCACCTCTCGCTGTCCCAAACTGAATCCTCCTTCTGCAGATTCTTAGTTGTATTCCCAGATGGTAGGGGCAACTCATGTTACTGACATCCCACCAGACAAAAAATGTTGTGCTGGACTGCTCACGCCTGCACGCAAGAGCAATGTCCTATGTGTCAGTAAGCAGGCCCAGCCAGCCCAGCACATGTCATTTTAGAATTATTATTATAATTAGTAGACATGTGCACTGCCAAAATAAGTTTGTTTTTGTTTCATTCAGTTTTTTTGTGTGTTTTTTTTTTATTGTTTTTCCAGGTCATTCGTTATAATCAAAATTTGTCACTTCGAATAAATTAGAAGATTCTAAATCCAAAAATTCGGAATCCAAAAATGCGAAAATTTGGAAACGAGAAAATGAGAAAATTAGAAAGAAAAAAAAAAAAAAAAAAAAATCAGAAAATTGGTAAGATCGAAAATCTGAAATAACTAACTAATAATATTAAATTATAAGTATTGGAATTTCCTTTCAAATTTGGCTGTTAGTGAATGTAACGAATACGAATTTATCTGAAGTTACAAATTATCCGAAATAACGAATACCGCATCTGAACGAATGGAATGTAACAAATTAATAATAATAAAATATTATTATGGTAAAAAAGGGATTAAATAGAGTTACCCTTGCCTGCGCAGATGGCTAATCTATTATATTCAGTCTGAGAGCTGCTCGTTATAAGCAAAGTAGCCTGTGAATGTGCAAAAGAATTAATAAATATATTAATTAAACTTGAATTTCGGAAAAATTTGTTAAACGGGTTTTCGTTAATACGAATATTTCCGAATTAACTAATTTGTCAAATTTAATCGAAAAATGAGTTAGGAAACTAAACGAATTGCACATCTAATAATTTGTGTCTTTTAAGTTTGGCAGGTATCTTTTTTTTCTGTTTGCTAAACTATGTTTATAAGAAAAATCAGTCCATACAATTTAAATAACTGTTCATGACAGTGAGAGTCTTTAGCTGCATGAAACCCTCAGCGTTTTAAGCTTACAATTGAGCACAATATGGTTTGTCTCATCCATGTAAATTCATACATCTGGAAGACAGCTTGTTCTTTTAAAAAACAACAGACTTACAAGCTGGATCACCAGATGAAAATAGAAGAAAGAAAGTCTGAAAAAAGAAAACTAATGCAGATACCACATCTAGGAATTGGTAAGCTGCAATATAATTGTTTGCTTTGGGTTGAATATTGCTCTAATGCTGCTGGCTCCTGCTCTCCCATTGCTGCTTTCCTGAGCTTCCAGTTTTCAAAGGAAAGAGTTACAGTGGACAGGGAAGTCTCCAGTCAGTCTGTTAACTTGAGGAAGTCCGGGAGTACCTGGCTATCCTTGTCTATGGGGTCATGTGTTTCTATTGATGTACACATTGTAGGAAGAGACTACTCCAGTCCCCGCATGCAAGCTCCATAGGATGCTGCAAAGAAGCTGCCACCCTGACACCTGTAATATCAATCATGACACTAATTTAAACTGGGACATAGTCAATGATTTTAAATGTAAAGAAGCTGTTTACTCAGTAAATCAGCCACTGAAAGTGCTTAAGAACTGGGGGGTTTAATGACATCAACACTCCACTGTCCTTCTCCTCCTAAAATACATACAATTGTATGTACATATTGGCATTTTGTAGAAACTAGAGGAGTTACTGCAACTTTTCTGAATGGCTATGACCAGCAAGATGTAACATAGGAGCTTACCTTGACAAAACTGTTAACAGCCATTATAGCCATGTCTGGCTGACTCTTGGCATAATTCATGAGATAAAGATACACAAGTTTCTTAAGTTCCAGATTATCTGTCTGCATACAGTTCACTACATCAGGAAACAGGGAACTGAAGAGAGAAAACAAAAATAAGAAATAATCATGGTCACTGTTATAAACCCAATAAGCTTAATGTACATAAAAAGCCTAGCTAAATAACATTTTTTAAATCACTTTTTTCATCTTTGTTTGCATATTAGCAGTGCTGACCTTCTACACCTTTATTGCAGCCTCTTAGGCTACTTTCACACTGAGGCACTATAGAGCTAAAAATAGTGCCTGTAAAGCGCCTCTGTCACTCCAGTGTGAAAGCCCGAATGCTTTCACACTGGAGCGGTGCACTTGCGGGACGTTAAAAAAAGTCCTGCAAGCAGCATCTTTGATGCGCTTTAGGAGCGGTGTGTATACCGCTCCTAAAGCACCCCTGCCCATTGAAATCAATGGGCAGCCTCGCTGAAACGCCGCTTTTAACCCTTTTTTGGCCCCTAGCAGGTGTTAAAAGCGCCCCGATAGCGCCGCTAAAACGACGGTAAAGCGTTGTTAAAAATAACGGCGCTTTACCGCCGATGCCCCAGCGCCTGTGTGAAAGTGCTCTTATTGTCTACATGTATATCCTCCAGCTATTGCAGCATGGCATTTCTTTCCCACAGCAGTGGACTATGTTTGTACAATGAGCTGAACGCATGTCACAGCAAACATTAGGGTTGGGGAGGGGGAGATCTTCCCATCAGCCTCGGGCCCCTTTCACACTACCGCGACTTCAAAGTTGCGCACTTTTGTCACGATTTTGACGTGTTTTTGTCTCGATTTCAGGGAATGCCTATGTAAACTAGAGGTCTATGGACCTCAACTCGCATCAAAGTCGGACCAAAGTAGTACAGGGACAACTTTGAAGTCGCACAGATATGAATGGTACTCATTGGAAATCATGGGGTACAACTTGTCATGCGACTTTGCAGTCCCAAGTCGCACAAGTGTGAAAGGGGCCTTATGCCGCGTACACACGACCGGACTTTCTGGCAGAAAAGGTCAGACGGAATCATTCCATCAGACATTCCAATCGTGTGTGGGCTTCATCAGACTCTCTTTCGAAAATTCTGACGGACCTAGAAATAGAACATGTTTCAAATCTTTCCGACGGAATCAGTTCCTATCGGGAAAACCGATTGTCTGTATGCTGTTCCGACGGACCAAAAACGACGCATGCTCTGAAGCAAGTACGAGACGGAAGCTATTGGCTACTCGCTACTGAACTTCCTTTTTCTAGTCCCCTCGTATGTGGTGTACGTCACCGCGTTCTAGACTGTCGGACTTTGGTGTGATCGTGTGTACGCAAGCTAGTTTCAGCCAAATTTCGTCGGAACTCTGTCGGAAAGACCGTCAGAGTTTATTCTGCCGGAAAGTCCAGTCGTGTGTACGCGGCATAACAGATAGCTGGAAAAACCCAAGGAAACTGAGCTCTCTTTATCCACCAAAGAAAAGGATAAATATTGAATGGAAAAAGGGGTAAACAAATAGCATTTGTATTCTTATCTTTGATATTCCTGTGATTTGTATAACTCATTTATCTATGCACCATAAGTTAACCACTTAACAGTTTAGAAACACTCCTAGGAAAACCTTTAAGATAAACTCTTGGCAACAAACCCTGTAGAAAGCAGCTAAATCTTCAACCTCTCTGGCTGGTGGGAAGGCAAATCTTCACTTTGTACAAGATTTCTGGACACTGCTGCTATCCGACACTTTCAGATGTGTCCGACAGCGTGTCCCTGCTGACCATTGTAGTTTCTCCAATAATACACTGCATTATGTAGTAATGTAGGGACTGGTGGCAGTAACCAAGACACCTAGCAAGGGACGCGCTACAGTTATGCTCAAAAGTTTGCATACCTTGGCAGAAATCGTGACATTTTGGCATCGATATTAAAAATATGACTGATCATGCCAAAGAACTGTCTTTTATTTAAAGAGGAGTTCCACCCGAGGTCCAGTCAAAAAAAAAAAAAATTAAAAGTCAGCAACTACAAATACTGCAGCTGCTGACTTTTAATTGGACACTTACCTGTCCCAGGGTCCAGCGATGCGGGGGATCGAAGCCCCGCTCGTCTCCCCCTCCGTTCAGCGGCGCCGGCATTGCAACTGTGGGCGCCAGGCTGTGGCTCCACAGCCTGGCACCCACTGCGCATGCGCGAGCGGCGCCGCGATTGGCCGCTCAGTCACCTGGGACCTGTAATGGGTCCCAGATGATTGAGAGGAGGGAGGGAGCAGAGCTGAGCCCTTCCTGTGCTGAGGGGGAAGTGATGTCACCAGCCCAGGCACTGGAAGAGGCAGACTACGAGGGACCACCTAGCAACAGGCATTTAGAGGTAAGTAAAAAAAATATATCCAAATGTTTTTTTGTAATTTTTTTTAGGATTTTTCATGTAGTTTTTTTTTTTTTGGGTGGAACCCCACTTTAAGGACAGTGGTCGTATGAAGCCATTTATTATCACATAGTTGATTGGCTCCTTTTTAAATCATCACAAAGGAAATCACCCAAATGGCCATGATAAAAAGTTTACATACCCTGGAATGTTTGGCCTTGGTACAGACACACAAGGCGATACACAGGTTAAAATGGCAATTCAAAAGGTTAATTTCCCATATCTGTGGCTTTTAAATTGCGGTCAGTGTCTGTGTATAAGGCCTGGTTCACACCTATGCATTTTTTTGTGCGTTTTCAGTTTTGCAGAAACACACTACAGTCCATTTAACAAGGTTTCCTAAGGGTCACGTTCACATCTGTGCTTTTATGGAAAGGGCCAGGGACTTTTTTCTGTTTTTTGGGTTTTATAGACTTGCAAAGTGCAAAAAGCACCCGGAATATGCAAACTGCAACTCGCATAGGTGTGAACCAGGCCTAAATAGTCAATGAGTTTCTTAGCTCTCACGTGAATGCATTGAGAAGGCTAGCTACTGAACCATTGGGTTCAGAAAAGAACTGTCAAAAAACCTGCGTAACGAGGTAATGGAACTTTATAAGGATGGAAAATGATGTAAAAAGATATTTAAAGTCTTAAATATGACAGTCATTACTGTTCAATCACTTATTAACCACTTCAGCCCAGGAAGATTATGCTGCTCAATGACCAGGCCCTTTTTTGCGATACTGCACTGTGTCTGACAATTACGCTGTCATGCGACGCTGTACCCAAACAAAACTGACATCCTTTTTTTCCCATAAGTAGAGCTTTCTTTTGGTGATATGTGATCGCCTCTTTTATTTTTTATAAACAAAAGAAGAGTGACAGTTTTGAAAAAAAACACAATATATCTTTTACTTTTTGCTATAATAAATATCCCACATTTTTTATCAAAAAAACAAACCTTTTCCTCAGTTAAGGCCAATATGCATTCTTGTACATATTTTTGGTATTAAAAAAAAAAAAAAAAAAAAAGCATATATTGATTGGTTTGCACAAAAGTTATAGCGTCTACAAAATAGGGGATAGATTTATGGCATTTTTATTATTATTATTTTTTTTTTTACTAGTAATGGCGGCGATCTGCGATTTTTAAATCGGGACTGTGATATTGCGGTGGACACATCGGACACTTTTGACACATTTTTGGGACCACTGACAATTATACAGAAATCAGTACTATAAAAATGCACTGATTACTGTGTAAATATCACTGGCAAGGAAGGGGTTAACACTAGGGGCGATTGAGGGGTTAACTGTGTTCCCTAGGTGTGTTCTAACTGAAGGGGGGAAGAGAGAGCACGATCTGTCTCTACTCCCGAGAGAACCGGTATCTGTGTGTTTACACATACAGATCCCGGGCGATAGCCCAGCAGTCATCGCGCCCACTGGGCTCTCGCATCAGGTACGTGCACACACTGCGGGTGCGTGTGTGCTCCTAGTGGCCAAAAGTCGAAGCGACTTAAGGTAATGTCGTTTCACCCAACTGTACCATTCTGCCGCAGTAAAACTGCAGCGGCTGGTTGGCAAAGCGGGTTAAGAAGTTGAAAATTCAGGGATCTCCTGATACCAAGCCAAGGTCAGGTAGACCAAGACCAGGTAGACCAAGAAAGATTACAGCCACAACTGGCAAAAGAATTGTTCAGGATACAAAGAAAAACCCACAGGTAACCGCAGGAGAATTACAGGCTCTGGAAAACGACGGTGTGGTTGTTTTAAGGAGCACAATATAACAATACTTGAACAAAAATGAGTGCATAGTTGAGTTGCCAGAAAGAAGCCTTTACTAGGCCAATTCCCCCCCAAAAAAGTTAACAGTTAAATCATGCCCGACAACACCTTGACATGCCTCACAGCTTCTGGCACTCTGTAATCTGGAGTGACGAGACCAAAATAGAGCTTTATAGTCACAACCATAAGCGCTATGTTTGGAGAGGAGCCAACAGTGATAAAATACCATCCCCACAATGAAGCATGGTGGTGGCTCACTGATGTTTTGGGGGTGTGTGAGCTCTAACGGCACGGTGAAACTTCTGAAAATTGATGTTGAAGTTACCAGAAAATACTAGCAGACAATTAGCATTCTTCTGCACAAAAGCTGCACATAGGACACTCTTTGACTTTCCAGCACGACAATGACCTCAAGCAAGGCCAAGGTTACACTCCAGTGGTTACAGCAGAAAAAGGTGAATGTTCTGGAGTGGCTATCACAGTCTCCTGATCTTAATATCATCGAGCCACTCTGGGGAGATCTCAATCGTGCAGTTCAAGATGACCAAAGACTGCATGACTTGGAGGCATTTTGCCAAGACGAATGAGCAAGAATTCGGGTCCTCATAGACAACTATTACAAAAGACTGCACACTGTCATTGATGCTAAAGGGAGCAATACACAGTATTAAAGAACTAAGGGGATGCAGACTTTTGAACAGGGGTCTGTTCATTTGTTTACTTGTTGCCATGTTTTGTTTTATGATTGTGCCATTTTGTTATGACCTACAATTGAGTACGAATCCCATACGAAATAAAAGAAATGTGTTTTGCCTGCTCACTCATGTTTTCTTTAAAGATGGTACATACTGTATATTACCAATTCTCCAAGGGGATGCATATTTTTGAGCACAACTGTATGCAGCACACCTCGTGAAGGAAATTAAAGTGGTTGTATACCCTCAGAAAAAATAAATAAATAAATAAATGTTAAAAAAAACCCTGTAAGGCAAAGGCATAATGAGCTAGTATGCACTGCATACTAGCTCATTATGAAATACTTACCTTAGAACGAGGTCCCCGTATCGCTGGCCGGTCCATGCTGAGGAAGCTGACATTTTGCCCTTGGTGTGTCTTCCGGGTTAGCGGCTCCGGCACTGTGAGTGGCCGGAGCCGCGATGATGTCACTCCCGCGCATGCGTGCGAGAGTCTTCTTCCCGGCAAGGTCGGGCAGCGCCTGCCGGACCTTCAGCTGGGCATTAACAGCGCATGTCGTCAGGTTTAGGGGATATTCATTTTACCTACAGGTAAGCCTTATTATACAACCACTTTAAGATTTGCCTTCCCATTTGCTGGAGAGGGGAGTCTTTTTCTGCTTTTACCAGATGCCCTCAGTTTGATTTTTTTTGCTGAGACAACAGGATCCCTGGTTTCTGATGCTATCTTAAGAACCTAACTATTGTCAGATAATGTCTGATGTAGATTAAACTTACGAATTAATGCACATGCTGATTTCAATTTCATGTCTTGAGAATCTATTTGTTTCTAGCCATTTTAGTGCTTGGAAGTAATTAAGCAAGTGTCGTACATACTGTACATACTGTAACATTGCTGAAATACTAAATAAGACTTCCTGTTACAGATCCATCTGATGTATATCTGCTGCAAAGACACTCTTGTAAATACCTCACATCCTTGCCCACGGTCATAGCAGCGATGACCTTTTTCACAGCTTCCTTGCGTTTCTCTTTCTTCTCATTGTTCAACTCTGCCTTCAGTTCAAAAATCTCTCCTGGAATCAGAGTAAGACTATTAGAATACTTGCAGGTAGGAAAAGTCAGATTAGAGCCACCCTATCACATACTGAAACCCTTTACACAAAGCCAATACACTTTACACAAAGCCAGATACTGAATACTTACCAATCCTGCTACCACACTGTTGAATTCTGCTGCAATCACAAGTGACCTGCAGAGCACCACAGAGATCAATGTGTTTCTCAGCAGACTTCAAGGATCACTTTGAGTGATTGAAGCCACATTTAGCTTTGCGGACAGCAGGAGAGCTAAATTTGCAGTGTCTTTAAATGTATGGGCTTAATATAATATATTTCATTTATAGATAGGATAAGGTTAATGCAAGCTGGAAAGTTCTAACAGCACTTGTGTAGGTAGTGCTATAACTACTGAGAATTCAGACCCACTGTGCATGTGTAGTTTTTCTAATTAAAGTTTAATGTTGATCTTGTATTGCTGGGCCAACATTAGCTATACAGGGCTGATGGTGTTTCTAATATGAGCAAAAAGTGCATGGGATTGGTAGGAACCGTGATATGGTAAGCACAGAAACTAAAACAGGGCTTGCTAAGGAACAATTATTATTTATCCTCTTGCCGAACACATAATGAATATGTACAGCGGCAGGATGGCTGGGCATTAAACCCAAAACTGTAGTATATTGCAGCTTACCAATCATTAGATGTGATGGCTGCATTGATTGCCTATCTTAGGGTTCCCCCCCCCCCCCCGTTTTCAATTGGTGATCTGGCCAGTAACACACCTCCTGTATTAGTGAGACACAACTTTGGAGAAATGAGCACAGAAATCACAGCAAACAGCAGCATAAAAATATTAGCAGATTTAAATACAATAACAAATTGAAGCCAAACTGCAGCTCACACTTTATAATCAGTTACGACAAACGTTTTTTTCCTTTTGAGATAAAGGTTTTACATGAATAAATAAAAGCCGATCATTTTAATCACCCCTGCCAGTGTTAAGGGATTTGTCTCATTCATTTAAACTGATACAGTCTGCTGGAGAGTTTGTGCTGTGAAAAACAACAGACTGGCTGACTGGATTACCAGATGAAATTGGAAGAAAGAAAGCCTAAAAAGAGAAAGTAATACAGCCATCACATTAAATTGGTAAGCTGCTAAATGTCTGCAGTCGGGTTTAATACTGCTTTAAGGCCCACATGCTGCACATATTCATCCATGGCGGTCAAACTTTCTGTGTTGAGAGCATGCTTACTGTGCGCTCTTTGTACAGTGACTGATCTGTGACAGACAGCTCCCGGTCTCTGTTTATGATCAGAAGCTGTCCGGATGGGCTCTGGATCACATGACCACTGTGACAGCCAATTACTGTGATCTTTCAGGAAGTCTCGCCACCTAGAATTGACACCCAGTTAAAGGACTAGGAGGGAAAAGGGAGTTAAATATCCCAGTAGAAAACTAACAATCCAAACATAATAATTTGATTTATAGAGATGCAATCTAGGGACATGGACATTCATTTGGGGAATTCCAGTAAAAGATCAGTCTCTACATAGTACAAAGAAAATTTCTACAAAATACTAGCTGCATACCTCCCAACTTTTGAGATGGGAATGATGGACACCTATTAGCAAAAGTATGTAGGCATAGGACACAACCCCCGCCACGCCCCCTTAAATGAGAATCATACAAAAAGAAAAAGAAAAATGGATTAGTTAAACCCACAAGTGCTTTTTTTTTTTTTTTTTTTTTACCACTACTATTCCTTTATATTGGCTTTTGAAATTTACAAATGCAGCAATACGGAAATTGGATGAAAGGTTTAGCACTGGGAAACACTTTTTGAAAGATAAATAGTACATTTTATATACATCTATATAGATCAGACCAAAATGGGGGACAAAAGAGGAGGAAAGAGGGACAGAGGAACATTGTTCCAAATCAGGGACAGTTGGGAGCTATGTAACTGTTCTGTATTTAACTTGAGACAAATGCTGTAAAAATAGGATTTTTTAAAACAGCTTACCTGTAAAATCCTTTTCTTTCGAAGGACATCACGGGACACAGAGCCACAGTAATTACTGATGGGTTATATAGGTATCACTGGTGATTGGACACTGGCACACCCTATCAGGAAGTTCAACCCCCTATATAATCCCTCCCCCTTGCAGGGATACCTCAGTTTTGTAGCCAAGCAATATAGTGTATTAGAAGAGGGGCGGGACCTCTGTGTCCCGTGATGTCCTTCGAAAGAAAAGGATTTTACAGGTAAGCTGTTTTAAAAAATCCTATTTTCTTTCTCGAACATCACGGGACACAGAGCCACAGTAATTACTGATGGGATGTCCCAGAGCAATGCTACCTGAGGGGGGGAACCACGACCAAGTAGGGTGCAATCAGACCTGAGGACCCTGTACCGCTGCCTGCAGCACACTACGCCCAAAAGGCGATATCCTCATGCCTTCTCACATCCACCTGATAGAATCTGGTGAATGTATGAACTGAAGACCAGGTTGCGGCCTTGCAGATTTGAGCCATAGAGGCCTGGTGATGCACTGCCCAAGAAGCACCAATAGCCCTTGTGGAATGTGCCTTGATCTGAAACGGAGGAATCTTCTGTTTCAAACTGTAAGCTTGAATGATCAATTGTCGAATCCATTTAGAAATGGTAGCTTTTGACGCTGCCTGTCCTCTATTGGGACCCTCTGGCAGCACAAACAAAACATCCGTCTTGCGGATCTGAGCAGTTGCCCCTAGATAGGCCTTAACTGCTCTTACTACATCCAACGAATGTAGAGATCTCTCTTCCGGGGAACAGGGATCTGGAAAAAAGGAAGGTAGAACAATGTCTTGGTTTAAATGAAAATCAGAACCCACCTTCGGTAAAAAACTAGGATGAGGGCGTAGTACCACTCTATCCTTGTGTATAATCAAATAAGGCTCCTTACAGGAAAGAGCTGCTAATTCTGATACTCTTCTAGCAGAAGAGATGGCCACCAGAAAAATTAATTTCCTTGTCAACAAGACCAAAGGAATCTGACTTATTGGTTCAAAAGGCCATTTCTGTAACACAGCCAGGACCAAATTCAAGTCCCAGGGGTTTAGGGGCGCTTTAACCGGAGGATTAAGACGCATCACCCCCTGCATAAAGTTTCTGACCAAAGAATGCGAAGCAAGTGGCCGCTGAAATAATACTGATAAAGCAGAGACCTGGCCCTTGATGGTACTCAAGGCCAGCTTCATCTCTAATCCCATCTGTAGAAAATCAAGGATTCTACCTATGACATATTTCCTGGGATGCCAACCTCTGGATTCACACCGGGTTATATAAGCCTTCCAGACTCTATGATAAATCATCCTGGAAGCTGGCTTCCTTGCATTAATCAAGGTAGATATGACAGGACCTGAGAGCCCACGACTCTTCAGAACGTGGGTCTCAATAGCCAAACCGTCAAATTTAGCGTTTCTAAGGCAGGATGGAACACTGGACCTTGAGATAACAGGTCTGGGCGTTCCGGTAGTGTCCACGGGGAACCTACCGTCATCCTTACTATTTCTGCATACCAAGTCCTTCTGGGCCAAGCGGGGGCCACCAGAAGTACCGACTTCCTTTCCTGCCTGATCCTGCGAAGGAGTCGTGGTAGTAGCAGAATAGGCGGGAATGCGTAAATCAGTGAGAACCGATGCCACGGAATCACCAACGCATCCGTCCTGCATGCAAGAGGATCTTTTGTCCTTGCCACAAATCTGTCTATCTTTTTGTTGAATCGGGATGCAAAGAGATCTACATCTGGAACCCCCCATCTTTGGCATATGGCCCAAAAGACGTCGGGATGCAGAGACCATTCCCCTGGAAGTAACTGCTGGCGACTTAGATAGTCCGCCTGCCAATTCTCTATTCCCGGGATGAAAACTGCCGATATGCATGGCACATGCATCTCTGCCCAGACTAAGATCTGGTTCACCTCTTTTTGAGCAGCTCGGCTCCGGGTGCCTCCCTGATGATTGACATAAGCCACTGCTGTGACATTGTCGGACTGGATCCTGACCGGACAACCCTGTAGCCTGATAGTCCAGGCCTTTAGAGCTAGATGTATCGCCCGGATCTCCAGAATGTTGATGGGTAAGGTCCTCTCTGTCTTGGACCATACCCCTTGGACCGCAGCCTGTTATAGAACTGCTCCCCAACCTGACAGACTGGCATCTGTTGTTACCACCGTCCAGGTAACCGGTAGAAAGGATTTCCCCTTCTGCAGGTTTTCGGGTATGAGCCACCAATTGAGGCTCTGACGCACCGCATGAGACAGGTGCATCGGAAAGTCTAATGCCTGAACCTTCTTGTTCCAGGTCGACAGAATACTGTGTTGCAGCATTCTTGAGTGAAACTGAGCATAGGGAACTGCTTCGAATGAAGACACCATCTTCCCTAGTAGCCTCATACAAAGGCGGACTGAGGGACCCTTCTTGGTCCTTACTGTCAGAATCAGCTCTCTCAAAGCAGTGATCTTTGCCTGGGGTAGAAATATTTTCTCCTGGCTTGTATCTATAATCAGACTTAAATACTCCAGTCTTCTTACTGGTTTTAGGAAAGACTTTTCTAAGTTGAGGATCCAACCCAGGTGTTCTAGATACCTGACCGTGGTCTTCAAGTTTCCATTCAAAGAGGCTACCGACCGGTCTATCAAGAGCAGGTCGTCTAGGTATGCTATGACATCTATACCCTGAGCCCTTAATCTGGATCTTTGTGAACACTCGAGGTGCAGTGGCTATCCCGAAAGGCAGAGCCACAAACTGGAAATGGCGCCCTCCTACCTCGAAGCGCAGAAACTTCTGATGAGCAGGAAAAATGGGCACATGCAGATATGCATCTCTGATGTCTATTGATGCCAGAAATTCTCCTCCCTGCAGGGTGGGAACTACTGTTCGAATTGATTCCATGCGGAAGGATTGAATCCTTAGGAATCGGTTCAGATCCCTTAAGTCCAAAATGGGCCTGACATCCCCATTTGGCTTTTGGACCGTAAAAAGGTTGGAATAGAAGCCCAATCCCTGGTCCTTTGCGGGAACTATCATAATGACCTCCTGCGACAAAAGTCGCTCTAACGCTAGAAGGAGCGACTGCTTCTTCTCTGGGTCTCTGGGAACATTTGATCTGAGGAACCGAGGAGAAGGGAATTCCTGAAACTCCAGCTTGTACCCTAAGGTTACCGTGGAGATTACCCATCTGTCCTGGAAGTCCTCGTGCCAGAGCTCTGAGAACTGTCGCAGTCTTCCCCCCAGTCGAGTGAGCGGGGGCGCCCCCTCATGCAGAGGTCTTAGTGTTTTGCCTAGTAGGCTTCTTTCCCCAGGACTTCTTTTGTCCCTGGGGTTGACTCTTGTCTCTGGACCCCGATGGAGGCGGCCGTCGAGACTGCCTGGAGGCTGAAGCCCCCGGCGCTGGGGAAAGAGTCCATTTGAAAGAGGGACGCTTACTCTTCTTCTTGACAGGTAAGAGAGTGCTTTTCCCACAAGAGATTCTCTTGATATAGTTATCCAAGTCCTCTCCAAACAACCTTGCACCACGAAATGGAAACCCAGCCAGTAGCTTCTTACATGGTGCTTCGGCTGACCAATTTTTCAACCATAGGATTCTACGTATATGCACCAACCCCAGTGAAAGACGGGAGGTTTGCACCTCTAATGGCGTCAACCACAAAGCATAAGGCCGCTGGAAGGTTAGCAAACCCCTGGGCCTGCTGTTCAGGTAATACTTTGATGACCTGCTTAACATGGTCTCTTAAGTATTGACAGACTCCAATCGCTGCTACTGCAGGTTGGGACACTGATCCTTCTAAGGAGAAAACATCCTTCAATAGGGATTCCATCCTCTTATCTACAGGATCCCTGAGCATCTGAGTATTGTCTACAGGACAAGTCAGGCTATTATTTACGGAGGAAATGGCGGCATCAATAGCCGGTATTCCCCACATTTTAATAAACTTTTCTTCCATCGGATAAAGTGTTGAAAACTTTCTCGGCGGAAAAAAACGTTTGTCTGGGTGATCCCACTCAGAATAAATGAGTTTTTCAAGTAAAGTATGAACAGGAAAAGCATGTGCTGCTTGGAAAGGTTTCAGTGACCCCAAAGCAGAAGAGGATTCTTTAGCAGTTTCAGGTATGGGCAACTTAAATGTGGAGCGGACCAATCCAGTGAGGATCTGCACTAAGACTTTCTCCTCTTGGGAAGGGAAGGAGGGAGGCTGGTAACAAGATCTGCCTGAATGGCTATCTTCAGAGATGGTGGCCATTAGGCCGCAGAGCCCGGGTGGTATAACCACTTTCTAGACCCCTGTGGCCCCTCTCTAGCCTGGGGGGGAACATTCAAACATGAGAAATCCCCCTTTCCACCTTACCTGTTTGCAGCCTGCTTGAGACGCTGGGACATAAACAGCGATTACAACACCTGAGACAGAGTCAGCATGTGTAGGTTTGTGCTCTTGGCAGCCCCCGGTGGTCACAATAGGCATAGCATGCATTTACCTTAAAGGAGAAAAGCCACTAGAACTCAAAAATTCTGTGGAATCTCCTCTTACCTTATCCAGCTGCAGGGTGCTGTTTACACAGACCCAAACTTCACTTCTCACGGTGGGCTCCGTTTGAAAAAACCGTCAGAGACTGGGGCCCCCTACGAATAGGGGGATCCAACAGTTCTGGGACCGTAAAGCACCTCGCCAGAAATGAGGAAGTTTAAAGCCATTTTCTGATCTGCGGGGTCCAGCTCTCTAAAAAGAGAAGCATTACGGGTAAAACCTCGTTTCTTCGGACACGAGGCCCGGGTACCATTCAATTCGGCCATGAAAAGACACTTTGAATGGATCCGGTTCGCCTGGCTTGCCCCAGTATAGGATCTTAGGATATTCCCTTTGGAGCTCAGCACAGGACATCTTTACACGTCCATCACCTAAGACACTGGCGTAAAAACTGAGGTATCCCTGCAAGGGGGAGGGATTATATAGGGGGTTGAACTTCCTGATAGGGTGTGCCAGTGTCCAATCACCAGTGATACCTATATAACCCATCAGTAATTACTGTGGCTCTGTGTCCCGTGATGTTCGAGAAAGAAATTACGTTTTCCATTTCCAGCAACAGATGTAGGTTTGTGGACATAGACTCACTGTTCCACATTTAGTCGACCGTTCCAATAATTCAGTTTTTAGGCTGAAGTTAGAGCAGTATTAAACCCAAAAAGCAAACATTATCTTGCAGCTTACCAGTTCCTAGATATGATGGGTACATTAGATTAATTTTTTAGGCTTTCTTTCCATTATCTAGCCAGTTAGTCTTTTTTTTTTTAACAGAACAAGTTGTCCTGCAGATGTAGCACATACAGGTTTTAGACAAACCATCTATCACTGACCAGGGTGCTTACAATTGTCAGCTTTTTTTATATATATGTAAAACCTTTATCTCAGAAGGAACAAAACTGTCGCTGTAACTGCTTATAAAGAGTTAGCTGGAATTAGACTTCAATTTGTTAATGTGCCTAAATCTGCTAGTACATCTAACACTATCCTCCCAATAGACTGACAATGCTGCTGTCCAAAGGCGTTTGTTATTCCTATATCCAGAGTGTAGGCACCCTAAGTGCCAGTTCACATATATTGTGATGACTGGTATTTTTCCTCACTGGAAGAATGCCAATCACTGCTAGCACGGACAGAAAACACTTGCCAGCAGCTGTGGTGCAGTGTGCTGCAATAAAATGCAGACATGCTGCATTTTATCACAGTGCAGAGGAAGGCACCCCGTCAATGTACAACAGCATCCTTGCTGTACAGTGACAGAAGTTCATACAAAGAAAAAAAATCTGTGCGATTTGGTAAAATGCACATTGTCTTCTACAGCCAGCATAATGCAGCCGGAATGATTGAGTGCTGCCCACACAATGTGAACTGGCCTTAATAGAGGAGGTGTGTTACTGGCCAAGTCACCGGGGAAAGAAGCCTAAAAAAAAGAATAAATAAATAAAAACCAGAACAAATGCAGCCATCACATCTAATAATTGGCAGACTGCACTATATTACATTTTTGGTTTTAATACTGCTTCAGGCTGCATTCACACTACAGCGTTTGGAATCGCAGGCAGACTTGCTGCAGATCAATTTGACAGCGCTAAGGTGTGAATGACAAAACGCAGGACTCGCATTGGAGATGCCATTCATATGAATGACACCTGAAATCGCGGTGTGGATCTGCCACGACTGTTGCGCGATAAAACGTGCTGCAATTGCCGCAGTCCGCATGTCGCCCAAAAATAGTTCAGGAGCTTTAAATGAATGGCATCTCCAATGCGAGTCCTGCGTTTTGTCATTTACACCTCAGCACTGTCAAATCGCGAGCAGATCCACGGCAAATCTGCCCGCGATTCAAAACGCTGTAGTGTGAATGCAGCCACAAAGTACAAATAAAGAATTTAACGTAAATCTTCCTCCTGACTCAGTAACCAAACATTTTAAACGTGCCTCAAATTCTCTCTCTAAACAGAAAACAATAGCTAGCCATATTCTGACAGCAGCAAGATTTTGTATGAACTGTAAACTTGAAACAGGTCTTTTCACAAACATTTTCTAACCCATGTAAGAGAATCAAGAGGAATTGCACCATCTAGAGTAGTGGTCCTCAACCTGGGGGTCGGGACAGCCTCGGGGGTCAAATGATAATTTGCCAGGGGTCACCGAACCCTGGGCTGTTCCTGAAGCCCGCACCCCTTACCCAGCCTTTTTGTGTCCGCCCAGCAGGGTTGTCCTTTTCCTTGTCCCGCGGCCGCTCACTCAGCCTCTTCGCAGCCGCCCATTCAGTTCACGGCATGGCTGGGGGGGCAGAGACTAGAGGTCAGCGGACTGGTGAGGAATGTGAAGTGGGAGGGGCTGGAGGAGACCCTATCTCCTGATTTTGGCATAGGTGTCACTGCTACGAGACACCACAAGGTGGGAGACACAGTGAGTAACACTACCTGTGATTATAGTTGCCATTAAAAGTCCCCACTACAGTTCTCAGATCAAATGACCTGGATCAAGAGCACCTAAGTTGGCTCATGAGAGCCAATCCCAACTCCCCGCCAGAACTTCCACTCATCTTATTCCCCCCCCACCAAGGAGCAAGAGAAGGAATAAAAATAGAGAATACATGGAAGGGAGAGGAAAAGAGGGGGAGGAACAAAGAAAAAGGGAGAGAAAGAACAAGCAAGACAAGCAAGACGGCTAGAGAGAGGGATGGGGGGAACACAATAAAATAGTATACAGAGGGATAAAAGGGAAAGAAAGTGGAACAAAGAGAGAGAGTGGTACATTCTAAAATGTACCATGATGCCATGTACACATGAGCTGACTTTTCGACCGGACTGGTCCAACAGATTTGGAACATGCATCAAATCTTTATGTTGTAACTCCGCCGGACCCAGAAATCCGCTTGTCTGTATGCTAGTCCGACGGACAAAAACCGACCCTAGGGCAGCTATTGGCTACTGGCTATCAACTTCCTTATTTTAGTCCGGTGTACGTCATCACGTACGAATCCGTCGGACTTTGGTGTGATCATGTGTAGGCAAGTCCGTTCGTTAAAAAGCCTGTCGGAAGTCCGTCAAAAGTCCATTGAAAGTCCGCTGGAAAGTCTGTCGGACCAGTCCGGTCGAAAAGTCTGCCCGTGTGTACACGGCATAAGGGGTTTTGTTACTGCACGAGTGGAAGGGACTCAGGGAGCGCTAAATGTCCATGGGTTAGGGGCTCAAAATACTTGCCTTGCCTTGGGTGCTGACAACCCATGCTACGAAAATAATTTTACTGTTAGGGGTCCCCACAACTTGGGAAATTTTATCAAGGGGTCACGGCACTAGCAGGGTTGAGAACCACTGATCTAGAGGATGTTCGGGCATTATCTGGGGTCAGAATCTATTTTCAAGGCTGAGAAGCCATTTCATATATGGCACAATCATACAAATCTGGTTGTCTGTGCAGGTCTTAGCTCTGGGAGTATATTCAGAAAGTCAGCGCTGGAAGTGTATAAGAACAAAAAAACAGACTAAAACTGTAAAACAAATGCAGTGCCTAAAAACAACCAGGGGGTAATATCCCTTCTAAATGATATTACATCTCATACATAAAATTCACTATGTGAAGTAACACAAATGAGTATACATTGGGTGAATAAAGTCCTCTGAAATGCAATATGTCTATAAACATAGAGAATGTGAATGAAGTAAGTGAATAAAGTCCTCTGAAATTAGATATATCCATTTGTGACTTCCACCATCAGAGTTGCACAACACCACTTGTGAATGAGATCACTACTGTACTCACCAGCTCAAAAGCTGCTAATGCAGCAAACCGATTTACTAAAACTGGAGCACTCAGAATCTGGAGCAGTTTTGCATGGTAGCCAATTAGCTTCTAACCTCAGCTTGTTCATTTAAAGGGTAAGCTCATCTTTACAGAAAATCTGTAGGGTGAATTTACCCTGGACCCACTCCTTACCCCCCAGGTCCCGCTGTACCCAACTCCCACAATCACCCGCTATGACACATCAGGCCGCCGCTTCACCAGTCATGGGATTTGAAATCCCCACGGCTTAATCTCTGAAATGTACGAAAGGTATGTATAGGAGGCATTCTGATTGATCAGCGCCAAACAATCAGGACCCAACTAGCCCGTCCTGTCAGCGCTGGAGAAGAGGAGAGAAAGCCACAGCGGTGACCTGATGTCTCACAACGGGTGATCTTGGGGCTCAGGTACAGTGGGACCCGGGGAGGAGGGGGGGGGGGGGTTGAAGAGGGTGTCCAGTGTAAATTCATCTTACATATTTTCTGTAAAGATGAACTTACACTTTCAGCTTTGACAATAAAACCTGGAAACTAATTGGTTTCTATGCTGAGCTGCACCAGATTTTGTACCATGTTGTTTTTTTAAATAAGCCCCTGCGTGTTTTATCAGCAACTCTCAGCCCTTCTCAAATGGTCATCCAGCTCTGTCCATATACTAGGGATCGCCTGGTATTAGCACATCACACCACTGAAGGCAGTTAGGTCACTCAGTCAAACGCTGTATAGGAACAAAGCTCTCATCGTATGGAGCCAACACCAGGGGGCCATATACAGTGTAGTATTTTATTAAAATGACTCTGGTATTACATTCGATTAATAAAAAGCATCCAGGTGCCAAGAAATCCACCAAACATTAAAAGCATATACACAGTGCACACACTAAAGATGGCTGCCAGTTCCGATACTAGAAGTGGTGGTGTGATGTCAGCGTGTAGCTCCGGCCTTCACGAATTTTGGTGCTAGTACTATACATCTTCCCTCTATTCACATTAATCTCTTTTAATCTTTCCTGGGCTTTAAAAAGCACTACAAGCCTATTACTCCTACTATAAAGTGACAAATCAGCTTCTCGTTCCTTGTTTTAATATAATTACGACTTCTAGTTAAGAAACATATTCATTGATGAAAAACATATGGAAAAACCAAGTAAAGCAGGACCACACCTTTCTTGTTTGTGGTAAAGTACTTTGAGTCTGTCATGGTTGCACGCTTCTTTTATGGACCTGCAGGAAGAAAATAAAAAGAAGAACAAAGATAAATTACTGTCAGGACATAAAATGGTCAGAATTATGTACACAGCATACAATACTGAAGGTGCACGGCCTGACAACATCTTAAAATTACTATACACTAACCTCTACTCCAGGGAGAAGAAAAGGGATGCCTTCTACATTCTGATTGGAGCTATAGTGTAACAAACAGCCTCAGAGAGGAAAGACATACTATTAAAAAAGAGCCTTCCACCATTAGCAAGCTGTGAGGGAAATGGCTTCTTCACAAGTTACACTTTCCTGTCACAGCTTGAATTCCGTCAGGGCACCCTTGAAAAACATTTTTAGTCTTGAGGCACCCCAGGCTTGCCTCACACTACTGCGTGTTGGGGAATGTGCACAAAAGCGTGTGTGTTCCTGACACACAGACACGTGTGCTGCTCTTTAGCAGACATGCAGGGATACCATTAATTCTTAATGGTACCCCCATACTTTGGCAAAGGCGGTGCATTTTCGTTGTGGCAAAAATGCGGGGACTTTCCCTGCATATCTGTGGGTAGAGCAGCCCATTGAAATGAATGACCTACCCTATACACAGCATACAGACACACAGATGTGAACCAAGAGCTCATTCGCATGGGATGTTAGGAGAAGATAAAACCATGTAGTTGATCCAAATTTAATTACTACCCTCCTCTGCTCCCCCTTTAGCTGAGTCATATACATGCTGTGGCCATGGCAGGAAGTGTAACCCCAGGTGAATGGGGCCAACCAACCTGCAACCATATGCACTGCACGCAGTTGAGGTGCTGTGATGCTGCATTTAAGGGGTTAAAATAGGCATTGAGGAGGCAACATATTGCTTCTTCACCGCATGTCAAATTCCTTTAAAAAGAGATCCGAGCATGGAGTGCCTTTAAGAGGAGCACCAGTCCTTGCTGACATTGTGAAGGAGCACTAAAAAAAGCGGTTGTGATCGTACAGGATTAGGGGTCAAGATGAACAATAATGTACATAAACACGCATACAGTGCCTTGCAAAAGTATGCATACTCCTTGAAATTTTCCACATTTTTTCATGTTACAACCATAAACATGAATGTATTTTATTGGAATTGTATGTGATAGACCAACACAAAGTGGCATATAATTGTGAAGTGGAAGGAAAATGACAAATGGTTTTCAAATTTTTTTACAAATAAAACAGATTGCGGCTGTAATTAATTGCCGGTGTTCTGACATATACTGTCCTCCTATCGGATAGTGTCCGCTCCGTACTGCGCAGGCGCAGCGCTTGTGCAGTACGGAGCAGAAGGAGATGCCGAAAGTGTCCAAAGTTGATCAGCTGACCATCAGCTGTACACGGCGCTTCGGCACTTCTTAGCGATGGCTGTGTAAGAGGGCCCCTCGCGGGCTCGCTTCGCTCGCCACGCTTCGGGCACGGCCTCACTGCGCTCGGCAACTATTTATTCTCACTCTATGTACACTTGGATAGTAGGGAATGAACCTGGACACAGGGTGAGAATAAAAGCGCAGGCGCCGTGTACAGCTGATGATCAGCTGTTAAACTTCGGAGACGTTCGGCGTCTCATTTGTCCTCCGTACTGCGCCTGCGCAGTACAGGGAGGACACTATATGATAGGGGACTGTATTTGACAAGACACCGGATCCCTTCAATATAGATAAAACTAATTGAAAAAAAATGGCATGGGTTTCCCCCCACCCCCCTAGTCCATTACCAGGCCCTTTGGGTCTGATATGGATATTAAGCGGAACCCCGAACCAAGATAAAAAAAAAATTGCGTGAGGGTCCACCCAAAATCCATACCAGGCCCTTCAGGTATGGTATGGATATTAAGGGGAACCCTGCGCCACTTTTTTTTAAATAGCATAGGGATCCCCCTAAAATCCATACCAGACCTGGGGAACCTTGCACCCAAAAAAAAAAAAAAAAAAAAAAAAGGCGTAGGGGTCCCCTCCAAAATCCATACCAGACCCTTATCCGAGCACGCAACCTGGCAGGCCACAGGAAAAGAGGGGGGGGGACACGAGAGAGCGCCCCCCCCTCCTGAACTGTACCAAGCCACATGCCCTCAGCATGGGGGGAGGGTGCTTTGGAGTCACCCCAAAAGCACCTTGTCCCCATGTTGATGGGGACAAGGGCCTCATTCCCACAAACCTTGCCCGGTGGTTGTTGGAGTCTGCGGGCGGCGGGCTTATCGGAAGGCTTATCGCGTTTTTTTTTGGTTCGTTGGGTGGCATGAGATGGATTTACATCGTGGGACATTTTTATTTTTTAATAAAAGGACTTGTGCCAAAGTGTCTCCTGTCATTTTTACTTTTTTTGGCACTTTTTTTGTGAATTGGTAGGGGTACAATGTACCCCTTACCAATTCACATAGGGGCGGGCTGGGATCTGCAGGTCCCCTTAGTAAAGGGGGCTTCCAAATTCTGAAAAACCCCACGCCTGCAGCCCCCACAACCACCGGGCAAGGGTTGTGGGGATGAGGCCTTTGGGGGCGACTTCAAAGCACCCCCCCCCATGTTGAGGGCATGTGGCCTGGCATGGTTCGGGGGGGTCCCCCCTCTTTTCCTGCGGCCTGCCAGTTGCGTGCTCGGATAAGGGTCTGGTATGGATTTTGGGGCGACCCCTACGCCATTTTTTTTATTTTGGCACAGGGTTCCCCTTAAAATCCATACCAGACCTTAAGGGTTTGGTATGGATTTTAGGGGGACCCCTACGCCATTTAAAAAAAAAAAAAATTGTCACAGGGTCCCCCTTAATATCCATACCAGGCCTGAAGGGCCTGGTATGGATTTTGGGGGGACCCCTACGCAATTTTTTCTAAATTTTGGTTCAGGGTTCCCCTTAATATTCATACCAGACCCAAAAGGCCTGGTAATGGACTGGGGTGGGGGGGCCATGCTGGTTTTTTTTTTTTTTTTTTTTATTGTTTCACTTTAAACATTATTAAAATCACTGCTCCCGAAAAAACTGCAATTTTTAAAACTTTTTTTTGCAATACTACATGTCCCCTGGGGCAGGACCCGGGTCCCCAAACACTTTTTATGACAATAACTTTCATTTAAGCCGAACCGTTCGGCCATCCCTAGTCACTAGTCACCGTTCGGCCATCCCTAGACATTTTTGCCCATTCTTCTTTGCAAAATAGCTCAAGCTCTGTCAGATTGGATGGAGAGTGTTTGAACAGCATTTTTTTATTATTATTATTATTATTATTATTATACAGGATTTATATAGCGCCAATAGTTTACGCAGTGCTTTACAACTTGAAGGTAGACAGTGCAAATACAATACACTTTAATACAGTAGGAATCAGAGGGCCCTGCTCCTTAGAGCTTACAATCTAAGAGGGAAGGTCAAGGGATACAAGAGGGGGATGTGCTGATGGACAAAATAAGTGTACAGTGTACAGTTGTTAGGTGGGGGCCAGATAGGCTTCTCCGAAGAGATGAGTTTTCAGGGATCATCTGAAAGTGCACAAAGTAGGAGAAAGTCGGATGGATTGGGGTAGAGCATTCCAGAGGATGGGAGAGGCTCTGGAGAAGTCCTAAAGGCGAGCACGGGAAGAGGTGACAAGGGAGTTAGAGAGCAGGAGGTCTTGGGAGGTACGAAGAATGATTAGGTTGGTATTTTGAGACTAGGTTAGTGATGTAGCTGGGGGCCAGGTCGTGGATGGCTTTGTAAGTTATTATCAGTATCTTGAATTTAATTCGTTGGTTGAGTGGCAGCCAATGGATGGATTGGCAGAGAGGGGTATAGCAGACGCTGAGCGGTTTGTGAGGTGGATGAGTCTGGCAGCAGTGTTCACGATGGACTGAAGTGGGGATAGCCTATTTAGAGGTAAGCCAATGGGGATGGAGTTGCAGTAGTCGAGGCGGAAGATGACCAGGGAGTGGATTAGAAGCTTTGTGGTGACATTGGTTAGGAAGGGGCGTATCTTGGAGATGTTGCGGAGGTTGAGGCAAGTTGTGGATAGCGATGGATGTGGGGACGAAAGGTTAGTTCGGAGTCCAGGATTACACCAATTTTCAAGTCTTGCCACAGATATGTCTGTTTTTTTTTTTATAGGCGCACCTGAATGGACGCTCCATGCAGGTCTATGGAGCGACGGATGTCAGCGGTGACATGTCCGCTGACATTCGATCTGCTCCGCTGAATCCAGACGGATGGAAACCCTATTTTCCACCAGTATATCGGATCGGAAGAAAAACGACAGGCGGTCCGTTTTCATCCGACCCCTCATAGAGGAGAGCGGAGCTCTGACAGGTCCTTCTCTGCACAGTGAGTAGAGGCGGACCTGCCATCCACCGGCTCAGCGGGGATCAATGAAGCGATGCCCGCTGAGTAAGCAGAGTCCGTCAAAACGCCACACCAATGGAGAAGCTCTGACAGTATTGACAGCTCAGCATTCCCAGAGATAAGTACAGTGGAGACCAGGGGGCGATGGATGGGGAGGGCATACAGTTTTTAGCTCGGTTCACACTAGCGTGACCTCTGATGCGACATGTAACACAGAAATTTGCAATAGTCAAAAAAAATAATAATTTTAATGGGTACTGTCTTAACTGCTGAGACAAGTCGCAGCGACAAAAAAAAAAAAGAGTTCCTGCACTTTTGTGCAACTCCCAGTGCGACTTGGTCCCATGTTATTTCATAGAAGTCGCATCAGTATAAAAGCATTCGGAAACGCGCAGATGCGGGAATGTAATTTTTTTCTGCCCTCAGTGGGAGTAAACAGGGCCCCATCTTTGGTATTAGGGGGAGGAATAGTTCCCCCATTATTGGTGTCCATGGGAGAAATAGCTTCCCATTGTTGATGTCGGTGACAGGAATTAGGTCCCAGTGTCGGTGTCAGTGGGCAGAATAGTGTCTCGCATCAGTGGGATGAATAGTTCTCCAAGGACCAGGAAAAGGCAAGCAAAGAGTTGCGGAGGTTGAGGCACCGGGCCGCAGATTGAATACCCTGACTCTATACCAGGGCTTGACAAATAGTAGAGAGATTGATATGATTTTTAAAGTGGTTCTAAAGGCTGAAGGTAAAAAAATGTTCTATGTGCTCACCTGAGCCCCCTCTCCATCCAGCGATGTGCACGAGAGACTCGGCTGTCCTGGGTCTCTCACTCCTCAATGGCTGAGACACAGCGGGGGGGAACCATTGGCTGCCACTGCTGTCAATTACAGTCAGTAAGCCAATGAGGAGAGAGCGGGTCTGAGCTACAGCTCCGTTTGTCCTATGGACCCATAGAGTAGGGCTTAGGAGTGAGCACGCACCAGTGCCTCCATAGCAAGTGGGGGGGCAAGGTCAAGGGGGCAAGGAGACGGGAGCACAGGCGAAGGACCCGAGAAGAGGAGGATCTGGGCTGCTCTGTGCAAAACCACAGCACAGTGCAGGTAAGTATAACATGTTTGGGTTTTTTTTTTGTTCTTTTTAACCACTTGCCACCCGCCCGCCATCAAATGACGGAGGGATGGTGCGACTCTCGTTCTGGGTGGACGTCATATGACGGCGCACCCGAACGGCCGCTGCCGCGGGGGCATGCGCAGCCCGGCCATTGTGGCCGCTTTCCGCTACCGCGGTTCTTTAACCACGTGATCAGCTGTGTCCAATCACAGCCGGTCACATGTAAATACAGGAAGTACCGGTAATCGGTTCTCATCGCCTCACACTGACTGAGTGTGCAGCGAGGAGAGCCGATCAGCGGTATCTTCTCGCAGGGGAGAACAGGGTATGTAATCAGAGCACTGATCATCAGTGCCCTGATTAGAGTATTGCCCCAGAAGTGGCACCAATCAATGCCCATGACGACAGAAACTAAGAAAAACTTTTTTTTTTTTTTCAAAATTTTCTGTCTTTTTTCTTTTTTTTTTGTAAAAAATAAAAAACCCAGCAGTGATAATCGATTAGTTGCCTGATTATTGTTTTCATTAATCGGATAATAACCTTAAAAAAAAAGTGTGGTGTATAATTTACAGTAGTTAATATGTAAAGTTTAAAAAAAAAAAAAAAGGCAATTTATTCTTACATATCTATATGCATAACTACCGTATTTATCGGCATATAACACGCACAGGCATATAACACGCACATTCATTTTAAGGTGGAAGTTTAGGGAAAAAAACTTAAATTTTAAATAAGGAACTTTGAAGCAAAAGAAAGGTCAGTGCCCATCTGCAGCCTCACCATTGTCATCAATGCAGCCTCACCAGTGCCATCAATGCAGCGGCCTCACCATTGCCATCAATGCAGCGGCCTCACCATTGCCATCAATGCAGCGGCCTCACCATTGCCATCAATGCAGCGGCCTCACCATTGCCATCAATGCAGCGGCCTCACCATTGCCATCAATGCAGCGGCCTCACCATTGCCATCAATGCAGCGGCCTCACCATTGCCATCAATGCAGCGGCCTCACCATTGCCATCAATGCAGCGGCCTCACCATTGCCATCAATGCAGCGGCCTCACCATTGCCATCAATGCAGCGGCCTCACCATTGCCATCAATGCAGCGGCCTCACCATTGCCATCAATGCAGCGGCCTCACCATTGCCATCAATGCAGCAGCCTCACCATTGCCATCAATGCAGCTTGATCGATGCCCATATGCAGCCTAGAGGGGACAGGACGATCGCCTACAGATTACATACAGTGAGAATCTCCGGACAGAACAGTGGTCCAATGGCGGCCCAGGAGACGGAACTTCCTATCACAGAAACCGCCAAGTAAACAGGAGATTCTCACTGTATGTAATCTGACAGCACTCATCCCGCCCCCCTCCCTGTCCCCTCCTAGGCAGCTAAAATTGAAGTATTGGTGTATAACACGCACACAAAAATCGTTATCGCGATCTTGACTAAAGTGTTTCACAATTTTTTCTATGCAAAGAATTCTCGCTGCTCTTCTGAAGCCACAGCCTGTAACAATTTGTCAATGGAAAAGACTTCCTGTGAAAGTGAAAAAAGTTTAACCACTTAAACACTTAGGCCTCATGCACACGAGACGCCGGTGCAAACTCTGCTGAACACGTTTTTAAAAGCGTGTGCATGAGGCCTAAACCTTTTTCTGAGATTTGTTGGTTTTAAGTTAAAATCATTTTTTTTTTACTAGAAAATTACTTAGAACCCCCAAATATTATATATATATATTTTTTAGTAGACACCTTATAGAATAAAATGGTGGTTGTTGCAATATTTTATGTCATACTGTATTTGAGCAGCGGTCATTCAAATTCAATTTTTTTTAGGAAAAAAATTACTTTACTGAATTAAAAAACAAAGAAAAACTAACCCACAACAGTGCCGATCAGTGCCCACAACAGTGCCCAAATAAGTGCCAATCAGTGCCCCATCAGTAATGCCTGTCAGAAGCTCCTCATCAGTGCTGCCTATCCAGTGCCACCTATGAGTGCCCATCAGTTTTTTTTTAAATTATCGATTTTTTTTGTTTAAAGTGCAAAAATTAAAAACCGCAGAGGTGATCAAATGCCACCAAAAGAAAGCTCTATTTGTGGGAAGAAAATGATAAAAATGTAGTTTGTGTACAGTGTTGTATGACGGTGCAATTGTCATTCAAAGTGTGACAGCGCTGCAAGCTGAAAATTGTCCTGGGCAGGAAGGGGCGAAAATGCCTGGTATTGAAGTGGTTAAAGAAAAAAAAATGTAAGACTGTTTTGCTGATTTTCAGACAGAACTGTAATATATATATATATATATATATATATATATATATATATATATATATATATATATATATATATATATATATATATATATATATATATATGTCATACAAAAACCATGTCTTCCTTCAAAAAAAAAAACAACAAAAAAAAAAAAGTAATTTTAAGAACGTTCATTCGATTTTCTAATCGTCAGTGGTGTCAAGTTGACATTCATTTTCGACCACAGTGGTGGGAAAATTTGAAGGAGCAGAATAGAAAACTTCTTGGTCAAAGGAATTTTCAGACCGTGTATGTGGTTTTCATTCAGAAATGACATTCATTTTAAAACTGAATGTTAAAAGCAAGTGAAAATTTAAAACGACATTCTTTCATTCAGAGAATGTGCAAATATTTTTCGTATGAATATTCTCGTCCGAAAATCGATACGTGTATGGCCAGCATAGGGCTCGGGTCACACCTATGCAATTTGCATTTGATCCGTTTCTACAGTGGTTTTTGCATTTTTGCACAAGTGATTTTGCTGCGATTTGCGTTTTTTGCATTTTTTATGCTTTTTTTAAATTCAATTATTATTATATTAAAAAACGCAAATTGCTTCAAAAAAGCATTACATGCTTTTCTGCAGCTTCTCGATTGAAGTATATTGAACCAAAAAAAAGCACAGTTTTGCATTGAAAAAAGTCCTTCAACCTTTCCAAAAAGGCAGCAGCTAAAAAAAGCATAGATGTGAACGTGTCCCATAGAAAACCGTGTTAAATGAACTGTAGTGCGTTTCTGCAAAAAGCACCAAAAAACGCATAGGTGCGAATCAGGTCTAATACGTTTAGTAGCAGCAGCATGTGGTTTTTTTTCTGTATCACCTGTCGGAACGTGGGTTAAAAAAACTAAAATTCGCCCTTTATAGTACAAAATAAGCAGATAATCGCTACTATAATAATTATAATACTATAAGGGGTTAATTTATAATATGAAACAGTGAAAGTAATATTATATATTACTTATATCCATAGAATAATAAATACACCCAGAAGTAAGATATATGGGCATTTTAACTAGGAGTCAAACATGAAGCTACATCAAGGGTGAAAGAGAGATATAAATCTTTTATATAAAAGCGGAGACTTTTTTTTTCTTCATGGATATGATAATTTTAAATATAATGCATAATACTGATCAAAGTTTTCGTTAAATGTAATTGTAATGCCTTCTATTATCTCCAGACTATCAACCTCCGCCTTCTCTGGGTTCAGATGCTGATCTTCCCTGCACAGAGTCTTTAAAGTATTTTTTTTTTTATAAACAAACATGTTATACATGTTATACTTACCTGCTCTGTGTAATGGTTTTGGACAGAGCAGCCTGGATCCTCCTCTTCTGGGGTCCCTCCCCAACACTTCTGGCTCCTCCTGCCTTTAGAGTGCCCCAACAGTAAGGCCCCTTTCACACTGGGGCGGGAGGTGCGTCGGCGGTAAAGCGCTACTATTTTTTAGCGGCGGTATTCGGCCACTAGCGGGGCGGTTTTACCCCCGCTAGCGGCTGAGAAAGGGTTAAAAACCACCGCAACGTGCCTCTGCAGAGGCGCTTTTCCGGCGGTATAGCCGCGGTGCCCCATTGATTTCAATGGGCAGGAGCGGTGAAGAAGCGGTATACACACCGCTCCTTCACCGCTCCAAAGATGCTGCTAGCAGGACTTTTTTCCCCGTCCTGCTAGCGCACCGCTCCAATGTGAAAGCCCTCAGGGCTTTTACATTGGAGACAAAGCAGCGGCACCTTCAGGGTGCTTTGCAGACGCTATTTTTAGCGTTGCAGCGCCAGCAAAGCGACCCAGTGTAAAAAGGGTCTAAGCTGCAAAGTGTAATATAGAGTGCTCCTATAGCAAGGTAAAAAAAACTTCTGCCCTTAGAACCACTCACTTCCTGCCCAGGACTACATGTCCCATGAGGCATTGCTCCTCACACTTTCACAGTCACATGTTCTCAGGCACTTACTGACATGTATGGACGGTGTACTGAGCTGTATGTGTGTTGCATTGTATTTCCTGATATGTAAACAAATAATGCATTCTGTATGCAGGCCAACTAATCAACTGGCCATTTAAACGATTATGAAAATAGTTGACAACTATTTTTCTAATTGATTAGTTGACGATTAATCGATTAGTTGTTTCGACCCTATTAAATACAACCAAAAGAAAGCTCCATTTGTGTGAAGAAAATTATTAAAAATTAATTTGGGTACAGTGTTGCATGACCGTGCAATTGTCATTTAAAGTGCGACAGCGCTGAAAGCTGAAAATTGGCCTGGGCGGGAAGGGGGTGAAAGTGCCCAGCACTGAGGTGATTAAACAAACCTTTAATACTACTTTAAAGTGTTACTAAACCCAGGACCGTGCATTCACTAAATCTGCTCTGCCACATTGAAATGCAAACAAACTACTAAATACCTTTTTTTATCAGCCGTATACAGCAGTCTTGTGACATCTATCAGTGTCCAGCAGAGCACTAGTTAAAGCTTGTAGGGGGAGTTTTCATCCCCTCCGGATTGTCCTATGAGGCTGCATGACCCCTGACCCTCTGTCTGGAAAGTGCCGATTGGCCCTGTGCTGATCATATAAACTCTCCCAAGAAAAACAGGCAAACCCTCTAGCAATACACACCAAACAGAGCATGTTCAGCTTGACCCCAAGGCTCTGTTCTATCAGGAGGTGGTTTGGGGACAGTGGAAGAAGGGGAGCATCAGAGAAGACAGGATCAAACAGCCCTTTTAAACAATGCAGAGGATTAACCCCTTAGGTTCCACAGTGAGTATAACAGTCATGCTTTACTGCATATACACAGATATTACTGCTATGAGTTTAGTAACACTTTAAGTGTATGAAGCATGAAATAATCATTTTGATCCTCCAATCCTTTTTTTTTCTCCCAAACAGTAAATGATAAACTATATGATCATATGTAAAATCGTTCTGTGTGAGTTCACCATAACAGGTATGGTGACTCTTTGACCTTCTACCAGCACAATCCTTTTCTTTTCAATGAAAACATTTATTTATGGATCAAACTGCCCATGAACTACAATGGGTTTCTAGAATGGTGGACATATGCACTCCAATAAATGGACATTAGATCCTTCCTAGATCCTGATAGGTACAATTGATCTATAGTCGACAGCTTGATCCATATACAACACATGGGGAATGCAGATTTTGCTCAATAGTTGGAAGATATGACTGCAACTTATCGACTGCAGCTCGGTTTCTACCATGCGTTCTTTTAATCTGACTGACATACAATCAAATGCATGAACAAAGCATCTCAGTTCTGCCAGTTGATGCAACATGATCTATATCAGGGGTAATTAAAGTTTACAGAGGACCAGTTGCTAAAATTTTCTTCCAGCCGAGGTCCGAATCTCTGGGGCTGTATATTCTGCAATATTTACATTTTTGGCAAACTCATTCAATTAATCCAAGCTCTGCAAACTGAGATAACATGCACTGCATTGATGCAGTCACACAATTTCACAGCAACCAGGAGATAAATCAAAAGTTCAGTAATATTCCTTTATCTCATTGTTTGGCAAATCTATGTACACTACAAACTGTATGATTGAATCGGTTCTGATATCGCTGTTTTACTAACCTGAAAGCTTATTATTCTAAATAGGAAACCTTCATTTTGTTGGCAAATATTAAAGATTCTATCAGCAAGAATAAGTTCTTACATTTAAAGAGCACCTGTCATTTCAGATCCATCATGGCAGCGCCTGTTAGCGGGCATCCACTTGCCCGCTGCCGCCACGCCCATCACCTTGTTGTGTCACTGCCGCATCACCAGCCATCCCATTAAAGCGAATGGGGCTGTTGATGAGTCAGAGGAGGAGCCGCTGCAGGACAGAGATGACAGTTGCTCTTTAAAAATTATGATTTAAATCAAGCCTTTTTACTAGTGATTTAAATTGACTTGATTTAAAATCGCATCCACCCTGAGCCAATCACATCTCAAGTAAAAGAAAATGGAACCCCTTTACATCAGGTGTCCCCCATCTGCGTGCCCCCTTTACATCAGGTGTCCCCCATCTGAGTGCCCCCTTTACATCAGATTCTGACTAAAGCTTAGCAGAGTCCATTAGAGTCAGGCAGGCAAGGGTCAGAAGCTGGGAGAAGCGGCTGCAGGGGGCAGGGCATACATGTGACATCATTGATGACACCGGCAGTCCTAGAAACCAGTGACTGAAGCTTGGCAGAATGGCTGTCTGTCAGTCCGTATCCGGACCTCGGTCCGCCATTTAGTGACAGCTGATCTATATTTTCCATTCTGGATGATTGACTCAGTTTGAATGAATATGATCTAAAAAAAAAAAAAAAAAAGAAGAGTCTAAACTGATTCAGAAGGTTGTTCAAGGTTCTGTTTGAATTGCACACCGATCAGCAGATCAAAGTGTGTATGGCCACCATTAGATATACCAATGTGAACCATCTATATAAAGGATGGATAGAATATTAAACCATATAATGACATCCCATTTCCAGACAGAATCAGGAAGCCATGTCTGCTGAGTGTATAGGACTAATCCAGGAATCGCTGTGCACACACTGAGCAGAGTATACAAGTGTCCAGCCAGCACATCTGCCTCCTGCTGTACTAAGAAGGACACATCTGGGATGACACCCGGGCTGCAGCTCCCCGTTCCAGTGGAGAGTAAGACATACTAGGCTCACATCCCCCTCCTCCTCCTACTCACCTCCTGGGACAGCACAGAATCACAGTCGGGACGACACCGGCAGCCGGAAGCAGACAAGCCCCTGGAGCAGAGAACGGACTGCACAGACAGCGACTCCGGAAACAGCGAGCACCTCACCCAATGCACCCACCTGCGTTCCAAATACCGGATATACGTCTCAATAATGCGTTCCAAGAGCCTCGCCACCATTGGGCGGGGCTTGTGCGTTTCAATGACCGGAAGTCCTGCGGTGTTATTTGTCGATGTGCGTTCCAAGCAGCGGAAGCTCGTAGAGGAGAGCTTGTAACTGAGCCGAGAGGGCGCAGATTGTTTTGGTTGTTGTATTTGGAGAGCAGAGGCACAGGCAACACCCAGAGATTACCGTACTGAGTCGCTTAACACACAGTGATTAGCTGTAGATGTGGCGGTGGATATAGCTGGGATGAATGTAAATATGCAGCAGCTGTTGTGAAGCTGTCAGATTGGTGTATGAGCACGCACACGTGTGTAAACCTGACCTTTCATCTTTCCTCATGCAGCATGCCCTCTGGCTTACTAGTCCTGTGTTACTGCTTCTACCTTCCCCAGGGAGTGATGTGTGGCTGCAGGGAGCAGCTGACATGAAGATGGAAAGGCACAGAGCTCACCTACTTATGACTAGTAAGTATGAACTGTCACATTTCTTTTTTGTTTACAAAAGTTTTATTTGGAAGTTCAAATGTAAAGTTACAATACTTATGGAGTCAGTTAACAAGAAATCATGGAATGTAGCTAAAACAGTATATGGTATTTGTAATAGAGGTATTGATGCGGTATAGAATATAAAAAGGAGGACGATGTTATGCTTAAGAGCGAGTATGGTACAATGAAGAGTATAAGAGATAGTTATAACAAGTTTTGCTGCAAAAAGTTTTCTAACAATGGTATTTATGGTAAATTCCAGTAAGACCATTTTTTTAATTGAAGATATGTAGACTATCATGTAAGGTATGGTAGATTTTCTCGGAAAGTTTGAGCATTTCCATCCTGGACAAGACTTGTGACCATACTAATTAGTTTGATCTCCAGTTATATGCTATCATCCAATGGATAGAGCTGCACAATGAGTGGAATAGTGTTTTGCAAGAGGTAGGTATATTTGGTTTGTTGGCATACAGAAGGCAAATTTGTGGGGTGGGAATTTATTTTTTGTTTGGATGATATCTCAATTCTATCGACTGCAGCCTGCCAAATCTGCTCAAGGTATTTACAGCTCCAGAACGAGTGCAAAAATGTGCCAGGTTCAGAACAGCCCCTAAAACAATCCAGAGGAGGCTGCAGGGTAGAAAGAGTGGATTTTTAGAGGGGGTCAAGTACCATCTGGAGAACAGCTTCACCGGAGTCTCTCTGAATAGGATTGCTTTGTTACTTTTACGAAGGTTGTCTGTCATTGAGATCCACATTTCCGTGGGGAGGAAACAATCTATCTCGGATTCCCAGTGAAACATTGGTCCGGATTTATCGGCCATAGAAAAATTATTGAGGTAACAGTATAGCTGAGAGATCAGACCTCTATCTCTCGATGAGGATATGCATATTTGCTCAAAAAGGAGTGTTTAGGGGCTGTATGGATAGCGAGTAATGATCAGCGACAAAGGATTTAATGTGCATATAATGAGGGAAGATTATATTTAGATTGAAGTGAGGTAAAAGATGGGAATTCATTCTTAATTAGTAGAGATCTTAATGTAGTTAGGCTATTGTTTATCCATAGAGAGAGTAGATCATTATTGTTGTAAGCTAGATTAAACCTAGAGTCACCTAGAAAGGAGGCTAATAGTGGGGTGTCAGAGGAAAGTTTAAAGGTGTCATTGATTTTAAGCCATAGTTGAAGGAAGTGTGCAACTATTGTGTTTTGTTTAGAGCTATCACATTTTAACTGTCTATGGAGTTTAAACAGAAACTGATGGCTGTGCTGTTGCCTTGCTCTGCTCTGTGCATTCTACACACTGCTTTAGAACTGTTATCGTTTTTATATTTACAGGGATCTTTGGTTAAGCGGAATACTTTGTAGCTGCGTACTTTCAAGACGAGCATCTGAAATTTGAAAATGGCTGAACACGGCGCCCACATCACAACCTCGGCAACCGAAGACAGGCCTACTATTTTTGAAGTGGTGGCCCAAGAGAGTTTGATGGCAGCGGTGAGACCTGCTCTACATCATGTTGTCAAAGTAAGTGCCTGGGTGGCAGAAGTGGCAAGCTAAGAACTTAATGGATAAGTTCACTTTTTAGAAAAAAATATTAAATGCATATTTTTTTGCAGGTAAAAAAATGAGCATTTATTTATGTATTTGTTTTTGAGCCTGTAGTGCATTGCAGATCTCTCAATGTATCTGTGTGCCCGTACATCGTACGGGCACACAGATACAATCTGACAGGAAGAATCAATGAAGTACCACAGTGCTGTGGTAGTTCACTGAGAACTACAAGCCAACAACCACAAAGGATGTCGGGGCTTGTAGTTCATTCACGCACAAAGCTGTGTGAATGAATGACGCGGTTGTGTGGAGGGAGCCCCGCACAGCCGCACTGATTTTAAAAAGTGACCGCTAGTACGGGGAACTTCCCCCTGTGCCGCTGTCACAGGGAGGGGGGTCGGGCAGCTGCTGCAGCAGTGGGAACGTGTTAAATGTCCCACCCTGAAAACGGATGGAACATGCTCCCAAAGGTGAACTTATCATTTTAATTGCTTTACATCCTATCAGGTAAAGCTTTGCTTTAGACTAGTGGTCTCCAAACTGCAGCCTTTGGGGTACTATTCCTACCACAGACACAAAATATGAGGCGCCATTGCTTAAACTGACACCAACAGTAGGGCATAACTGACACCACTGGACGTCCCTCCGAAATTGATGAAAAGACAAGAAGAAAACTGGTCAGGGAGGCTGCCAAGAGGCCTACAGCAACATTAAAGGAGCTGCAGGGATATCTGGCAAGTATTGGCTGTGTGGTACACATAACAACAATCTTCCATATTCTTCATATGTCTGGGCTATGGGGTAGAGTGACAAGACGGAAGCCTTTTCTTACAAAGAAAAACATCCAAGCCCTGCTAAATTTTGCAAAAACACATCTGAAGTCTCCCAAAAGCACGGGGGAAAATGTGTTATGGTCTGATGAAACCAAGGTGGAACTTTTTCACCATAATTCCAAAAAAAAGTTTGGCGCAAAAACAACACTGCACATCACTAAAAGAACACCATACCCACTGTGAAGCATGGTGGTGGCAGCATCATGCTTTGGGGCTGTTTTACTTCAGCTGGAACAGGGGCCTTAGTCAAGGTAATGGGAATTATGAATAGTTCAAAATACCAGTCAATATGGGCACAAAAGCCTCAGGCTTCTGCTAGAAAGCTGAACATGAAGAGGAACTTCATCTTTCAGCAAGACGACTCAAAGCATACATCCAAATCAACAAAGGAATGGCTTCACCAGAAGATTAAAGTTTTAGAATGGCCCAGCCAGAGCCCAGACCTGAATCCAGCTGAAAATCTGTGAGGTGATCTGAAAAGGGCTGTGCACAGGAGATGCCCTCACAATCTGACAAATTTGGAATGTTTTTGCAAAGAAGAGTGGGCAAATATTGCCAAGTCAAGATGTGCCATGCTGATAGACTCGTACCCAAAAAGATTGAGTGCTGTAATAAAATCAAAAGGTGCTTCAACAACATATTAGTTTTAGGCTGGGTTCACACTGCTGCGGTGCGGGAACGCTGCAATTCTACTGCGGGTTCCCGCATCGCACCGAGTCGCACGGCAGTTCACACTGCCATATGCGAACTGCTGGGGAGTGTCATACATTAACGACACCCCCCCAGTTCAGCTCGCATATTGCACTGCAAACTGACAGTTCGGACATGAATCTGATTGCATATGTGTGAACACCCATGCGATACGATTCTGGTCCAAACAAAAAAGGGTCCTTTGCGTGTTTGGACCGAATGCGGTGTGATATCAGCCATACTATCTGTATGGCTGATATCGCACCGCACACACATCGCATGTGATGTGAACAGCAGTGCGCTGCGAATCACATGCGATGTCTGCCATCGCAGCAGTGTGAACCCAGCCTTAAGGGTGTGCACACTTATGCAACCATATTATTTTTATTTTTTTTATTTTTACTTCCCTCCACCTAAAAGATTTCAGTTTGTTTTTCAACTGAGTTGTACAGTTTATAGGTCACATTAAAAGGTGGAAAAAGTTCTAAAATGATTTATCTTTGTTTCATTTTTTACATCACAGAAACCTGACATTTTAGCAGGGGTGTGTAGACTTTTTATATCCACTCTTTATCTCTATAAATATTGGATCTCTATATATCTCTAACAAAGGGCTTTGTTCCCTTTTTAAAAATGGCGTTGTGATCTGCCTTAAATCGTGTCATTTCCTGCCCACTGACTCCTGGGAAATCATGGCTCACATTTCTCAGGAGCACAGGCAAGGGAGAAAGTGATGTGGAGCACCGCAGAGCCGGAAGTGGCAAATTAGGATGGCAAATTAGGAGCTCCCACCTAGCAACAGTGCACTTCTGGTAAGTTTAAAAAATGTTTTCACTGCAAATGTTTTTTATTCTTAATAGAGGACTGGGAAAATGTGAATCGTTTTCAGGGTGGAACTCCGCTTTAAGAAGCTTGTCCATCAAATATATTTTTGATGGGGAAACTTCCATTTTATGATTTTCAAATTGTGTGTACATAAAGCAACCTGGCATATGAGCATTCTGCTTAACAAATTATTTTGTTTTTTATGTTGATTATTCAGTTGTGGATTGGAATTGATTGTGCTTATAGCAAAATTAAATGATGGATTGGGGACAGTAAAAGAAGGGGATGATCAGAGAAGACAGGATCAAACAGCCTTTTTACAGAATGCGGAGGATTAACCCCTTAGGTTCCACAGTGGGTATAACAAGCATGCCTTATTGCATATACAGGCTGATTTTAACATTGTGGGTTTAGTAACACTAATGCCGCGTTCACATGGTCGGAATTTCCAACAACAAATGTTCAATGTGAGCTTGTTGGAAATTCCGATCGTGTGTAGGCTCCATCGGACATTTTTTGTCGGAATTTCCGACAAACAAAATTTGAGAGCTGGTTCTCAAATTTTCCGACAACAAAATCTGTTGTCGTAAATTCTGATTTTGTGTACACAATTCCGACGCACAAAATTCCACGCATGCTCGGAATCAAGCAGAAGAGCTGCACTGGCTATTGAACTTCATTTTTCTCGGCTCATCGTATGTGTTGTAAGTCACCGCGTTCTTGACGTTCGGCATTTCCGACAACATTTGTGCGACCGTGTGTATGCAAGACAAGTTTGAGCCAACATCCGTCAGAAATAAATCCAGGATTTTGTTGTCGGAATGTCCGATCGTCTGTACGCGGCATTAATGTTTTTTGTTGCAGAAAAGACATTGCACGTCTCTTTTGCAAAAAAAAAAAAAAAAAGTTGCTTTCTCGAAGTCTAATAGTTAATTTTAGTTCCACTTTGTTTTTATTTAACAATCATCTGTACCTTCGATATATTATATATATTTTTATTTTCATTCCTTATTACAATCTCAGTAAGAGCCAAAAAGACAAAATGTAGGTGCCGATAGAGAGGTAAAATCCAACTAGACCACTGTGAGTGCAGGTAGGGATAGGGAGCTCATCAAAGCTCCAAGCTGCAGCAATGTCAAAGGAAAAGACCCATAAGCTGCACATCATGAAGCAGACCCGTGTGCATGTAGTGAGATGAAAGGCAGCCTCAGTCCAGACTCCAGTCAGGCCACGCCAGCAATGCGTTTCGCTCCGCCTCATCAATCTGAATGATTAAGCTCCAAGGGGCGGGGTGAAATGTGTTGGGGCATGGCCTGGCTGGAGTCCAGGCTCAGGTTGCCATTCATCTCACTTCAGCACATGGGTCTGCTTCATGATGTGCGGCTTATGGACTTTTTACGTTGATATTGCTAATGTCAACATACCAGGCATAAAGGGATGCTAACTGGTATGCATGAGGGCCATGTGTCGGTAAACTTGCACACACAACTTTTCATATTTGGCTGGTAATAACATAAACAATAAATATTTGTATTTGGGCTGTTTCTGATGTATTTTGCTTGATATCCTTGCCTGCAGTTCTCATTCAGTTGTTATAATAGCTCAGTGATGGCGAACTTTGGCACCCCAGATGTTTTGGAACTACATTTCCCATGATGTACCAGTACACTGCAGAGTGCATGAGCATCATGGAAAATGTAGTTCCAAAACATCTGGGGTGCCAAGGTTCGCTATCACCGTTATAGCTGTTTGAACAGGCAAGCAAGATTAGTGGCACACACAGAAATTTGTTAAACCAGAAACTAAAGCTTTTGTCTTGTCAAACTTTACAGATCCTTGCTGAATCAAATCCAGCACGTTATGGCCCCCTTTGGAGGTGGTTTGATGAACTTTACACCCTGCTGGATCTGCTGCTGCAACAGCACTATTTGTCTTGGGCAGGCGCTTCTTTCTCTGAGAATTTCTATGGACTGAAGCGCATGGCCATGTTGGGCAGCAACGGAAAGCGCAACTTGCCACGGAGAGAGTACTGGAAGTCCCTGCTGCTGCTTGTGCTGGTACCTTATCTACGAGTAAAGCTAGAGAAACTAATGAACAGACTGCGAGAAGAGGAAGATTATTCTATACAAAACTCAACATCATTCCACAAAAGATGCTATAAAGCAATTTTGGCATCTTACCCTTATATAAGACTGTCATGGGAAGGTTGGTTTTTGTTTTATCAACTCCGATACATTCTGTGGAATACAAGGCATCACTCTCCTCTGCTCAGTTTGGCTGGAGTGCAGCTTGCTAGACTGACCACAGAAGACCTACAAGCCATGGATAGTCAACCAGAAAAAACTCCAACAAAGTCTGCACTGAGGTGAGTTGTTGCTGATCGTATTTTTAGTTTTATTTAAAGTAACTCTTTGTCCTCAGATAACATTTGTGGTATTGTCGCAGTATAGTGTCAAGGCAAATTTTATTAACCTAAGAATAGAAACAGGATTTTCTTGTGGCTAGCTGCTGTGTAGTATATGCTACCTTTACTGCTTCTCTTGTGGGAGATGGCAGATCAACAGAGGTGATTTTGCTCTAAAAGTCTACAGATACCAAATTTACTGCTGGCCGGTAGGAAAATAGTCAGTTTAGCCTAGGGAAAATTAATTTTAAACCATAACAATGAACTTTTCTTATTTGGTCTCGTTGGGTCAGTTAAAGAGGAGCTTCAGGCGCCCCCCCAAAAATTTAAGTCAGTAGCTACAGTATTTGTAATATAAGGACACTTACCTGTCCAGGGATCCCGCGATGTCATCACCCGAACCAATTAATCTGCTTTGAGTGCAGGTGACGGCATCTCTAGTAAGGGGAACGGGAAGTGGGGCCTTGCGGCTTCACAGCCTGTTTCCTACTGCACATCCGTGAGCTGTGCTGTTCCTTGTGAATGTTCCTGTAGTCTTCTGGGACCTGTGATGTGTCTTTATTACAGGAATTCCTGCACAAAGACAAAGTTTACACTTGATTACTGCACAGATCTGAAATACACAAAACACACCAAGATTCATGTATGACTAAACATGACTCTGGTATTTAGACAATTTTTACTTGACATGGTGTTGAAATTTAACCACTTCAGGACCGCCCGCCACATATATACTGTGGTAGGACGGCCCTATTGCGCGAAATGACATGCCTATATGTCGTTTTGTGCACGGCTGGGGAGCCAATGCGCGGGTCCGGCGGCCACGGTGTCCGCTGGCCACTCGGGATCGCTCCACTGAGGCAGAACGGGGATCAGCCTTTGTAAACAAAGCAGATTCCCGTTCTGACAGGGGAGTACAGAGAGATCATCTGTTCCTAGTGATCAGGAACAGTGATCTCTCTCTACTCCCTGTCAGTCCACTCCCCCCACAGTTAGAAACCCCTCCCTAGGACACACTTAACCTTTTGATCGCCCTCTAGTGTGATCAGTGCATATTTTTAGCTCTGATCACTGTAGTATAATGTCATTGGTCCCAAAAAAGTGTCAAGTGTCCGATGTGTCCACCACAATGTCGCAGTCCCGCTAAAAATCACTGATCACCGCCATTACTAGTAAAAAAAATTATAATAAAAATGCCATAAATCTGTCCCCTATTTTGTAGACTCTATAACTTTTGCGCAAACCAATCAATATACGCTTATTGCAATTTAATTATTTTTTTCTACCAAAAATATATATGAGAATACATATTGGCCTAAACTGATGATTAAATTTATTTTTTTTACATTTTTTTTTTTTTTATTATTATTGGATATGTATTATAGCAAAAAGTAAAAAAATATATATTTTTTTTCAAATTTGTCGATTTTGTTTATAGTGCAAAAAGTAATACCCGCAGAGCTGATCAAATACCACCAAAAGAAAGCGCTATTTGTGGGAAAAAACATCAATTTTATTTGGGTACAGCGTCGTACAACCGCGTTATTGTCAAAGTGACGCAGTGCCGTATCGCAAAGACTTGGACTTTCATTAAGGGGGTAAATCCTTCCGGGGATAAGTGGTTAAAGGCCAACTCTTGCTAAAAGTTTTTTTTTTTTAGTCTTTGAAAAAAAGGTAAGCGTCAGATATTTTTTTTTTATTTTTGTCACCTTTTTTAATTCTGGCTGTGTGACAACAGGACATGAAATAAAATGGTGTTGGTTACCCCGGAGAGAAAGATCTAAAAGAGCATTTAGGGCTGGCTCATACCAGAGCTTCTTTTGCGTTACAAGCTTCAAGTGTGTTTGGCCCCTATATCTCTTAATAGGAGTAGCCGAAAAATGCAAAACTCACACTGTATCACACTTTTTTTAATCCCAGGTAACTAACTTTCCATTGGCTGAAATAATTTTTTTCAAAATTGCTCAAGCTTCAGACACCCGCAAAAATTAGCAAAACTTGCAGAATGACCAAAGACACTCGGCTAAGGTGTGAATGCAGCCTCACGTACTGCCTTGATCGTTGTTTACATTTGTAATCATAATAAACAACCATTAGCCTCGGTTCACACCAGAGGCGGCACGACTTGCAGGTCGCCTCACCGAGGCGACCTGCACACGACTGCCGGGGCGACTTGCAAAACGACTTCTGTATAGAAGTCTATGCAAGTCGCCCCAAGTCGCCCCCAAAGTCATACAGGAACCTTTTTCTAAGTCGGAGCGACTTGCGTCGCTCCGATTAGAACGGTTCCATTGTACTGAACGGGACGCTACTTGTCAGGCGACCTAGGTCGCCTGACAAGTCGTCCCAGTGTGAACCGAGGCTTACTACAAGTGATCAAATTGAAGTGTTGGCTGTGGTCCAGATCCAGCATACCAAAAGTAACTGAGGCTTAGACCCCTTTCACACTGGGGCAGTTTTCAGGCATTTTAGTGTTAGAAATAGCGCCTGAAAACTGCCTCCCTTGCCACCCCAGTGTGAAATCCTGAGTGCTTTCACACTGGGGCAGTGCACTTGCAGGACTTTAGAAAACGTCCTGCAAGCAGTATCATTGGGGCGTTGTATACACCACTCCCAGACCGCCCCTGCCTATTGGAATGAATGGGCAGTGCTTCCAAAGCGTCTGAAAACCGATTCGGAAACGCGACAACACAGGCGCTTTTAACCCTTTCTTGGGGGTTAAAAGCACCCCGCTACCACCCGAATAGCGGCACCAAAGAGCTGCTATAACACTCGGATGGCTGCAGTGTGAAAGCAGCCTTGCTGTAATAAGTATAGCAGGAAAGGTCTTTTTTAAAACAGTTATTTAAGTGTAAATAAGGAATAATATAACTTTTTTTTTTTTTTTTTTTTTTTTTAATATTAATTTAACCATCGTAAATTCCAGACTACTACCTGTTGGTGAACAGTACTGTTAAAGTGTTACTAAACCCCTGCATTCACTATATCTGTTCTCCCACAGTACACAGAACATGGAAATGTAATAATTTTAGTAAATATAAACTGCTAAATATCTTCTCTCATCAGCAGCATATAGCAGTCTTGTGGCATCTATCAGTGTCCAGCCGAGCACTGGTTAAAGCTTGTAGGAGTTTTCATTCTTCTGAAGCTGATTGTTGTTTTTTATATTTTTTGTTTGTTTTTTTATGCACAGCTGCACCAGATTTTGCACTCCAGTTTTAGAAAATCAACCCCATTGTGACTTCCAAACTGCCTGATTCTTCCCTTGAAGAACAAATCCCCCAACAATTGTTTGGTTTTTTTTTAACCACCTGCACTGACTAGTTTGCATATTCTACCAGTTGTCTTTTTACACTTTTTAAAAGGACTGGTATAAAATGTTAATTTGTCCTGTACACTGCTAGTGATCAAAAGCTCTATACCAATCAGGATTCTACACCTGTATAATTGAACCTTCTGAATACATCCCTATATATTTATTTTTATGTGGATTTTTTATGTGAATTTTTTACACATTTGGTGTCACTAATTTTTTATAATTTTACACTATTTTGATTGCTGGATTTTATAGGAATTTTTACTCACCGCTGGATTTATTTGACTATTTATATTTATTCTTATATATTCATTTTCATGCACATTGTGAAGCGCTTCAAATATCATTATTTATTTGTCCTGTACACTGTTTGTTTTCAGACAGAAAAAACCCTGTATGTAGTAAAAAGCATGATGCTCTGATTTCCACTAACTAGCAGATTACCTTCCGTTATGTTTGTCATTTGAACAAAAAGTAGCTTACCCACTTTACTGTCTCATTCAAGTAGGCAGCTTTCTCAGTGACCTGCTGCAAAACCGCATGTGGGTGTGTTTTTTACCATTGCCTTTAATAGGAAGGTGCTTTTTTTTTTTTTTTTTTTTTTTTTTTTTTTGGTGCGTTTTTAACTCCCCAAACGATCTCCAAACTATCTCCAAAAATGCTGCAAGCAGGGTTCTTTTCTCCACAACGGACGCGTCCCAGTGTGAACATGTGAACACCTTAAAACCACTTCAGCCCCGGAAGTATTTACCCCCTTCCTGACCAACCCCTTTTTTGTCATACGGCCCTACGTCGCTGACAATCTTGCGGTCATGCGACGCTGTACCCAAACAAAATTGACGTCTTTTTTTCCCCACAAATAGAGCTCTCTGATGGTATTTGATCACCTCTGCGGTTTTAATTTTTTGCGCTATAAACAAAAAGAGTGAACATTTTGAATAAAAAAAAACATACTTTTTTTTACTTTTTGTTATAATAAATATCACAAGAAAATATATAAAAAAACTAATTTCTTCCTCGGTTTAGGCCTATATGTATTCTTCTACATATTTTTGGTAAAAAAAAAAAAAAAAGAATCGCAATAAGCGTATATTGATTGGTTTGCGCAAGTTATCGCGTCTACAAAATAGGGGATAGATTTATGGCATTTTTATTATTAAAAGCATTAAAAGAAACAATTTATGGGACTTTAAAAGAGGTGTATGTCTCTGCAAATATGGAATGTCAACTTATTGGTAGTAACCAATCCCCTAAGGGTAGTCCCTATAATGAACAAAACTAAATATTTCTTGTGTACAATATAGGCACGATATAGACATATTCAATGCACAATAGTCACATATTTAATGTTTATACATAGAAGGACATGATTGGTACAGACAACAATATTGAAGAATAATGTACAAAATTGGTAATAATAAATAATTATAAACAACATGGTAAAATTAATTCATAATGTTGAAACACGCTGTAAACCTGGCACCCTAGAGTATGGACTCAACGCGTTTCATGGCGTTTAAAGCCAATCATCAGGAGTAGGATGCTAAAAAATAAGTAAAAATGGAAAATAATTAAGTAATTTTTACCTACGTCAGATACCTATATAATGTATTAGGCTCTCTAGTTAGAATAAAGAAAGGTAATGATAGTACTAACCTGTAGGGTATCCAATGGGTATATACCCATTGCTACTAAATTAGGATGAACATAGCCTAGATATGTTTGTCTCCCCCGGGGTTGAGGCGGGGAAATTCAGTCCAGTACACTCCCTCCATCCTGGCGCCCAGATGGACAAGCAGGCTAGGTGGGGGGTGGAGGGACCAGCCAGCCAAGGATAGGAGGATAGACCATACATAGGGAAATAAAGGGCCCAGGATCAGGTATACTGACTATATAATGGGCATATCCAGGAATGGAGTGTCCATAGGAGTCCTATAATGCATACAAAAAAGGGGGCTAAGTAGATGTAATTTCATGTATTAAATAAATATATATACAAAAGGAGTAAGTGTCAAGTCCTGGAGAAGCCTTTACATACCTGGGTCAAAACGGAGATGAATATAATTGTCACAACCAGGTGGTAATGATATGTGAATGGCGCAAAGCTCCCTCCCGGCTGAAATACCCGCCAAGAGGGGCGGGACCCCGCCAACGTCATGCGTGCACGCTGAGCGGCGAGGAGGAGAGATACGCTCCGTGGTCGCCGCAGCGTGAGAAGACAAGCATACACGCCCCTCGATCGGCACACAAAAGAGGGCCATGCGAGAGGGTGTGCGAGCATGACGTCGAGGTGCAGAGGTCAACCCCTACCCCGTCACATAGGGGGCGGGCGAGGGGGAGGAACTAGGCACCTCGCAACCCCGGAGCGAGACCCCAAAACCCATGGCCATGGACATCAAACTAGGGGAAGTGAGACAAACTAGTATAAACCCCTAGAAGGAGAGCCTAAAACTAATAAGAACAAAGATGATTGTATGGACATAGGAATTGAATATGGATAGTCTTGCTGGAAAATTTATAATAATATCATAATATCATAATATAATGAAATATAACCTATGTTAGAACTATAATAAGGTCTATGGATATGTATGGATAATGGATATAACTGAAAATAATATGTTGGGCATAGGGGGTCACATCAGGAAATGGGTGTCTTCCACCCTAAATATATTTGAAAAGAATTAAATAAAAGAAACTGGAATGTGACCCACATCCGCCCAAACATAGAAGAACAGAGACTCGCCTCCATCCCTGGGACATTATAAAAGCATTAAAAGAAACAATTTATGGGACTTTAAATGAGGTGTATGTCTCTGCAAATATGGAATGTCAACTTATTGGTAGTAACCAATCCCCTAAGGGTAGTCCCTATAATGAACAAAACTAAATATTTCTTGTGTACAATATAGGCACGATATAGACATATTCAATGCACAATAGTCACATATTTAATGTTTATACATAGAAGGACATGATTGGTACAGACAACAATATTGAAGAATAATGTACAAAATTGGTAATAATAAATAATTATAAACAACATGGTAAAATTAATTCATAATGTTGAAACATGCTGTAAACCTGGCACCCTAGAGTATGGACTCAACGCGTTTCATGGCGTTTAAAGCCAATCATCAGGAGTAGGATGCTAAAAAATAAGTAAAAATGGAAAATAATTAAGTAATTTTTACCTACGTCAGATACCTATATAATGTATTAGGCTCTCTAGTTAGAATAAAGAAAGGTAATGATAGTACTAACCTATAGGGTATCCAATGGGTATATACCCATTGCTACTAAATTAGGATGAACATAGCCTAGATATGTTTGTCCCCCCCGGGGTTGAGGCGGGGAAATTCAGTCCAGTACACTCCCTCCATCCTGGCGCCCAGATGGACAAGCAGGCTAGGTGGGGGGTGGAGGGACCAGCCAGCCAAGGATAGGAGGATAGACCATACATAGGGAAATAAAGGGCCCAGGATCAGGTATACTGACTATATAATGGGCATATCCAGGAATAAGGAAAACGGAGATGAATATAATTGTCACAACCAGGTTTTGGGGTCTCGCTCCGGGGTTGCGAGGTGCCTAGTTCCTCCCCCTCGCCCGCCCCCTATGTGACGGGGTAGGGGTTGACCTCTGCACCTCGACGTCATGCTCGCACACCCTCTCGCACGGCCCTCTTTTGTGTGCCGATCGAGGGGCGTGTATGCTTGTCTTCTCATGCTGCGGCGACCACGGAGCGTATCTCTCCTCCTCGCCGCTCAGCGTGCACGCATGACGTTGGCGGGGTCCCGCCCCTCTTGGCGGGTATTTCAGCCAGGAGGGAGCTTTGCGCCATTCACATATCATTACCACCTGGTTGTGACAATTATATTCATCTCCGTTTTGACCCAGGTATGTAAGGGCTTCTCCAGGACTTGACACTTACTCCTTTTGTATATATATTTATTTAATACATGAAATTACATCTACTTAGCCCCCTTTTTTGTATGCATTATAGGACTCCTATGGACACTCCATTCCTGGATATGCCCATTATATAGTCAGTATACCTGATCCTGGGCCCTTTATTTCCCTATGTATGGTCTATCCTCCTATCTTTGGCTGGCTGGTCCCTCCACCCCCCACCTAGCCTGCTTGTCCATCTGGGCGCCAGGATGGAGGGAGTGTACTGGACTGAATTTCCCCGCCTCAACCCCGGGGGAGACAAACATATCTAGGCTATGTTCATCCTAATTTAGTAGCAATGGGTATATACCCATTGGATACCCTACAGGTTAGTACTATCATTACCTTTCTTTATTCTAACTAGAGAGCCTAATACATTATATAGGTATCTGACGTAGGTAAAAATTACTTAATTATTTTCCATTTTTACTTATTTTTTAGCATCCTACTCCTGATGATTGGCTTTAAACGCCATGAAACGCGTTGAGTCCATACTCTAGGGTGCCAGGTTTACAGCGTGTTTCAACATTATGAATTAATTTTACCATGTTGTTTATAATTATTTATTATTACCAATTTTGTACATTATTCTTCAATATTGTTGTCTGTACCAATCATGTCCTTCTATGTATAAACATTAAATATGTGACTATTGTGCATTGAATATGTCTATATCGTGCCTATATTGTACACAAGAAATATTTAGTTTTGTTCATTATAGGGACTACCCTTAGGGGATTGGTTACTACCAATAAGTTGACATTCCATATTTGCAGAGACATACACCTCATTTAAAGTCCCATAAATTGTTTCTTTTAATGCTTTTATAATGTCCCAGGGATGGAGGTGAGTCTCTGTTCTTCTATGTTTGGGCGGATGTGGGTCACATTCCAGTTTCTTTTATTTAATTCTTTTCAGGCATTTTTATTATTATTTTTTTATTAGTAGTTGGGCGATCTGCAGGTTTTTTTATTTTTATTTTTATTTTTTTTTTATCGTGACTGCGACATTGCAGCGGACAGATCGAACACTATTGTCACTATTTTGGGACCATTGGCATTTATACAGCGATCAGTGACATAAAAAATGCACTGCTTACTGTGTAAATGTCACTGGCAGGGAAGGTGTTAAACACTAGGGGGCGATCAAGGGATTAAGTGTGTTTCCTGGGCATGTTCTAACTCTAGGGGGGATGGTCCAGGCAGACATCGAGTCCGCGGGATCCGCATGCATGCGCCCGCTAGCCGCTGATGGCATAGCAACCTACGGGCGCGTTGTTTGGTGCACCCGCACCACTTTGCCAACGTATATCGGCGTGAGCAGGTCAACAAGTGGTTCATTTATTTTAAAGTGAAGCATTTTTCTTCACCTTTTCAGGTCCTTCTTTAAAAAAAAAAAAAAAATCCTCAGTTTGAAAGCAGCTGTAGCAGCCAAGTTCAACCCACTCCCTTGTGTCGGTGATCTAGGAAGTCCTTTAGCCCAGCTATGTAGAAGAGCTTCTACATATTTATTCACTGTAGACAATACTTTGTGTACTTTAACCGCTTCCGAACCGCCCACCGCACTTTTACTGCGGCAGGGCGGCCCAGCTGTGCGAAACTACGTACCTCTATGATGTTGTCTCTTCCTGGGTCTGGGGCATGTGCGCGCTGCCAGCAACCTGCTCCCGCAGTGATTGGCTCCCGCTGAGTTCAATCAGTGGGTCTGGCGGACACGATGTTTGCAGGAGACCCACACTGATCGTTGACAGCAGAGGCAGAATGACAGTCTGCATATGTAAACAAGGCAGACTGCCGTTCTGTCAGAGAGGAAGATAGAGATCTTATGTTTCTGCTAAGCAGGAACAGATCTCTCTCTCTTCCTCCAGTTAAGCTTTCTCCCACACAGTTAGAAAGCATTCCCTTGGAGCACACCTAACCTTATTATCACCCCTGATGTTAACCCCTTCCCTGCCTGTGTCATTAGTACAGTGACAGTGCATTTTTTTTAAACACTGATCACTATTTGCGTCACTTGTCCCCAAAAAGTTTCACTTAGTGTCCGATTTGTATGTTGCAGTCCTGCTAAAAATCGCAGATCATCGCAATTACTAGTAAAAATAAAATAAAAATGCCATAAAAATATCCCATAGTTTGTAGACGCTAAAACCAGTCAAAATACGCTTATTGTGATTTTTTTTTTTTTTTTTACCAAAAATATGTAGCAGAATATATATTGGCCTAAATTTGATTTTTTTTTTTTTTTTTTTTTTATATTGGATATGTTTTATAGCAGAAAGTAAAAAACGTTTGTGTTTTTTTTTTTTTTTTTGGTTTTTTTTTTTTTTTTGGTTTATAGCGTAAAAAATAAAAACTGCAGAGGTGATCACATACCACCAAAAGAAAGCTCTATTTGTGAGAAAAATATATACTCGAGTATAAGTCGATCCGAGTATAAGTCGAGGCCCTAATTTACCACAAAAAAATGGGAAGAACTTATTGACCCGAGTATAAGACGAGGGTGAGAAATGCACAGCTACTGTAAGTGGATAAGAGGGTCAACAATGCCCATTTGCAGCCTCACTGTGCCTATTTGCAGCCTCACTGTGCCCATTTGCAGCCATAGGTCCCCTGAACTTCAAACTCTGTAGTTAAGGGTTCCTAAATGCCCCCTAGCTGCAGCCAAAATTTAGGGTCTCTGAACCCAAAGGTTCCCGAAATGACATTGCTGCAGATGGACACAGTTGACCGAATTTGGGGCCCCGTATCACTTAGAACCCAAAATTTGGTGTGCAAACCCAATGGAACTAGCACCATAAAATATTCAAAGCTGGGGTTTCTAGCACCAAGTGGCCCCAAGATACTGGGCCCCAAAAATCGGTTCAGAAAATGTCAAGCACTTTTCTGCAGCGGAGAATGACATTTTCTGAACCAGGTTTGGGGCCCCGTATCTCGGGTCCACTTGGGGCTAGGAACCCCAGCTTTGGATATGTTATGGTACCAGCTCCACTGGGTTTGCACACCAAATTTGGGGTTCCTAGCACCAAGTGACCCCCAAAGTCGGTTCAGAAAATGTCAAGCACTTTTCTGCAGCAGAGTATGACATTTTCCGAACCGATTTTGGGGATCTGTATCTTGGGGCCACAAGTGGCCCTGAGATACGGGGCCCCAAAGTCGGTTTGGAAAATGAAATTATTTGCTGCAGAAAAGTGCTTGAGTATAAGCCGAGGGGGGCACTTTCAGCACAAAAAAAGTGCTGAAAAACTCGACTTATACTCGAGTATATACAGTAATGCAGTGCCGTATCGCAAAAAATGGCCTGGTCATGAAGAAGGTGAAACGTTTCGGGGCTGAAGTGGTTAAAGCCCAGCTGAGCCACCAAAGTGAACATACAGTGAGAAAAACATTGTAGCAATGACCTCCGTTTTCTTGTGCAGTGCCATTGATACTATAGTTAGACCCAGTGCACTCAGTAATCTGCATTCAGTAACAGAGCTGGTCTGACACACCCCCTCTCTTCCTCTGCAATTCTCTACACAAAGAAGCATTGTGCTGGGCGCAGTATCTCAGCTCTGCCTGCACTGAACACTGGAGGGTAAGAAACAGGATTTTCTCTACAGAACAAGGTATTTTAAGGCATTACAATCAAAGTCTCCTCAAAAACTAAGTGAGGTTACAGGACTATATAGAAATAAAAAGGTGTGAGATTTCCGACAAGCTTTAAAGTGTATCTAAACCCAAAAGCCAAAATTAAACTTATAGCAGCTTTTTTTTATTTATTTTTCAGCTGGTGTTTTTGCCAATAACACACTTCCTTGTCTACTGGTGGCTGTGCCATTGTTACACAGGCTGCTCTCTGGACCACAAACACTTCCCCCTGTGCACCATGTATATGTAAAGGATAAGAGGGTTTAGTTCTGCTTTAAGTCACTTGCCACCTGCTTGAGTAGTGGGATTTGTGGTTTTCATCTGCTAAAAAATAGTAGCTCTAAACCCTCTGAAATTTTCCATATTACAACCAAAAACGTGAATGTATTTTATTGGGCTTTTATGTCATAGACCAACACAAAGTGGCACATAATTGTGAAAGGAAAATGATTTTCAAATTTTTTTTTTTTTTACAAATAAATGGAAAAAAAAGGTGTAGCGTGCATTTGTATTCAGCCCACCTTCACTCTGATACCCCTAACTAAAACCTAGTGCAGTGATGGCGAGCCTTGGCACCCCAGATGTTTTGGAACTACATTTCCCATGATGCTCATGCACTCTGCATCATGTAGTTTCAAAACATCTGGGGTGCCAAGGTTCGCCATCACTGACCTATCGGAACCAATTGTCTTTAGAAGTCACCTAATAAGTAGAGTCCACCTGTGTGTAATTTTATTTTCAGTATAAATTAGAGCTACACGATTAATCGTTAAAAAATCGTGATCTCGAATCAACCCCCCTTAAGATCTTAATCTGGCATTTCTACGATTCTATGTAGCGAGTGCAGAGCCGTTCTCTGCTCAGATCTGTCAAACATTTGCTGGCATATTTTTTTTTTTTTTTATATCAACATTGCTCAGCACTGAGGTAACTATAAACATTGTATCATTTGGTTCTTTTAGATCAAAGGGATGAACTTTGGTCTGTAAAAGGGGGAAGTTTAACCACTTAATACTTGTCTTGTCTAATCTTTTTTCTAACACTTGTTGCTTACATGTTAAAATCAATTTTTTTTGCTAGAAAATTACTTAGAACCTCCAAACATTATATATATTTTTTAGCAGAGATCCTAGAGAACAAAATGGCGGTTGTTGCAATATTTTATGTCACACTGTATTTGCGCAGCGGTCTTTCAAACCCAATTTTTTTTGGAAAAAAAATACACTTCAATTAATTTTTTTTTAAAAACTAAATGTTAAAGTTAGCCCAATTTTATTTATTTTTTTGTAGGTGAAGGATGATTTTAAGCCACGAGAACCATGAGAATTGTGATCTTTATTCTAAGCAAACTAATCGCGATTCTCATTTTAGCCAGAATCGTGCAGCTCTAGTATAAAACTGTTCTGTGAACCCCTCAGAGGTTTGTTAGAGAACCTTAGTGAACAAACCACATCATGAAGACCAAGAAACACACTAGACAGGTCAGGGATAAAGTTGTGGAGAAGTTTTAAAAGAGAAGTATGGGTTTGGGGTTTTTTCCCCCCCCATCATACTTACTTAGGTGGATGCAGCATCTGTTCCCCGGCGCCTCTACACTGAGAACCGCGCAATCAAACATCGCCAATGGTTTGGTTCTCACAGATCCCCGAGCAGAGAGCTGCTGACTGTCAATCAGCAGCTCTTCGCTCTGCTCCTCCACGCTCACTGGAGCGCTGAGCTGTGTAGGGCTGGGAATGGCCATCTCAGGCTCTCAGTGGCTCACTGAGACGTGCCCGTCCAGGCACCTGGCGGATCATGACTTTATTGTCACGATGACGCAGTGCCTGGACTGATTCCTGTGAAGTCAGCAGAGAGCGGAATTCCATCCAAAACTAATTGCACTCCTGTGACCCATAGGAAAAGCCCAGCCAAACAAGCTTAGGCTGGACTTCTCCTTTTGAAGCAGGGTTAGGTTATAAAAAAAAAAAAAAAAAATATCCCAAACTTTGAACATCTCATGGAGCACTGTTCAATCCATCATCCGAAAATGGAAAGAGTATGCCACAACTGCAAACCTACCAAGACATGGCCGTCCACCTAAACTGACAGACCTGGCAAGGAAAGCATTAATCAGAGAAGCAGCCAAGAGGCCCATGGTAACTCTGGAGGAGCTGCAGAGATCCACAGCTCAGGTGGGAGAATCTGTCCACAGGACAACTATTAGTCGTGCACTCCACAAATCTGGCCTTTATGGAAGAGTGGTAAGAAGAAAGCAATAAGAAGTCCTGTTTGCCATGTGGGGGGCACACCAAACATGTGGAAGAAGGTGCTCTGGTCAAAATGTAACTTTTTGGCCTAAAAACAAAACGATATGTGTGGTGGAAAACTAACACTGCACATGACCCTGAACACACCATCCCCACCATGAAACATGGTGGTGTATGAATACATTTTCAAGGCACTGTAACTGTTTTGGGAAACCGTTAAATCGATTAGTTTATGTTCTGCTTTAGGTGTCATTACTAACAAGTTCCATCAACAACCATTAGGGTTGTTGCTGCATGGAAAGTGTGAAAATGGTTGGTTAAACATCAGACCATGATATCAGAAGTTGCACAATTTGAAGAGTACTGAGCTGTTTGTCTCAGATTATACTCTTGGACCTGGTGGGTTAAAAGTACCTCCTTTGGAATCTCCTGTGACCTGGCCTAAAGCAGAGGAAATGGCTAATCCCACAATACCTGGTATCTTAATCCAGTACAGATATAAAAAAAAAAAAAAAAACAGAAGAGCAGGCAGCTCATAGAATGTTATAGGCAGTTACACTGCCAACACCTTACTCTCATCATGTCCTAACTTTTGACTGTGTGTTTTGTTTTTTGTTTTTTTGTTTTTCCAGTGTGGGCAGCATTCTGAAGAAAGTCCTTGGTGGTGTGTCTGTGACTCTCTCTTCCAGCCTGTCATTGGGTGTCTTCTTCCTGCAGTTCCTTGAGTGGTGGTACTCGGCAGAAAACCAAGATACACTTAAATCTCTTAGCTCCCTGCCTGCCCCTTCTCCACCTATCCACTTCGACCTTGGAACATACTCCCCTCTTCTGCCCAAACTAAAGACAGTGTGCCCACTATGTCGTAAAGTGCGAGTTAATGACACTGCTCTTGGCACCTCAGGCTATGTCTTTTGCTACAGGTGTGCTTATTACTATGTAAAAAATCACCAGCGCTGTCCAGTTAGCGGCTATCCGACAGAGCTGCAGCATCTAATTAGACTCTATACTCCTGATGGTTAAGTGTTACCGTTTGACTGCAGATTTTTGCATGTGGTCAAAAAGATTTGGGAGAAGATAACAAAATGTAGAGACTACTGTTTTAAAAATTAATTCAGAAAGTTAAAGTAGAAGTCTGTTCTAAACCTGCTCCCACCCCCTATTCTAAGTCCTATACTAACTAGCCTGTAGCGGAAAGATGTTTATACTTATTCCCTGGGTGCACCAGTCTAGTTACAAGAGTGCAGACTTCAGGAGAGAGGATAGCTTGTAATGCATAGGCTTACTATGGGGGTGTCCCTCCTTTTACCCTTAACACAGAGCTGGGACCCAACCATGTGACTAAAGCGGAATGGCAACTTTTGACCCCAGGGCAAGTACAACACAGAGGCCCATGGTGCGGCACCTTGGCTGCTCTCCCTCTTCCCTGCATTCTACTGACCCCCATCCAAGGCTGAAGCTCTACCAGGTACTCTCCTTACCTGGCTGGACAGCACCTGCTGCACCAACTCTGGTTTCTGACCTGGCCGGCAGGGGGAGCCAGGCCAGCTTGGTTAGGGGAGGAGAGCCTCTGGTGGGGCAGGGAGCTTGTCTCTGCTCAGGCACGGAGCTTGTCTCTGCTCAGGCACGGTGTATACCATCCATGCTGGGGCGGCCTGCGCTCTTTCCTCTTCCTCGATCAAAGTGAAGTATCACACTAAGGATTCCTCAAAAGATTCCAAAGCTTTCTTTTCGTGGTGACATGGTAAATATAAGGCAACGTTTAGGAGCCGTGCAAGGAGCACTGTGTGGCTCCAAAACGTTGCCTTATGTTTACCTTGTGTTCACAAAAATAAAGATTTGGACCCTTTTACAGAATCCTTGGTGTGCTAATGACACTTGTCACTTTGATCGTCCATGGTTGCCAGCCTAAGGTCATTACATCCATTTCCTCGAACATGTGCGTGGGGAATATTGGGTCTGTACTCGTCCTCACCCCGTAGGACACTGATGGGGACTTTTTACTCCTCTTCACCAGGAAGCCTTTAGGCACGTCTGCGGTGGAAGTGGGGCAGCCTTATTTACGGGGCATCAGAATGGCCCAGTCTGGCCCTGTGCCCAGTGAATAGGTAAGTATACACATCTTTACACTGCAGGGTAGGGAGTAGTTTAGACCGGACTTCCACTTTAAAATTGGTTGATCTGTCAAAAAATGATTAATGACATTAGGAAGTAGTTTTGTTTTAAATTTGCTTAAGGAGAAACTTGTATTGTTCTTGAGATACATCTGTAACAAAAATCCAATCTACAAATCATATCTAATTATTTTTTTTTTACATATGTTCACATAGAAATTAGATTGTCAGACAACGTGAACGTTATCAGTACAATTGTTGTTACAAATAGTGTGGGTACAAAGGATCTTAAATGATCTGCTTCACATATGGGCTGAAAAACTTTTTTTTTTTTTTGATGGTGTAGAAACAAGTCAGAGCCTGAAATTACTGCAAATGGGAAGATGACCTAACATGAAAAGAACTGCAGACATGGATGTTATCTGCATAAAACAATCTAAAAAGGGCCAGTATGTATGGCCAGCTTTAGGGTCACCTAATATAACAGCTAAAATAAGTACAGTGTTTAAATTTTGTTGTCTTGTATGTTCTTGTTAAATGTGCCGGTGGCAAAACAGTATATACAATTATAACAAGTAATCATCTCACACATCGTTTGTATAAAAGAAGGCATATACAGAGGTATCGTAGAGGTACTGATTAATATGCATAAACTAACAGACTTCATTGAGAATCTTCTCTCAGCAAATTTGTGACTATTCAATCACCCGAAAAACAGATTCCTGTTCACTTTGAATACCAAATAATGTGCAGATGCTTTTTACATGATTGGATATCTTAAGTATATTTTCACACAATTTTTGAGTAAAGATCATCAACTCATTTAGTAATATGTCAGTAATGTGATATTATAGTGTGCTGGTCCTCCTTACAGTATTGGCTGGCCTGTGTGTCACTTACTTGTTTGAAATTGCCCTTTAATACTAGTTCTAACATCACCCTCTTCCACTAGTTTTTAAGTCATGTCTGTCATGTGTTTATTACTGTCTATTTTCCTGTTCCAGCAACATGAAGTGAGGTTAAATCTTCCACTGGGGACACGGCAGTGATGTTTTAACCCTTTATCAGTTTACTGAACATTTTTGGTTTGCTGTCAGCATCCAATTGGACATAGTAATAGACACTATGGGGTTGATTTACTAAAACTGGAGAATGCGAAGGGTTCGCCCACTTCCTGAGAATGTCAGAGTAAAGAAGAATGCCGGCTGCCAGGAGGAATAAGTAAACATGACTGTTTACTCCAAATGTGCAAAAACAAGCATTTGAACAATAAATAATAAAAAAAAAAGTAATCTATTGCGACTTACCAGACCTTAGATGTGGTGGCTGCCTTAGTTTACCTTTTTCAGGCTCAGAACATTTTCTTTAAGTACAGAAAATACCCGTTGATCTTGCCAGACAACTAGTGTCCTTATTACTTCCTGTTGTTGAACTTGAAGTGCAATCATATCTACTGTATTTTGTCTAAATTACTTATCCCATCACCCCCTGTGTAATGGAGGTGAACAAAGGCAGACATGTTTTCAGTCCAGCTGGGATGGCAAACCTGGCTCCCTCCGTAGATACAGTGGTGGAGTGAGTGTAGTCACCCAGGGAGAGGAAGTGTTATTTATCATCTAAGGACTAGTAAGCAATGTATTACATTTTTAGGGAGTTTAGATACACTTTAGCTGATCTCCAGCTTTTAGTGACCTTTTACATGCATTTGGACCAGGTCAATCCAAACGACCTATTTACTTCACTTTCAGATACAGCACTAAGTTCCGGCAGTGGGATGGGGACTTTCTATCCCACACCTGGAACAAAATTGAGTCCGGCTGAGTGCTGCTTTGTATTTTTTTTTTAATGCATACAAAGCTTCCTCTGGCTGAGGTGAAGACACAAGTGGATGACAATACCATCTCTGACTCAGCCATTCTGAGAAACTTTGTATTCATTAAAAAAATACAAAGCTCCCTGTGAATGGCTAAGCAGCGCTCAAACCACCTCAAGTTGGAAACAACAAAAGAACCTGAAACCAACTCAAGTTGGTTTCAGGTGTGTGACGGGAAGTTCCCATCCCACTGCTGGAACAGTGCTGTACAATATACTGTATGTAGCTGGGACAGCCATTGCATCGGAGAGTATAGTAAAAGTTTCTTTGGCCCAGCTTGGTCCAAACTATTTAAACACCATTAAGAGCTGGAGTGGGGTAGGGGCTAGTGCAGCTTAAAATTTGTTGGAAGTTGTTGTTATGAATGATGGTGTTCTAATGAATTACTATACGTTGTCCATAGGAATCAATCCGTTTCTTCCTCTGACTGTACACTGCTCAGTATGATCACTAAATTCAGCATGTTTACATGAACAATGCCTGCTAATGACCACTGACTGCTGGGATATATGAAGAATATAGGGATGTATGAATATTATCAATATTTGGGCGCAGAGGAACAGGCAGAAGTTTGTACTGATATGACAACAATTTAGATTTCTGCCACAGAATTCTAATGTTAAAGCACTTGTTTATTGAATCAAAAACATAAATGCCACCCACCGCATATAATGTTAATAGTTGAAGAAAAAAAATGCAAGTTGGTCAAAGGTTTGTTCTCATCTGTATAGAATGACCGCTGGAATTTGGTTGCATCATTCCAATTTTCAGGATTCGTGCAACTATAATGCCGCGTACACACGGTCGGACTTTTCGTCTACAAAAGTCCGACAGCCTGTCCGACAGACTTCCGACGTACCTTCGGCGGACTTGCGGCAGACTTTCTTACGAACGGACTTGCCTACACACGACCACACAAAAGTCCGACGGATTCGTACGTGATGACGTACACCGGACTAAAATAAGGAAGTTCATAGCCAGTAGCCAATAGCTGCCCTAGCATGGGTTTTTGTCCGTCGGACTAGCACACAGACGAGCGGATTTCGGGGTCCGTCGTACTTACGACGTAAAGATTTGAAGCATGTTTCAAATCTAAAGTCCGTCGGATTTGAGGCTAAAAAAGTCCGTTGAAAGTCCGGAGAAGCCCACACACGATCGGATTACCAGCCAGCTTTAGTCCGTCAGCGTCCGTTGGACTTTTGTAGACGAAAAGTCCGACCGTGTGTACGCGGCATAACAGCAAGATCCAGCAGAGTAGCTTATGTCTTCTAATATGGGGAAAGTAGACCTCACACTGACTTTTGTGCAATGCTTCTCAGTATTCTCGGTTTTAATTGACACCTATTTTTTTTTTTTTTTTTTATCCCCCTAAATACTTCTGCAATCGACTCTGGGTTAGAATAGATTTACAAATTATCAGCACTGTAATAATATATTTGCACTAATAAAGTTTTATTATTTGTAAAACAATGCCACATTTGCGTTCTTCTCTATACAATTGCACAATTTAAAGGCTAAGGCTGGCCATACATTATCCAACTTTTTTGTACAATTTTCCTTTAGATTTACCAAAACCATATAATATGGAGGTCAAACCTAAACACTTTCAATTTGTATGAAATCAGTCAGGCCCTTGCACTACATAGTTGAATGTAAATCTAAAGGAAATTGAATAAGAACATTTTATAATGTATGGGCAGCTTTAGGCTACCTGAGCTGATCGGAAAAAAAGTGAACGGATTGCCCTATCCATACAAGTGAGGTGGATGGAGGAATCTTCCCCGCTGTGCTTTTTTATTCTGACAGCAGGGTCCCCTCCACTACCAGAATACACGGATCATCGCTACAGCCACTAATCAAATTAAAATGTTCCAATATTCCCATTTGACAAGAGTCAATCATTAGATCAACTTCTGTCAAGCTGCAACAGCCATAGACGAGATTAGAATTTGGCCAGTCCCTGTTCAACAGGCCAAATTTTGATTCATCTATGGCTAGCTTGCTTATTTTAAAAGTTATTGATGGGATGTTAGGGGAGTTAGACGGTGGAACAGCCTACTCTGGAATCTTTTACGTTTTCCTTCTCTCTCTCGCTTGCTTTAGTGCCCATTTACATCAGAAACCATGTTCCATGCATATTTCCCACACCACATTCCAAATGCACTGGATGTCCTAGCTGCTACAGGTGTCATTGGATTCCTAAAGACCCCCCAACACATAGATCGCAAATGCAGTGGGTTTGCCTACAGCCAGATTGCATGGCGTTTAGTACCATGTGATCTGGTTGCAGTGGGTTTTTATCCACTTAAGGATCAAGCCTATTTTTTACACTTGGTGTTTACAAGTTAAAATCTTTTTTTTTTGCTAAAAAATTACTTAGAATCCCCAAACATATATATATATATATATATATATATATATATATATATATATATATATATATATATATATATATATATACACATATATACATTTTTTTTTTTTCAGACACCCTTGGGAATAAAATGGCGATCATTGCAAAGAAAAACAAATAAGGCCCAGCGCTCAGGATATGTTAAACGCAAACTGCAACAGTCATAAATCAATAAAATGAAGTAGTTTAATAAACCAATAATAATTGCCAGTAATAAATACTGAATATTAAAACCAAAATGTAGAAAAATGTTGCAAGAAGCACCACAGTAACACAAGATTAAAAAGTCTTAAGAAATTAAATGGTATAGCATCAAGTTTCAATATGTAAAAGGCACTTGCATTGACGGACAGTCAGCCTTCGAGCAACAGGAGACCAGCAAAGGAGATCCGTCCAAAAAAATCCCCAACCGAAAACAATAGGTGAAATGGTGGAAGCAGAGTACAGTACTTACAACAGGAGGCAATGAATGGAATGATGGGAGCGGAAAGACGTGGAGAGGAGAACGTTCACGACTGTCCCATAATTTGGGGAGTCTAGCATCGGACAGGGGAGCTCGCCGGCTCCTGTATGCTGTTGAGTGGCTGTGGCATGCGCTGAGCCGAAGCTCCGCCGTGAGGAAGACAGCCTGGCTGGAGCTCCGTGGCGATGGGTGATGACGTCAGCACAGGGGAGCCGCCGGGATGTCAGCGGGTGGAAAACAAACCGCTGAGTCTCCAGATGGTGTCTCCACAGGGGTGAAAGCTCATCAATGGGACATGGTGACACTGCCCAAAGACCAACACTAGACCTGAGAGGCCTCAGGGGTAAATAAAAGTGCCGACAGGCTGAAGCTGAGCTCACATTTGTCTAGACGGCCTGGGGCTCCAAGAAAAACGTACAATTGATAAAAATGGATGGGAATCAGTGAAGATGGAGAAAACAAGGAGACTGATCAGAAACCATCTGACCGAGGGGATGACAGGGATGATGTTGCTGGGGAAACCACTGCTGGCTAATGTGGAAGTTTCACAGGGTTGATGGATGGATCGATGGATCAATGCTCGCTGTAACACGGCTCTGGCTGGGGCCACTGTCCTGGGGTTGCCTTGATGATGCGTTTCGCATTTTCGCGCACGAGCGCTTTGTCATAGATCATTGCAATACTTTTACGAACAGTCTACTGACTGGATTGGTACGAGCTGATTGGAGAAAAGCCAATGTAGCACCAATAATTAAAAAAAGGGCTGACATACATCCCTGGGAATTACAGACCAGTTAGCCTAACATCAATTGTATGCAAGCTCCTGGAGGGGATAATAAGGGACTATATACAAGATTTTAGTATTGGTATCATTAGCAGTAATCAGCATGGATTCATGAAGAATCCTTCTTGTCAAACCAATCTATTAACCTTCTATGAGGAGGTGAACTGCCATCTAGATGAAGGAAGGCCCGTAGACGTGGTGTATCTGGATTTTGCAAAAGCATTTGATACAGTTCCCCATAAACATTTACTGTACAAAGTAAGGTCAGTTGGCATGGACCATAGGGTGAGTACATGGATTGAAAACTGGCTACAGGCGTGAGTTTAGAGGGTGGTGATAAATGGGGAGTACTCGGAAAATGGGGTCCCCCAGGGTTCTGTCCTGGGACCAATCCTATTTTTAATTTATTCATAAACGACCTGGAGGATGGGATAAATGGTTCAATCCAGCCCTCAAAAATTCTGCAAAAATTGCGAGTGGATTTTGAGGGCTGGCGAGCTATAGCTGCCTGGGGGGGCGGGGGCAAGCACCGGGGTTGTATGGGGGGTGCGATCGCGGAGGGGGAAGAGAGGCGAGTAGGCGGACGGATGATGAGCCTGCCGAGGAACATCACAGCTTTCATTTCAATTGCTGTGGTCCCCGCACTTGCTGCCACATACAGCCCCTTCTCTTTGTCCGGGACTTGGACGTCTATCATCATCTTGGACAGATCACCCGTCCAATCCTGGGATGTGTGACGTCTATCAAAGTTTCCCGGCCAGGGGGCTTGGCTGTATGTGACGGTGCGCGGCAGGGACACAGCAACTGAAATGAAAGCTGTGATGTTCCTCAGCACCCTCATCATCTGGCCAGCAATTCCTCTCCCCCTGCACAGGTAGGCTGCATTGGATGGACACGGGCAGGCTGCATGGATAAAGTTGTTCACATTTATTTTTATAACTTAATTCTTCATAAAACATTTAAGTGTCATTTCATAAGATGATTTATGAGGGCTTGTTTCGGGGCAGGGTTGGGTGGGGCAACTGGTGACAAGTAACCCTTGAGGCCTGGCCACTAGCTCAGGACTTGAGCTACAAGGCAAATGAGGTTTAATGTAGAAAAATGTAAAATAATGCATTTGTGTAGCAAATATACTAATGCAATCTACTCATGGGGGGGGGGGGGGGGGTGTAGAACCTCTAGGGGAATCTAGGATGGAAAATGACCTGGGGGTCCTAGTAGATGACAGGCTCAGCAATGGCATGCCAAGCTGCTGCAAGCAAAGCAAACAGAATATTGACATGCATTAAAAAGGGGATTAACACCAGAGATAAAATGATAATTCTCCCACTCTACAAGACTCTGGTCCGGCCGCACCTAGACTATGCTGTCCAGTTCTGGGCACCGGTCCTAAGGAGGGATGTGCTGGAACTGGAGCGAGTACAGAGATGGGCAACAAAACTAATAAAGGGTCTGGAGGACATTAGTTATGAGGAAAGGTTACGAGCACTGAACTTGTTCTCTCTGGAGAAGAGACGCTTGAAAGGGGATATGATTTCAATGTACAAACAGTGTACTGGTGACCTCACAACAGGGATAAAATTTTTCCACGTAAGGGAATTTAATAAGACACGCGGCCATTCACTAAAATTAGAAGAAAAGCGGGGGGCGTGTCCAAGATGGAGACCGGAGCAGATGTGCAGTGAGAGAGCTCCGCTCAGTCTCCGGCCTAAAATCCTGTTTCCCTGCAGATAGGCTACACTACACGGACCTGAACGGCTGCATCGCCGGCGGAGGAAGGTATGACCAAGGGGAAGGGCACTCTCTCCGCCCGCAAGTCACACAAGATTCCCCCGAGTGCCGCTGCACGGACCCCTCGTCCCACCAACGGATCAAATATGGCGACTCAGGCCGATGACACGGAGACGGTCTCTCCAGAAAGGGATCAATATAATTTCGAGGCCCTCATGCAGGCAATAACTAACTGCCAATCAACCCTCGCAGGGAAAATCGAGCAAATGCAGCTCGATATTAGCCTCATAAGACACGACATGGATACCTTTAGATCCCGCCTCACCGAGGCCGAACGCCGCGTGGGAGACTCGGAGGACACGCTGCAAGACCATACAGTCTCACTCCGCACGCTGCAGACGAAAATAAAGACCCTAGAGACTCGTGCAGAAGATGCTGAAAATAGAAATAGGAGTAATAACCTCTGAGTGGTGGGCCTCCCTGAGGGAGCTGACCCCACGGCCTTCACCGAACAGCTCCTACGTGATCTCCTGCCCAGAGCGCCATTTTCCAACTTTTTTGTGGTGGAGAGGGCACATAGAATGCCTGCTGCCCGGGGGCCCCCGGGAGCTCTTCCACGCACATTTATCCTGAAACTATTGAACTTTAGAGACCGAGACCTAGTCCTCCGTGAATCCAGGAAGATCGAGCAATTGAGGTTTGAGGGAGCTAAACTAATGATTTTCCCGGACTTCTCGGTAGAAACTCCAAAACAACGTCGCTCCTTTGACCAAGTTAAACTAAACCTACACAATAAGAAGATAAATTACAGTATGTTGTTCCCGGCAAGGCTGCGAATCCAGGATGGTGAGACGGTGTGATTTTTTACTTCCCCTAAAGAGGCAACGCATTGGATGGAGACCCTACCTAGGAATTGATGTTTCCAGAGAATCGCATGGTTCGCCTGCACTATCCTGTCTTTGTGGTTGTGCTAACGTGTTCCTTATACAAGTCCTCACATACCACAGATGTGCATCTGGAAAAGATGCGGGATGAGGCACTTCTAAATTTTCTTTTCTTGGGAAACATTATTTTTATTTTTCTTGGATTTTTTTATTATATACCCACAGTTTCTATGGTTTCAAGTTTTGTGCCCCCGGGGGAATGGGTTAGCTCCCCCGGGTGATAAGTACTCTATATTCTGCAGGGAACATTGATCCTTAACATTAGTTGGAGGACTTACTGTATGTACTGTGACACTCGGGTGTCCTTCTGTTCATCTCCCCAATTGGCAGTTGCCATGACAGTTCTTGGGATACAAGCACGCTGAAGTTTGGGGGGTGGTGCGGGGTGGGGGGGAGGGGGATGGGTTCGGAGCACATGGCTTTGCTCCTTGTTGAAACTGTTGTTTTTTTTCGTTTTGTTCTTATATTGGTGCTGCATATGTCTCAAATTGTGTGCTAAAGTATACTGTGCTAAGGCTCAGGGTTGCTATAGTCTTTCTCCACTAGATGGCGTGAGTGATCTGCCTGCTAACATTGCAGAATGGGTGAATATGTTATCTCTTTTTCTCTGTCTGCTCACACTCAGCGGGACCCTGCTAAGGGTTGCTTCTTCCTCTCATTAAAGTCATACCAAACTGCAATGTCTCCCCTGACAGTGATATTATGGAATGTCAGGGGGCTGAATTCCAAAATTAAGAGGTCTCTGGTTTTTAATTTCCTAAAAAAGTATAACCCGCATATATGCGTGTTTCAGGAGACTCATTTGGTGGGGAGCAGGACGCTGGCACTTTGAAAACCTTGGGTTGGTGCATATTACCATTCCACTTATTCCTCCTACTCGAGGGGTGTCAGTGTCCTGGTCCATAAGTCACTTGGGTTTACCTTACTGGATCTTCATCTAGATCCGGACGGGAAATTTGTGGCCCTTCATGCAATGTGTGATAGATTGTAATTGTTGATAGTAGGTATTTATATTCCTCCCCCAGCTACGATAGATATCCTTAAAAAGCTCACACCAATCATAGCTCTATATCCTTCGGCTGGAGTAATTCTGACTGGAGACTTTAACATGACCCCAAACTCAGACTTGGACAGGCTTAGTGTGGGACCCCCCGGGGTATCCCCTCTATCACAGTGGGCTGATAACTATGGGTTTACTGATATATGGAGACTGAGGCATCCAGATGAGAGGCAGTATACCTGTCTCCGCTACATATGCGTCTTTCTCCAGAATTGACCTGATATATATGTCCGACTCCCTGCTCCCCTGGGTACAAGAGGTGGAGATCCTGCCGCGAGGCATTTCAGATCACGCACCTCTCCTACTTAGATTGCAGACAGACTCCCCCATGGGCAATGCTCTTTGGAGGCTCTCGGGGTTTTGGATTGCAGACGAGAGGGTGGCTCCTCTGGTGGAGGGTGAGTTGGGAGTCTACTCGGCTATTAATCAGGGCACGGTCCCCCCCCCCCCCCTACACTCTGGGATGCCTTCAAGGCATATGCCAGAGGGCAATACAAGATGGCAGTTGGGAGGGTCAGAAAGGATACGCGCTTGGCTTTAGAGGAAGCAGAAAGGAAGGTCCTCCATTTGGAAAACACATATGTCCATACCAAAGATGCTCTAACATATGACGCTATGCAATCTCTCCACAGAGCGATATCTCTCCTACGGATTGAGACCACCAAGAAACAACTGCTGGCTCAATCACAGAGAATCTTTGAGCAGGGGGAAAAGACGGGCAGATTACTGGCCTGGCTGGCTAGAGAACGCTCCTCCACACTACATATTGCCCACATAAGAGATGACACGGAAGTACTTCATTCTGACTCCATTGGTATAAATGGTCAATTTGCGCAATACTATGAACATCTAAGGCCACGTGTACTGAGGAGGCTATGGCCACCTTTCTGAACCAGATAGACTTCCCACAATTATCAGCTGAGGCCAGAAACACACTAGACGCCCCAATTACTCTCAAAGAAGTCCAAACTGCAGTGGCAGCACTCCAGTCAGCGAAAACACCTGGCCCTGATGGCCTGCCGGCAGAATTTTATAAGACAAATAATGAAATTCTCCTCCCTAATTTCCATAGTCTGCTCCTTACAATGTTAAAAGAGGGCCGCCTTCCTCCTTCTATGCCAGAGGTGGTGATTGTGGTCATAGCTAAACCCAATAAAGATCCCACATCATGTGCCTCATATCGCCCTATATCACTTCTTAATGTAGATGCCAAAATAACTACTAAAATCCTAGCAAATAGACTTAACTCGGTTATCCTTTCAATAATCCATGGCGATCAGACGGGCTTCATGCCGGGCAAAGGCACTGACATCAACCTGCGTCGGCTTTACACCAACATCTCTCATGCAGAGAAGTCGAAATCCCCGAGTGTGGTGGCCTCTCTAGACGCCGAGAAGGCCTTCGACTCGGTGGAGTAGGAATTCTTGTGGAAGGTGCTTGAAAGATTTAATTTCGGTCCCAAATTTATCGCCTGGATAAAACTCCTCTATAGTAACTCCACTGCAAGAGTTCGAATGAACGGGGTGCTCTCTCCCCCCTTCTCTCTGGGCAGGGGAACCAGACAGGGATGCCCTCTGTCCCCGGGCTTGTTTGCCCTGGCCATTGAGCCTCTGGCTATCCTGCTTAGAGCGTCCCCGAGGGTTGGAGGAATAGAGGTTGGTCCGTTGACTGAGAGGCTTTCATTATATGCTGTTGATGCATTGTTGTACCTTCCAGACGCATCTGCCTCATTATCGGCGGCCCTGGAAATTATTAATCACTATGGGACCTTCTCAGGCATACGGATCAACTGGACTAAATCCATTCTCTTTTCCTTATCCCCGACCTCACCTACTATAGATTCCTCAAACCAGCTAGTCTTGGTTTCTAAGTTTAAATACTTGGGAATTGAAATCCAGAAAGAGCCAGCTATGTATCTGGTAGATAACGTTTATCCGATCTTGCACCAATTCATTGCCCCAATGCCAGGCTTGGAAATCTCTTCCCCTATCTCCGGTAGGTCGGATTAATCTCATAAAATGACGTTTCTTCCCAAATTCTTATACGTCTTTCGGAACACTCCTGTCCCCATTCCCAAGTCCTTCTTTGACAAATTAGATCAAGCGGTTAATTTGTTTGTATGGGGGGGATTGGCTCCTAAAGTCGCCCGGACCACCCTGCAGCTCCCTCTGTCCCTGGGAGGTTTGGCGCTCCCATGTTTCAAAAAATATTATTGGGCAGCAGTTATAGTTACCGTTCGTTGGTGGTTTTCCCAGCCAAAGTCTAACCCCTCAGTTAATCTTGAAGCCGCTATACTGGGCTCCTACTCGGCTTTGAGTAACTTGGTCTTTAGAGGGTCTAAGGCACATCCGGAGGTGACAACACCGATGCGGACGACGGTGGGGGTATGGGAACAGATGTCGAAGAAGCTTGCTCGACCTAACACTGTTTCCCCTTACATACCACTATGGGGCAATCCCAAATTGAAACATCTCCAAACAGTTTCAGATCCTGCCCTCGGGGCGGGATATGGAATTAGGATACTACAGCATGTATGGTCCAAAGGCAGAATTATCCCCTATGACAGCTTGAGAAATGATTTCCAGCTCCCCCCTAGAATGTTTTTTCGTTATTTGCAACTGCGGCATGCAGTACAGGCCCAATACTCAGAGGGAGTCACTTTGCAATCACACGGGGTAGAGAAATTTCTAATCTCAAAAAATATAGATTGCATTTTATCCTCCCTATATATTCGAATACTGAGTGAGGAGCAAACTGAGGGAACTAGACTCTATGAGAAATGGAAGGCAGATGTACCCGCCCTAGCTCCTGATGACTGGGAGGAGTGTATACAACAGTACATTCCCCTTATGGTGTCAGCAAGGGATAGATATATTCAGCTCAAATTCCTTCACAGAGCATACTACACGCCACAGAATATACCCAACTCAGTCAGACAGATGCCCGAAATGCAATAGGGAGCTGGGCACCTTTATTCATATTGTCTGGTCATGCCCAGTTTTACAGCAGTTTTGGTTAGAAGTGGTGGAAATCATCAATTCAGTGGCCAACCTCAATGTACAAGTGAACCCGATTGTTCTACTTCTTGGAGTATGTGATAACCTTATACCTAATGTGCACAAAAGATTGTTTGTTTTCTATGCCTCATTTTATGCCAGGAAAACTATTCTCCTTAAATGGAAGCAACCTGATCCTCCCATGGTCTCCCAGTGGAAGGCTTTGATAAATTCCATACTGCCACTTTTTAAACTTACTTATATTAATCGCAAATGCCCTAAGAAGTTCTCCAAGATTTGGGGAGCATGGTCTGAATAATAGAGTTGACATGGTGTTAGGGACGGGCAGTGTGATGTGCCTGGATTGGACATGTCCTCTCCCCCTCCCTTATCTCCCCTCCCCTGTCTCTTCTCCCTCTCCCACCCCCTTCTGGCCTCCTTTGGCCCTTCCCTCGCGACCCCCCCCCCCTACTCCATGATCCTTACTAATTTACTGAGTAGATACCCTGACCAACAGATAGTGATAAAACCTGTCTAAGTGACTCTTAATACGGTCGGATAGAGGTTAGTACTATTAATCCGATGTCACTCACTAGGGAAGCATCCTGCTATAAACACACGGTATATGGAAAAAAGTCTGTAATTTTTTATAACTAAGATAGTATATGTATTGAAAAAGTATATATATGATATGTAGCAGCAATATGATGTTTGTACTTTTGTTTTGTATGTTTGAAATCTCTCCTTCTGGAGACAAATAAAAACTTTTCTGTTAAAAAAAAAAAAAATTAGAAGAAAAGCGGTTTAACCTTAAACTGCGTACGGGGTTCTTTACTGTAAGAGCGGTAAGGATGTGAAATTCCCTTCCACACGCAGTGATTTCAACAGGGAGCATCAATAATTTCAAAAAACTATTAGATGAGCACCTGAACGACCACAACATGCAGGCATATACAATGTAATACTAACATAAAATCACACACATAGGTTGGACTTGATGGGCTTGTGTCTTTTTTCAATCTCACCTACTATACTATGTCACACCATATTTGCGCAGCGATCTTACAAACGCAATTTTTTTGGCAAAAAACATACTTTTTTTTTTAAATAAAAAAAATAAGAAAACAGTAAAGTTAGCCCAATTTTTTTTTTATATTGTGAAAGATAATGTTGCGCAGAGTAAATTGATACCCAACAGGTCATGCTTCAAAATTGCGCCCGCTCGTGGCATGGCGGCAAACTTTTACACTTAAAAATATCAATAGGCAAATTTTTTAAAATTTCTACAGTTTACCAGTTTTGAGTTAGAGGAGGTCTTTTGCTAGAGTTATTGCTCTCGCTCTAACGATTGCGGCAATACCTCACATGTGTGGTTTGAACACCGTTTACATATGCGGGTGCAACTTATGTATGCGTTCAATTCTGCATTCAAGGAGGGACGGGGCACTTAAAATTTTTTATTTTTTTTCTTATTTATTTTACTTTTTATTTTTACACTGTCCCTTCTTAAAAAAAAAATTTGATCACTTTTATTCCTATTACAAGGGATGTAAACATCCCTTGTAATAGAAAAAAGCATGACAGGACCTCTTTAATGTGAGATCTGGGGTCAAAAGATCTCAGATCTCACATTTACACTTAAAAGCAATAAAAAAAATTGTTTGTTTTTTTTTTTGTTTTTTTTTTATAGAAAAATTGTCCGTTGGGTGGGAGTGACATTTGACGTCGCTCCTGTCATCCAATGCCATAGAGTCGAGTGGGAGCCATCATTCGGTAAAATTCGGTAAGCGGCGAAGATGCCTGGGGAGGGGCACCTCTCCCGCCACCCATAAAAGTGATCTTGTGGCGAATCCGCTGCAGGGACCACTTTTATCCTAAAGGAGACCACCCGCAATTGAAGAAAATACCGGGGTTATGGCAGCTATCTGCTGCATTCTCCTGGGTGGTTCTGGTGAGAACCCTTATTTATTCTTCTTTTTTTCTTTTTTCTTTTTTTTTTTTGGCTAAAGGTTTATATAAGGTATGTTCTTTTACATCAGATGAGGTATAGTTGATGAACAACCCCTACAGCAGTAATATGGAAACCTGACAATAGGCCATAGTTATGGTTAATGGACATAGAAGGAGGTTATGCTACACAAATGTTTCCAATCAGTGTATGGTCAAATGGTGACTTTTGAAGGTAATGGCATCACTCATACTTCAGCTGTCTGGTATATTTATTGCATTCAAAGGCCTTTACTGAAATTTCTTTGATGACTAACCTACCTCTTACAATCTTTACATATCATGTATGGATTTTCAAGTATGATTTGTATCTTTTATATGGAAAATTTAAAACCCACACATCTGACCATCCCTACTAACCTACTGCAACACAGCGCATATAGGTTATGCAACATGGAGGGGTAGGTGCATTGTTTTACTACATGGATGAACTGTTGCAGACCATTCACAGACCTAAAAAAAAAAAAAAACATCACTATAAAAAAAATTACCATCGTTGTCATTTACCATGAGACAGTGATGTTTGACAAAGAACTCCCAAAATCTATGGTACACAAGGTACCATGGCATGGAACTAAACAATTTTAAAGCCTTGTGCAATCAAGCAAAACTCCTGGAACATCAGATAGTCCATAGATCAATGGTTAAGGCTGGCCATAGACAGTGCAATTTTTTTTCTTGTAGTCATGGGTTTCAGGAAAACGGAAAATTGTATACTCACCATTCCGTAATTTTCCTTTCCTGTTGCATCTTCATGGCAGCACACACTTTGGGTTGTGACTCCGCCCCCACAACCTGATAGGACCACATAGCTATAAATTGTAGAGAGGGCCCCCGCCCCAGTATTCTCTGTGTATATCACCTCAGAAGGGTGGGAGATTGTATGCTGCCATGAAGATGCGACAGGAAAGGAAAATTACGGAAAGGTGAATATACAATTTTCCGTTTTCCTGTCGCATCATGGCAGCATACACTTTGGGGAATAACTCGCAAAAACTGGGTGGGAATGCAAACTAAGTTTATTAACAAAGAATAGAAGAATTGGCCTGGATAACGGATATTCCAAGACATTACCTTTGACATCTAATGGATGAGGATCGCCCTGATCCGTACTGAGTGCTTGGAGATTAATTTCCTGGTTGAAATGAAAAGATGAGGATACCTTGGGGATGAATCGATCCGAAGGTCTTAGGACTAGTCTGTCTGGAAAAACAACCAGATATGGTTCACTGACTATTAGAGCTTGCATCTCTGACACCCTTTTAGCCGATGTTATGGCTATTAAGAACGAGACTTTCAGTGTTAGATCCCAGAGGGATATGCTCTTGATTGGGAAAAAGGGTTCCTTAGATAGGGCTTCCAGAACAACTAAGAGGTCCCAGACTGGGAAGGAAGGTTTTCTGGGAGGCCTCCGTTTTAGACAGGCCCTTTGAAACTGAATCACAAGAGGATCTTGTGCCCATTTAACTCCTGTCAATGCGGACAGGGCCGAGACCTGGACCTTCAGGGTACTTGACCTAAGGCCTTTCTCTAGGCCTAATTGAAGAAATTCCAGGACCTGTGACAGACGGGGAGGATGAGTCCCAACCTTGCTGTTGAGTGAAAGTGACAAACTTCTCCCAGACCCGTCTGTATGTGTTGTTGGTGGTAGGTCTTCTGGCCTGGAGTAAGGTATCCACCACCTTCTGGGAACAGCCTTGCTCTAGGTACCTAGCCCTTTCAGTCTCCAGGCTATCAATTGTAGCTTCTCTGGGTTCAGGTGAAGAAGATGACCCTGGGAGAGCAGGTCCCTCGACAACGGGAGGAGCAGGGGATCTGCTATGTTCAGCTGCATGAGGGTAGTAAACCATGGCCTCCTCGGCCAGAAAGAAATTACTGCTACCACCAATGCCGTTGACTTCTTGAGCCTCAGGAGGAATCTCGCTATGAGTGGAGTCGGAGGGAAAATGTACCCCAGGTGAAAATTCCAGGGGTGTTGGAGGCAATCCGTTCCCTCCGCCGAAGGAAATGGTATCCTTGATAGGAATCTCCGGCATTTTGCGTTTTCCGGAGTTGTAGCCAGGTCTATCGCTGGTGAACCCCAGGTCCAGGATATAAGAGCATAGGCCTGTTAACTCAGAGACCACTCATTGGAGGTGAAATTCCTGCTCAGCGAGTCGGCCAAGACGTTCTGGACTCCCGGAACATAAACTGCCCTTAAATCCGACAGGTTCAGCTGTGCCCATTCTAAAACAGGACGGACCTCCTGCATCATGGACCTGCTTCTGGTGCCCCCCTGCCTGTTGATATAGGCGACCGCCACCTTGTTGTCCATCCTCAGAAGGACATGCTTCTCCCTCAAGAGGGAACTGAAGGCCAGGAGAGTCTGAAACGCTGCTTTCATCTCCAAAACATTCGACACTGAGTCCTGTGTCCTGAATGGCCAGCGGCCCTGAGCCGCGTAGTCCTGATAGTGAGCTCCCCACCCCTGCAGACTGGCATCTGAGGTCACTATCTCCTGATGAGTAGTGATTATGTGTTTGCACCTTCTCAAGTTGCAAGGCCGTGTCCACCAATGCAATGATTGTTTTACCTCCTGAGAGATGTGAATCGGCTGGGACATTGACGTACCGTTCCACTGGCACAGAAAGGATATTTGGAGAGGCCTCGAGTTCCATTGAGCCCACTGGACCATTGGAATGGGGGATGCTAAGGAGCCCAGGATACTGAGGCATGCTCTGGCCGGTAGCCTTGTGGCCGAGATAGCCTTCTTCACCCTCTGAATTAGGGGAGGAATCTTTTCCCGTGGAAGCTCCACTGTGTTCTCTCTCGTGTCCAGCTCGGCCCCCAGAAAGACCATTCTCTGTGTGGGATGGATGTTGCTTTTTTTCCAATTTATCAGCCACCCTAGGGACTGTAATGTGGAGACCAGAACTTCCCGATGCTGGATGAGAGACTCCTTGCCGTCTGAGAGAAGCAGGATGTCGTCCAGGTAATGATGGACCCTCAATCCTTTTTATCTCAAGTGGGCTATTACAGGTAATAGGACCTTCGTAAATGTCCTGGGTGCGGTGGAGATCCCGAACGGGAGACTTCAAAATTGGAAGTGCCAACTGTTTAGAGTGAAACGGAGGAATTTTTGGAATTCGGCGTGGATAGGGATATGTAGTTATGCATCCTGGAGGTCGATTGAAAGCATCCAATCTCCCCGGTTTATCGCTTGGAGGATTGATTGTAGGCTTTCCATCCTGAACGTTTCTATCCGGATTGACCGGTTGAGGTTCTTTAGGTCCAGGACTGGACGAAAGTCCCCTTATTTCTGTGGTGGCGAGACCTCCACTATTGCTTGCTTTTAGAGCAGATCTTGGATATACTGTACCAAGGACATCCTTTTCTCTCGGGAAGGAGGAAGCTTGGTTGAGCAAAAATGATCCCTTGGGGGGCGACGTTTGAATGACCATCTGTGCCCGAAATGGATGGTGGATACTGTCCACGGGTCTTTTATCATTCCCGCCCAAACCAGTTTGAACTTTGTGAGCCTGGCACCCACCACTGCTGGTTGGGCGGGCGTACCTTCAAAAGGACTTCTGGTCATTGGAGGCAGGGGTTTTGGGTTTTTGGAATTTGAGGAAGGATGTCTGAGGGTTTTTCCAACTTCTCCTGTATTCCTTCCCGGGCCTATAGGATTTTGCATCCCTATATCTCTCCGGGAGAGTGTGTTTTAAAGGGAGGCGGCCTTTGTTGTTTTGGTCTTCTGTCTGAAGGAATGAGACCTGACTTTCCGTCTGTCACTTTAGAAATTGCTGTATCCAGCTTTGCTCCGAAGAGGCTTACCCCATCGTACGGAATCCGGCACCAATTGGATTTTGAGGCAGGGTCGGGCGACCAGGGTTTAAGCCATAGCGCCCTTCTGGCCATTACAGTGGCTAACATGGATCTTGATGCGGATCTAATAGTGTCCACGGAAGCTTCCGCCACAAGGTCCCTTGCATGGCCTCAGTTCTTGTAAGGCCTTATTGATCTGTTCTTCGATCTGCGCCCTCAGTGACGAGCTTTGCGGTATTCGAAGACCAACTGGAAAAAGATTTCGCGACGGCGGCCAGTGCCACTGCTGGTCTGCAGGCGCCCCCTGCAAAAAGGTAAGCCCTTTTAAGGTCTGTATCAACCTTTCTGTCCAGCACATCCCTGAACGTCACTGCGTTCTCAATGGGGAGCGTCACGTGTCTGGCTAGGCGCATCAAAGAAGCGTCTACTACTGGAGGGGAAACCAAGGGAGATACCTTGGGTTCTTTCAGTGGGTACAATTTGGTAAGTCTGTTGGATAGACTAATCTTCTTTTCAGGGTTCTGCCATTCCTCCTTAATAAGCTCATCTAGCTCGTCTATGAATGGAAAAGCTTCTGGTACTCTCTTGAGATTTGGGAAATACTTCCTCTGCTTCTGCAGCCCCTCCTCAGGTTCCTCCCACTTTATCGCTTCCTTGACCGATTTCACGAAAGGTCCTATAAGCGAGAAATCAAATCCAGCTCATGCCTCCAGCTCTTCATCGTCTGACGAGAATTCTTGTTCCCTTGATGTACTGGGATGGGATGGTGAGGCGCTCTGGGCTGTAGCCTCCGCATCTGGAGTTGAGACATGCAGAGCAGGGACTCTGGTAGGCTCTATAGTATCCAGCTCTTTCTCCCTGGTGGCCTCATCCATACACCTGCGGCAGGCCAGTTTGTCTGGTAGGGCTGTGGCCCTGCATACCCAGCAAGCATTCCCCGCCGGGCGGGAGGTGTGTACAGGAGACTGACATCTACGTGCAGGGGATCTTCTGTGGTAGGAATATCTATGCCTAGAGTAGGATCGACTCCTTCTACGGCTTCCCCTGTGGGCTGAGCGACTTCGCCTATGGCTGGAGCGGCTTCTCCTGCATGAGGTCTCTCTTCGCCTTGATTTTGACGATCTTGATGACCTGGTAGGGCTGACCAATTAGGCAGCGTTAGTACGATCCTGCTCTATTTTTCTATCTTCACTACTTACCATGGGAATCCCCCCCCCCCTTACCTATTAGGCTGATGGTGATCTGCTGGGGCAGCGGCTTCCATAGAAAGGAAAAAGGTGATACACCTGTGAGAGATACAGGCAGGTATAAACATGCAGGCAGCCAAGAAGAAGGTATAAGGAGAAAGGAAAACACTTACCCAGAGGGGGTGAACGCCAGAAGTGTAAAATACAGCTGTCAGTGCAGTCAGGGTACCTTCAGGCAACAGGAGGAACACAGAATGATAGTCTGAGCTTTTTAAAATCGCTGCCATGGCCGCCGAGGTCACGTCCCGCTCGCGCATGCGCAGTAGCGCCGCGCTACGCTCGGCGCCATCTTGGAACCTGGCAAAAACGACAGGGCGCCCTGAGGCCGCGCACCACGCGTGCGCGGAAGCGCCGAGATGCTCGGCGTACCAGGGGGAGGCACAGAGGGACTACAACGCCCAGAATAGCCACACCAACAAGATGAAAAAGGTTTGTGGAGACCGCTGCACACAACTAAGCCTATTTAAGGCTTATACTGGAGCCGCAACATACCCCTGAGACCACCAGAGTGGTGTTCCTTCCATCTAGCTCATTTAGAGGCTGTACAGGCAAGGACTTCCACCCAGGAGAGGCTAGAACCTGGCTGGGGCGAATGCGGTAAAGGGGTGCTTCTTAATCCGTTCGGTCCTGACAGGTGAGGAAAAATAAGAGAATACTGGGGCGGGGGCCCTCTCTACAATTTATAGCTATGTGGTCCTATCAGGTTGTGGGGGCGGAGTCACAACCCAAAGTGTATGCTGCCATGATGCGACAGGAAATACATTTGCACAATTCCCCCATCAGCACAGACAGCGCTGTGGAAATCCCTCCTGCCAAGACATGGTCTTCTCCCAGTGGGCGGGGGAAGCCGTCCCCACCAGGAGTAGACAGTGATTAACACTAGCGGCTATAGCAGCCGCTTGCGATAATCGGAAGCGAATCCGGCAGGCTGGTTGTACCCAAGTTGATCGATCAACTTGGTACATTCAGCCTGCCCATTAATGGTTAGAATCTCGGCCGGTTCCTGCTGAACCGTCCAAGATTTGAATTGTGTGCGGCCGGCCTAGGGCCTTGTTCAGACAAGCACCAGGTTGCATAAGAGCAGTGTGTACAGCAAGGTTTTGCAATTATTTTCAATGAGCATTACTGAAACCTTAAGGTGCCATTTAGCTCCTGTTTGTGGAGGTTAACCGTTTGCCGACCAGCCGCCGTCATTATACTGCGTCAGGTTGGCCTGATCCCGCGAACTGTCATAGCTATACGTGGGCTCGCGAGATCAGGATAGCAGGCACGCGTGCGCCGCTGCACTGCGGGGGTGCCGATGCTCGTGGCCGACGTTCTCGATGACCGCTGGCCACGAGCGATCGCTGGCAAGAGAGGGACATGTGTGTGTGTGTATAAACACACAAATCCCTGTTCTGTTCTGTGAGGAGTGACAGATCGAGTGTTCCTAATAGCTAGGAACCACGATCCGTCACTTCCTCTAGGTCAGTCCCCTCCCCACCTACAGTTAGAAACACACTGAGGGAACACAGTTAACCCCTTGATCGCCTCCTAGTGTTAACCCCTTCCCTGCCAGTGACATTTTTACAGTAATCAGTGCATTTTTATAGTCCAATGTGTCCGCCATAATGTCGCAGTCCCGATAGAAATCGCAGATCGCTGCCATTACTAGTAAAAAAAAAAAAAAATAATAAAAATGCTATAAATATATCCCCTATTTTGTAGACGCTATAACTTTTGTGCAAACCAATATACGCTTATTGCGATTTTTTTTAACCAAAAATATGTAGAAGAATAACGGCCTAATCTGAGAAAAAAATGGGGATATTTATTATAGCAAAAAGTACAAAATGTGTTTTTTTTTTCAAAATTGTCACTCTTTTTTTGTTTGGGGGCAGCGCCACACGACCGTGAAATTGTCAGTTAAAGCGGCGCAGTGCCGAATCGCAAAAAATGGCCTGATCATTCAGCAGCAAATCTTCCGGAGCTGAAGTGGATAAACAGAAATCTAAATGGGAGTGCTGACTGTCATTCTTCTCCCTTTACTTTTAATTGGCGCATAGCGCTTTACAATATAAAAGGGAAGACAATACAGCAACAATACATTTCAGTACAAGGGGGTTAGGCAGGCCCTGCTCCTGGGAGCTTACAATCTAATGGGGAGGGGCTGCTGGAACAAAAGCGAATACTGTGAAGGATTACCTAATGCGAGAAATAGAAGATTTGGTTATTAGCTGCGGGCAGGGTAGACTTCCCTGAAGAGATGAGTTTTCAGGAATCGCCTAAAAGTGGACAGAGTAGGAGATAGCCAGACAGATTGTGGTAGGGGGTTCCAGAGGATGGGAGAGGTTCTGGAGAAGTCCTGGAAACGAGCAAGGGAGGGGGAGACAAAGGAGCTAGAGAGAAGGAGGTCTTAGGTGGAGCAGAGAGAGGATGGTTTGATTGATATTTGGAGACAGGATTGATGATGTAGCTCAGTTGTACGTGGCTTTGAATGTTATTGTTGAGGGTTTGAATTTTATTTGTTGGGTAATGGGAAGCCAGTGGAAGGATTGGGATTGGCAGAGAGGGGTGGCGGACATTGAATGGTTGGTAAGGTAGATGAGTCTGGCAGCAGCATTCATGATAGATGAAAGAGGGGGTAGCCTGCAAAGCGGTACAATGGGTATAGAAAATAATCCCCCCCTTTAACTACTTGCCGACCAGCCGCTGTCATTGTACCGCGGCAGGTCAGCTCGTTCCGGAGGGGCATGATGAGTGGATGTGCTGAGTAGACGCTATCCACTCTCCACTCTACTCCCCATCCCCCCAGGCTATAAGGCTATGAGGCGAAAAACAAAAAGAGATAGTAGATCTGCTGGAAGAGATTAATGAGTTGGAGATTAAACATAAAAGACACTTAGATCCAGCAGATGTTCAGCAACTGGAGATCCTGTGGTTCAAGTTGGCGCAGTGTAGAAAACTAAAAATAAGTATAGATTTTATGCTCATCGGTCCTACGAACAAGGGAATAAAAGTGGTCGGTTATTAGCCAGACAGCTGAAAAAACAAGACTCCACGTTCATAATCTAATAGTTCATAATAAAAAGATAATGGAAACTCAGGCAATAGCGGCAGAGTTCCATAAATTCTATGGGGCTCTATACAACATTCAGGCTGGTTCCTTGAATGGCAGAGAGGAACAGCGGAAATTGGAGATTAGAGAATACATTCAGCGCTGCCCTCGCTGCCATCCATGGTAATTGAGGAAATAGATAGACCAATTTCCATTAATGAAATAAACAAGGCAATATTGAACCTGTCGATAGGTAAAAGTCCAGGGCCTGATGGGTTTACGAACTTATATTATAAGAAATTTATTTCTAGATTAGGGGTCCCAATATGTATTTATTTCAATTCGATCAATGCTTCAAATCCATTACCCCCAGAAGCTCTATTGGCATACATCACGATACTCCCTAAACAAGGGAAAGACCCCCAACACTGCACCAACTACAGACCCATCTTCCTGTTAAATTCCAACACTAAGTTGTTAGCCAAAATTTTGCCTCTTAGATTACAGGACCATATAGTGAAGCTTGTTCACCCTGATCAAACGGGCTATATGAAGGGCCGTAAGGCTAGGGATAACACCATCCGGGCCTTACACATGTTTCATTGGATGCAACATGGCCCTGATGGCCCTAAAGCCTCGAGAGTGACATTGTCAATGGATGCCGAAAAGGCTTTTGACTTTTGACAGGGCAAACTGGGCATTTATGATTGAAGTGTTGAGGGGGATGGGTCTGGGTGATCGCATAATGGGTTGGATATCGGCACTATATGTGACACTGAGAGCGAGGGTGAAGGTGAATGGCACATTATCGGACTATTTTCAAATACGCAACCGTACGAGACAAGGGTGTCCATTGTCTCCGTTGCTGTTTGCTATAACACTGGAGCCATTTCTTTGTAGAGTGAGGAAAAATACTGAAATCTTGGGGATACGTATTGAACCTGATGAACATAAAGTTTCCGGATATGCCGATGACTTATTATTTTACCTCTCTTCCCCTCAGACATCATTACCGGCTCTGATGACAGAGGTATATAAATTTGGAATTTTATCCAATTTCAAAATCAATTTTGAGAAGTCGATACTTCTACCCAGCCATGTACCTCCAGCAATGGTGACTATTTTGAAGGGCTCCTATACGTTCATCTGGAATAAAAATTCATTACTATACTTGGGAATATTACATCAGATCCCAAACTTTTGTATGAATTAAACTATGGCCCTTTAGTGACAGGTATAACAGGAGACTTGCAGAAATGGACGGGCCAGTTTTTAACATGGTCTGGAAGGGCGAGTGCTATAAAGATGAGTATATTGCCTAAAATAATTTACACTCTACACACAGTGCCAATTATACTCCCACAGAGCTTTTTCATAACTATATGGAAGGCTTTTATATCATTTATATGGAATGAGAAATGGCCCAGATTGGCCCATGACATTCTATGCAGAGGTAAATCCGAAGGAGGAATGGGACTACCAGACGTAGCCTTATATTATAGGGCAATGTCTTTGGTGAGGATTTTGAACTGGTGCCATGACTCCTCAAATAAAATATGGGTCTCCTTAGAACAGATAATGGCAGGTAGGAAGTTGGCGGCAATTCCTTGGATCCCGAGTGTAGATAGAGGTCTTTCAAAATGGACATCACCTTTAACTCAGAGTACCTTGGCGACCTGGGATAAATTAAATCAACTGGGATATTATGCCCCCCCGGATATCCCCCCTGACCCCATTGGAGGGGTACCCATGGTTCCCTATGGGAGAAGAGGTGGGATCTTTGGGAACATGGGGGAGGGATGGAGACACGACATGTGGCAAATTTGCCCCACATGGAATGCTAGCCCCCATCCCAGATTTGGCATTAAGGCTGGAAAAGTGGCCTATGCTGGAGTGGAGATACCATCAATTGGTGTGTTTTTTTCAATAAGCTGAAACCATTAATGAGGCCATTAAACTCCCTTACTGTATTTGAATCTATGTGTGTACATATATCAAGTGCTAGACATTTGCTGTCGCAAATGTATAAACTGGTCCTTGGGACATAAAATAAAACAGTTCCCTTTTTCATTAGAGAATGGGGAGGGGAATTAAAGCAAGAGCTCTCTAAGGCACAAATTAAAAAGATTATTGACCTAACGCACTCTACATCTATAAGTTCACGGATTCAGGAGATGTCATATAAATTTCTAGCCAGGTGGTATCGGACTCCAGTAAAGCTGGCACAGATGTACCCAACCGCAAATGCTAGGTGCTGGAGGGGGTGTAGGCAAAAAGGTACTTATCTCAATCTATGGTGGTCCTGCCCCAGGATTAAGGTATTTTGGGAAGAGATTGCTCCATGGGTAGAGAAGTTGTCCTCTCGACCCATGGAATTAACGCCCTTAAATTTTCTATTTCATTGGAAACCAATGTCTATTAGATCATATAAGAAAAGTATTACTCCACATCTGTTAAATGCAGCCAAATTGTTAATACCCAGGCTATGGAAACAGACTAGAAGTCCAACTCTGGACTGGAAGAGAGAGGTCAATTCAATAATGGAGGCTGAAAGATGGGTACATGCGATTAAAGATAGAGAGGAAAAATTCAGGGCAATATGGGCAAGCTGGGAACAATGCTCTATGGACATCGTGTAGAGTAATAATATATAAAGCTGCGTGGTATCTGGGCTCGGATGCGGTTGCCCCTGGGGGAGGAGAAGAAGGTTTTTTTTTTTTCCCCCCTTTTCCCTTTCACCTCCCTTTCCCCCCTCTTTCTTCCATTTCTCTAGAGGATATAGGTAGGGGGAAGGAGTGATGCACTTGATGTTGAGGAAGGTGGGATTTAATAATGGGAAGAGGGGACAGAGCACATAGGGGGGAAGGATAAAGGAAGATGGATATATAGGATGGGGGTAGAAGGAGGAGATATGGTTAAAGGAAGATGAGGTGTATATTCATTATAGATAGGTAAGGGGTGGAATATGGCTTATAGAAGCCTTGCCTTTTTTTTTTTGGGTGTTAAGAGTGATGTGGACATGGCTTATAGAAGCCTCTTAAATTTTTTTTTTCTTTTTTTTTTTTTGGGCATTAAGAATGATATGGTCATGGCTCACAGAAGCCTCTTAATTTATTTTTTTTTCCTTGGCTTGGGTGAATTGGGAACACATTTAATATAAGATATTTGAAAGAGGGATGGAGGGAGGGGGGAGAGGGGAAAGTTTACCGTTTTTTTTGGGGGGAGGGGGATTGGGAAGATAAATAAATAAAGATAAATAGATAAAGATGTGTTGACTTTTTGTGATAAATATAAATATGTTATGAAGGGTGTTTTAATGGACATATCAAATTTAATAAAAATGTAATAATAAAAAATAAACAAAAAAGGTTCTTTTTACCGATAAGAGTGTGTACAGGCAGTCCCTGACTTACGAACGCCCGACTTATAAACGACTCCTACTTACGAACAGCCTCAATGTCGGCTGCTTGTGCTCCACGCTGGTCCTGAATACCTCCGAGCAGCTATCTTGCCACATTCCACACTGCAGTACTTCATGTACTGCATGGCCAGAAGAGCCTCAGAAATGCCCGCAACATCCCACATCCCTCCATGCCATTTTGTAGAAATTCCAAAATCGACACAATGTAATAAAGTTGTAGACTCTCCAAACTTTATCGTAAATATCTCTAGTTACTTTCTTTCTACTGGCGAGTAAAGTGGATACTAGAGGCCCTGACAGTCCTTTGTTCCTTAACAACTTTTCCTCAGATACCAGGCAGTGAGACTTAATCTGGCTATATCCGGGTGGTATACTGGGCCTTGAAGTAGTAAGTTCTGTCTGAGAGGAAGCTGCCAGAATGGTTTGACGGTCATTTGTAGAATGGAGGAAAACCAGGCTCTTTTCGGCCAGAACGGAGTGATCAGAATTATTGACACTTTTTCCTTTTGCATTATCCTCAATACCAGTGGAATTAACTGAAAAGGGGGGGAGCATAGCCCAGATGAAAGTTCCAGGGATATGCTAAGGCATCTATCCCTAGTAAGCCGCTGTCTCGGTGCAAAGAAAAGAGATGGGGGAGCTGAGCGTTTTCTTTTGACGCAAACAAATCCACTTGTGGACGCCCCCACATCTTGGTGATCAATGAAAATATTTCCGGATTCAAGCTCCATTCTGCTTCCTGAATTTTTCGTCTGCTCAAGAAGTCTGCTACATCGTTCAGCTTGCCTTTGAGATGTACTGCTGATAGGGAGAGTAAATGCTTCTCTGCCCACTCCAGGATTTCTGATGACAGCAATAGAAGAGCCTTGCTCCTTGTGCCCCCGTTTGTTCAGGTATGCCACGGTAGTGGCATTGTCTGATAGAATCTGCACATGGGACCCCTGGAGGTTTGGAAAGAAGGCAGCCAATGCTAGGACGACTGCTTTTAACTCCCTCAAGTTTGAGGACCTTCCTGCTTCGGATCAGGACCAAATTCCCTGTGCTATATTTTGATCCCAGTGGCCCCCCCATCCCCAACTGCTGGTGTCTGTCGTGACCCTTATTTCTGTCGGAAAAGACCATAGTAAGCCCTTTGACAAAACTGACTGACTTCTCCACCACCAAAGAGTCCTCTTGACCCTGGTGGGGAGTTTTACTTTTGTGTTTAAGGTTTCTGGGCTGTGATCCCAAACATTTAAAGTGGTTGTAAACCCTTACAGACCACTTTAACCTACAGGTAAGCCTAAATTAAGGCTTACCTGTAGGTGCAAGAAATATCTCCTTAACCTAAACGGTTAAGGAGATATTTTCCTAAAAAGGAGTACCGATGTCTACGGTGCATGTGCGCCGTAGACAACGGCGCAAGAGTACTGAGCATGCTGTTAGTGAAGGCTAACATGCCGTCACTGATGGCTCCCACGCGCATGCGCGGGAGTGACGTCATCGCTGCTCCGGCCACTCACAGCGCTGGAGCGGCGATACCCGGAAGGAAGATGGACGCTTCGTGGAAGAGGGGACAGCGGTGACATTGTAGGGTCCTGTGTCAGGTAAGTGACACATAATGGGCTACTATGCGATGCATAGTAGCCCATTATGCTTTACCTTTGCAGGGAAACAAAGAAGAAGTAAACCCATCAGTGTTTACTTCCTCTTTAAGAGAAAACTCTGGACGGGCCTGAAATGGAGCCTCGCCCATTAAATGGCCGGCATTGTCGAAGTTAGGGTTCCCAGGGCTGACAATCTTTCTGATTGATATCTCCTGGTTTGTTTGTAGCCTGGCTGCTACACTAATGACTTAGGTTTTTTTTCTTCCAGAAAAAAAGAAATACATTGTTCTACAGAATCTTTTTGATAACCTAGAAACTGAACTTTCTGAGCTGGATTGAATTTTGATTTCTGAAGGTTCACAATCCAGCCCAAGGCTTCCAAATGATTGCGGGCCTTGGCCAGGTCTACCTGCAATTTTTCTCTGGAAGGGGCAAAGAAGCGGAGATCGTCTAGATAAGGGATTACCGCAATTCCTTGCAGACAGAAAGGAGAAAGAGCTTCCGCCATTATTTTTGTAGATATTTGTGGGGCGGATGAAAGACCAAAAAGGGAGGGCCTTGAATTGTAGATGCAGTACCTCCTTCCCCATATTTATTGCCATCCTGGAGGTACTTTTGAGACTGAGAGGCTATAGGTACATGCAGGAGTCCATGAGGAGTGGTGTAGTGGGTAGCACTCTCGCCTAGCAGTAAAAAGGGTCGCTGGTTCGAATCCCAACTACGACACTACCTGCCTGGAGTTTGCATGTTCTCCCCGTGTCTGCGTGGGTTTCCTCCCACACTCCAAAGACATGCTGGTAGGTTAATTGGCTTCTGTCTAAATTAGCCCTAGTATATGAATGTGAGTTAGGGACCTTAGATTGTAAGCTCCTTGAGAGTAGGGACTGATGTGAATGTACAATGTATATGTAAAGCGCTGTGTAAACTGACTGCGCTATATAAGTACCTTAAATAAATCTCCTGTTTAAAAGTTTTAATTTGAGAATGAGACGAAAGCTTCCCGACAGTTTCTTTGTCAGGAAAATATGGGAATATAAACCCCAATAACATTCCTCTGGAGATACCTGAATCACAATTCCCTGTTGCATCAGATCCCCTAACAGGTTCTTCATGGCTAGGGCCTTTGTGTCCCTTGGCAAGTTTGTTACAAAGTATCTTTCTGGAGGAAGGTCCGAAAGCTCTATTTTGTATCCCTGGGCCAGCATGTCTAGAATAAATGGGTTTTCTGTCATGCTTGCCCAGTGAGGAAGGAATTTCTAAAGCCTTCTTCCCACTGGCAATGACGAGTCATTGCAATTTATTGGTTGGTGCAGGAGGATGGAAAAGGACATTCCCTCTTCCTTTGCCCTTTTGTGCCGGCCAATTCCTTCTCTTCTCTTGGGGCCTATTGCCCTGTTCCTGAGTTTTTTGAGGTTGAAAAAGCTGCTTAACTGGCTGCTTTTTCTTTTTAACAGGAAAAGATTTCTTTTTATCAGCTGTCCTACTAAAACTGAATCTAGATCAGGACCGAATAAAAGATCTCCAATAATTGGGATTCCACACAATTTACTTTTAGACGATGCGTCTCCTGGCCAGGTCTTCAGCCATAAAGCTCTGGTGGCTGAATTAGTTAAGGCCGCGGATCTAGCCGACACCCATACTAATTCTGCAGATGCATCAGAAATGTAAGCCACAGCTGTTGCTAGGGTTGAAAAAGAATCCAGAATCTTCTGCTTGGGTGAATTTGCTATAATGTGGGCTTTTAGCTGATTTAGCCAGAACTCCATGTTTCTAGAAACGCAGGTAGTAGCCATAGCTGGTTTGAGGTTACCCATGATGAATTGCCAAGCCTTTTTAAGCTGATCCATCCTTTTGTCCATGGGATCTTTTAATATTCTCATGTCTTCCAATGCCAAGTCGGTTGATCTGTAAACTTGGGAAAATGCTACGTCCAAATTTAGGAACTTTGTTCCAAAGTGCCTCTGGGTCTTCTTTGAACGGGAAGCGTCTTTTATGCGCTCTTGGGTAAAAAGGTTTTTTTCTCTGGATCCACCCATTCCTTTTGATGGCTTCAGAGATTACCGAATGCACAGGGAAACAGCTTTGTATGTGCTGTCAGGAGCCAGCCTGAGTGTCCACAACTTCCCTCCCCTGTCTAGATTTTACAGTGGTGTTCAAGGAGAGTACCATGACTGCTGAGAAGCATAGGATCATTTATGACCAACTAATAAACCAATACCTTGCCCCCCTCCAAAAAAACCTTTTAACCCTTGCATGTTAAATCCTCTTTAATTATGATAAACATTTTAAGGGTGACAATTTGTTAACCTCTTGTTGAGGTAACATCCCTTAAAATGCGGGAATAGATTGATACTGTATCTCTCCCCTCATGCATCAGGAGATATCTATTCTAGACTCCTGTATTGCAGCAGATCAGATATTTAACCAATATCTGTTTAGAAACCACACATGCAAATATTTGGGGCCGTTGAACGATCACACAGCTCATGTATATATTGATAAATCCAACTACCTTGAGAACTATTGTTATTGCATTTATTGTGTTTTGATGTATTAAACAGCTTTGTATACATATCATAAATTATGGCTGTCGTAGATCATGGTGGGCTCCCGCTGCTCCTGTCAGCCCCATGGGGGTGGATCCCAGCCCTCTCCGGGCTTTCTGGCAGGGTGTGTGTGGGGGTAGATGTGGTTATATCCGTGTTCTCCCCCCCATGCTCTGATTGGCGGACGAATGGTTTTCCCTCATCCGCCGGTTCAAGGTTCACCCTGCCGGCGGCTTCCCATGATCACCTCTAGATTAGCTGCTGTGAAGTGCGCATGTGAGAGCTTGCTCGGTGTGTGCACAGTGCCGCGACGTCTAGTGTTTTGCGGCAGAGATGATGGCATCAGCCTTTCTGGGACACCACACATGGGCCACCTACCCAACGGCCCGGTCGCCACTACTGCGGGGGGGAGGGAGTTAGCACCTGCGTTCATTCACCTAATTGCCTAATCTAGGCATATATCCATGATCAGCTGCCTGTGAGTCAAATGTTGATTCCACGCAGACCAGAATGGATGGCACTGCACACATTCTCCTCAGTTCTGAGTCTCCATCTTTCTTGCTCAATTGCAGCTGGGTCTACACAACGTACAAACTCTAATACCATACCATCTACACTGCGGAACAAGGTAAATTTCAACACTATATACATATTCATACACTCTTATAGTTGGTTTTGATCTTTTACACTTTTTGACGGTTTCTTTTTAATTGTTTTCCACCTTGATGTCAACATTAGTTGGCTGACACTATATACACATTTTTTACATTGTTTCCACACTCAGCATTCAGCAGTCAGCATTCAGCCAGCTATTCACTCCTCTTCTTCCAACCACTTGATTTTTTTTTTTCCATCCTTAGCACGCTACCACTTAACTGCCCGTTTAGGGTAGTTTTCACTAATTCACCTACTACACACTATATGTTATCTTAACCTCACTATAACATTATAATTTCCTTATTCCATTATGCATTACTTACTTGCTCTATCCATATCATATTGAATAATCACGTTTATGAGACTTTAGGATACCTTGATGAGTACATACTGATCATTATGATTGCAGCTAGCCCATACACCTCTTGTTTATAGCACAATTGATACTCTTGCTAATGTGTCGAGAGTTAATCTACCCAATTCTTTGTATCCTATTTATGATGCTTGATTGGATGTTTGTTACAGGTGCAGACTCTTCCGTCCCCTGGAGGGTGCCAGCAATGTGGCTCCTTGTAAGCCCCTCGGCTGGATCCATGCACTCTTGGGGGGGGGGGGGGGGGCGTAGGGGCGGTTATGAGGCTCTCTGGATCACTCAACGGCTCCTAACAGTTCTGGCCATGGGATCACTCCTTCCACTTTTTATCGGTAAATATGTTGCCATTTTAGTCCTATAATGGGATTTATGATGATATGTTTTTAAATTTTGAAGTTGTTTAATGCGTCTTATAGAACCAACTATCCCCCTGAAGATGACCGGCTAAGGTCAAAACGCATCAGTGATCTCATACCTTCTATACTTCCGATATGTGTATATGATTTCATGTAATTCTGCTTATATTCATTCTATTGTGGAACATGTACTGTGCTAGTTTTTACATGTTATAATTTAACTATATTATGACACATGTCTATCTCTGCCCAAAGCCCCACTGGAGAAATTGTCCTTTTTGTCACAATGTTGTTTCGAGGTGTGCAGCGCATACATCTCTCCCTTATGTGTTTTTTTTCCCCCTTATTGCCCCCCCCCAAAAAAAAGACACAGAAGCTGATTAAGTTGGAAATAGGGTACGGCCACAGCTTTATTTAACTTTTGAGTACAACTTTCCAAATGTACCAAACAATGCCAGTCATAGTATACCATGAGCACCCATAAATATAAACTCACATAGTCTAAGAGGCCTGTCCTTACCATCAGTGCCAGACAGGCATTAGACTGACCCCAGAATTTAACTTGAGGGCATAGCCCATAAAGCAACATCAATTGCCGGCAAGGTAAAAACCGCCAATAAAGCGGTGACAAAACATCACAACGGGCGGGAGGGTGGGCAACTCTTCTGACTGCTGAATCTCCTCTGAGCAGTTGGATGTGCCTCAGCATAGCCTTTTCCTAGAGTTCAGGCTCCACCCAGTCACCTCAGGTCTTGTAGCCAATCCTAAGGAAGCTACTTAACATCCCTTTTAGGTTTACACTCACACTGATGCATTGCTTCCAGCAGTCAAGGCTCCCTTCCCCTAAGGCCCCTTTCACACTGGAGTGGGGGGCTTTACCGTTGTTTTAGTGGCGGTATTCGGCTGATAGCGGGGCGGTTTTAACCCCTGCTAGCAGCCAAAAAGGGGTTAAAACTACCTGCAAAGCGCCACTGCAGCAGCGCTATGCCGGCGGTATAGCCGTGCTGCCCCATTGATTTCAATGGGCAGAAGCGTTGCATACACCGCTCCAAAGATGCTGCTAGCAGGACTTTGTTCAGCGTGCTGCCAGCGCACCGCTCCAGTGTGAAAGCCCCAAGGCTTTCACACTGGAGACACAGCAGCGGCTGTTTCAGGTTGGTTTGGAGGCGCTATTTTTAGCGCGATAGCGCCTGCAAAACGACCTAGTGTGAAAGGGGTCTAAAGGCGGTTCAAGGGGCCTTCATTTATGTGCTGAACTAATCTTCAGGCAACATGTGAGTCTAACCATTGAAGTGTTTTTATTGTGGCTTTAGAAAGATTAGAGTTTGAGGAAGTGGTGCAACATCTATGTTGATATGTCAGTTAAAACGTTAGTAATGAGAGAGGAAACTTAAGGAGTGAGGTAAGGAGTAGAGAGGTAGATTTGGGTGTCATCAGCATAGAGATGGTACTGGAAACTGTTGGAGTTAATCAAGTGACAAATGGAGGAGGATGTGTAGATGGAAAATAGGAGGGGTCCAAGGACAGAACCTTGGGGGACCTCTACAGAAAGAGGAAGTGGAGAGAAGGGGACAGAGTTATTGGTAAGACTAAAGGAGTGCTCTGCTAGGTAGGAGGAGAACCAGGAGAGAGTGGATCTAGCTCTGATTGGCAGACAGATTATGCAAATGAAAAGTATAAGACAAGACTTTATGCCAGCAAGATCTTATACAAAATCATGTGCCCTGTGTGCTTGAGCCCTAAACAACTGCAAATGGTGATATAAGGCCCCATTCACATCTGCAAATGGGGCTGTGTGGGATCACACAGCCCCATTTGCAAATGTGAATGGGGCCTTACATCACCGTATGCAGTTATTTAGGATGCGAGCACACAGGGCACATGATTTTGTATAAGATCTCCCTGGCAGCAAGATCTTGCATAAAGTCTTGTCTTATACTCTATGCACTGAACATTGGCATAGTGCAAATGCAATCTGTCTGCCACTCAGAGCGAACCTGTAAATATCAGCAATCGGTGAATCAGCAGCACCCTTACACACTATTGATGTTTACATGTTGGCCCTGAAGGCTTCAGCCATGTATCAGTGGTGCATGCATAGGATAATGTCAACCAGCCATTCATGAATTAATGAAGATCGGTCATTCTGTGCAAATGCCGCATGACCGGCCAATTCATGGCGGACATGTAAACATCAGTAGTGTGTAATCTTCACAGCACAAGCACTGCCGATTATGCATTGTTAATGTTTTCATGTAGGCTCCAAAGCAGCACTGACTGCCAATAGAGTGCATTTGTACTGTACAAATGTAAAACTTCATTCACAACTGATCCTTTTGGGATCGCGGTAGACTCTGCGATTCTGCCCGCGATCTCAAAGTGCACTACAATGGCAAAATGCAGATTCAGGTGCAGATTCAGGTGCAATGATTTCACATGCATGAAGCTTGTTGCCCATAAGAAGCTCCTGCTACATTTTGGGCGAAAAGCTTCACGCAATGCAATTTGCAGTGATTGCAGTGTGATAATTTGCTGCAAAGCCACACCACATTTTAGGTGCCATTGAAAATAATGGCACCTGAACCTGAATTTTGCCATTGTAGTGCTTTTTAAGATCGCAGGCAGAATTGCAGCCATTTTGCCCCCCATCCCAAAAAAAGCAAAGTGTGAATTGAGCCGAAATGTTTACAAGCATACATTTAAAAAAAAAAAAAAAAAATCGAAGTTACTTACCGGTAACGTTTTTTCCCAAGAGTCTTTCAGGACAGCACACTTGAGAGACCTCGGCTCCTCCCCTCTTAGGAAACACCGCCACCACCAGACCTTTAAGTCGCCCCTTCCCTCCAGCCCGATAGTTTTTGCCCGAGAACCTCCGGCCAGTCTAGGGAGACATAAGAACACATCATAACAACCTTCATATTCCTGATGTTCTCACGTCCTAGTGGCAAGACAACATTTTGGGTGGGTATCTGTGTTGTCCTGAAAGACTCTTGGAAAAAACGTTACCGGTAAGTAACTTCGATTTTCCCTATTTCGTCTTTCAGGACAGCACACTTGAGAGGATAGGCGAGCACTTACCCTAGGGTGGGACTACTGCCTGTAGAACTTTATGCCCAAAGGCCTGGTCCTGGGCAGACAATAAGTCCAGTCTGTAGTGCTTAACAAAAGTCTTAAAACTTGACCATGTTGCTGCTCTGCAGCTCTGATCGGGTGTAGCACCAGCCCACTCTGCCTGTGACGTTGCCATAGCCCTAGTGGAATGAGCCCTAATACTTTCCGGAACTTCCACCCCTTTTGCTATATAGGCCTGACTGATAGCCAATCTTAGCCATCTGGCTATAGTGTGTCTAGAGGCTTTGGAACCCATCCTTGCCCCTGAAAAAGAAACAAAAAAGGAATCGGATTTCTTAAACTGCTCTGTAACCTCCAGGTACTTTAATGCACATCTTCTGGCATTTAACTTGTGGAAGACATGCTCCTGTTCCTTTACAGGATTTGAACAAAAAGTGGGTAAACAGATTTCCTGGTTTCTATTAAAATCAGAAACCACCTTCGGAAAAAAGGCCGGATCGGTTTTAAAAATAATCCTATCCGGAAAAACTTGAAAGAAAGGTGCCCTCCTAGAGAGGGCCTGTAGCTCGCTAACCCTCCTTACAGTAGAGATAGCTACTAAGAAAACCGTCTTGAGGGTTAAAAACTTCACCGTACAAGACTCAATAGGTTCAAAAGGACCCTCTGTAAGGGCCTGCAATACTAAGGACAGATCCCATACCGGAAAGGGGTGAGAACTGACTGGTCTCTGCCTTCTTAAAGCTCTAAAAAAAACCTGGATATCCAAGGATTTACTGCTAGCTGCTGTTCAAGGAATACACTTAATGCCGACACCTGACCTTTAAGGGTACTAAGTGCCAATCCCTTATTTGCCCCACTCTGTAGGAACTCCAGCACTGCTACTGGACTGCAAACACTAAAAGGAGCTCTCTGCACACCAAGAATTGAATTTCTTCCAGACCTTCAAATAGATTCTGCGCGTCTCTTCTTTCCTAGAATTTATAAGAGTTGTTACCAATCCTTTGGAAAACCCCTTACTTCTCAGCATGTCCTCTTCAGTAGCTAGGCAGCCAGATTCCACCTCTCCACCTGAGGGCAGCAGATTGGGCCTTGGAAAAGTAGATCTTCCCTGACTGGAAATATCCAGGGTGGTTCCACCGCCAGCTTTTTTAGGACAGAGAACCATGGCCTCCTGGGCCAATGTGGCGCTATCAAGATCAGGGTCGTGTCCTCTAATTGGAATTTCCTCAAGACCGCAGGCAACAGGGCAGGAGGGGGGAAGGCATAGCATTTAGCAAAATGCCAGCTCTGAGACAGAGCGTCCGCCCCTATCTCCCCGTCCTACCGGTTCAGGGAGAAGAAGAGGGGAGCTTTCGTGTTCTCTCCTGAAGCGAAAAGGTCCACACATGGGACCCCCCACTTCTGGATAATCATCTTGTAGATGACTTGACTGAGAACCCAATTGCTTTCCCTCAACTTCCTCCAGCTGAGGAAGTCTGCTCTCTGGTTTAATTCCCCCTTTAGGTGGACTGCTGATAGTGAGAGCACCGTGACCTCGGCCCAACTGAAAATTGTTTCCGTCAGAGCCCAAAGGGAACCGCTTCTGGTGCCCCCTTGTCGGTTGACGTAAGCGACTGCTGACGAATTGTCTGAGCGGATCTGCACATGATGTCCCCGGAGCTCCTGTTGGAAAACTCTGAGAGTCAGACAAATGGCCCTCAGTTCTCTCCAGTTCGAGGATTGTCTTGCTTCCTTGACTCCCCAGGAACCCTGCGCCAGACTCGCCCCCAGGCGTGCGCCCCAACCTGTGCCGCTTGCGATTGTTGTCACAATCTTGGACACAGGCAGCACCCATTCCAGACCCTGCGATAGGTTTGCTGCCTTCCTCCACCACCACAGGGATCTCTTTACCCGTACTGGAATGAAAACCGCCGAGTCCAGGGACTTCTGAGTGCGGTCCCAAACTCCCAGAATGAACAACTGTAAAGGGCAGAAGTGCAAACCTGCCTATCTTACTGCTAGGAGGGCAGCTGTCAGCAACCCCAAGGCTGACATGGCCTTTCTTATGGAGATTTGTTGATTGCCCTGCAGAACTGCCAAGGCTCTGTCCATTTTGCAAATTTTCTCTTCGGGAAGAAAAACTCTCCGTTGAGTTGAGTCCAGGATGTAACCTAGGAACGTAATCCTCTGGGATGGAACCAGGATGGATTTCTCCAAAATTTAAGAGCCAGCCCCGGTGTTCCAGTATACCCCTTGCTACTTGCAAATCCTGGACCAGCTGCTCCAGCGAGGGAGCAAAGAGGAGCAGGTCGTCTAGGTATGCGATTACCGAAATTTCCTGAAGACGCAGAAAAGCCAGAGCCTCCACCATAACTTTGGTGAATATCCGGGACGAAGAGGATAGCCCAAAGGGGAGGGCTTGGAACTGAAGATGCACTACTTCCTCCCCGGACCTTACTGCCAGTCTGAGGAATTTCTGACTGTCCTCTGCAATCGGAATGTGCAGATAGGTGTCCCTTCGATCTATGGACGCCATGTAGCAATTTGGAGGAAGTAGTGTTTTTACGGAAAAAACGGAATCCATCCGAAACGTCTTGTAGGAGATTGATAGGTTCAGGGGTTTCAAGTCCAGGATGAGCCTGAATTTCCCCGAAGGCTTCCGAACCACAAAGATGTGGGAATAGAAACCCCTGCCTATTTCTCCGGATGGGACACGCGATATTACATCCTGCTGTTCTAGATCTTCCAGTGAGGTTAGTAATGCCACTGCCTTTTCCGCACACTTTGGCAAGTCCGTGACTAGCAGCCTGTGTGGGGGGGCTTGAGAATTCTAATCTGTATCCTCTCCCTACGATCCCTAGTATAAAACGGATTGGAGGTAACTGACTCCCACTGTGGGAGGAAGGCCCCCAGTCTTCCTCCCACTGGGGTTAACCTGTCATTGGGTTTTTCGGGGCTGTTCAGGAGGGCGAAAAATCGCTCCTCTGCGCCCTCTGCCCTTGTTGGTCCAAACTTTTTTCTGAGACTCTGCTCTCGGAAAAAATTAAACTTCCTTTGTGAGCAATTCTTCTTTTTAGGCTGTTCTCCCAACTTTTTCTTTAAGGGGAAGGCCTTCTTTTTATCGGCCGTTCGATCAAGAACCGCCTCCAGATCCAGACTGAACAGCAAGTCCCCCGTGAAAGGGACTCCGCAAAGCTTGACTTTTGAAGCATTGTCCCCTGCCAGGTCTTTAACCAAAGAGCTCTCCTGGCTGAGTTGGCCAAAGCAGAAGATCTAGCAGACATATGGACCGACTCCGCTGAGGCGTCAGCAATGTATGCGATCCCATTCAAAAGCATTGGGAAGGAGGAGAGAATCATCTCCTTAGCGGTCCCAGCTTCAATATGAGCTTTTATATGTGTTAGCCAGTGCTCCATGTTACGTGCCACCACTGTGACGGCCATGGCAGACTTAAGGTTGCCTAGAGAGGAATCCCAGGATTTTTTAAGTAGAGAATCCATCCACTTGTCAATGGGGTCTGCGAGTACCCCCATATCTTCAAACGCCAAGTCTGTTTTTCTGGATACCTGAGAGAAGGCTGCATCCAGTCTAGGTGACTTGTTCCAAACAGCAGCTTCATCCTCTGAAAAAGGGAATCTGCGCTTTAAGGCTCTAGAAAAGAAAGGTTTCCTTTCTGGGTCCCACCTTTCCTTTTTAATGGTATCTACTAGGACCTCATATATCGGAAAAACCTTTTTCTTCTGCTCTCCAAGACCCACGTACATGTAGAGACAGAGATTTCTTCTCCTTTTGGATGCCTAGGGTGGTATGGATTGCTCCCAAGAGCTCTTCCACTTCCTCCAAGGAGAGTTTATATCGGGAGGTTCTGGAGGACTCGCTGTCCACCTTCTCTTCGTCTGATTCTCTTGAGGAATGTGAGGATGCACTATCTGTTTCATCCTCCAAAGCCTCTCTGGAGCCCCCCGGTAATTCCTGACGGAGGGACCTGAAGGACCAGGTGCAACATCTTGCTGCGCTGGCAGAGGACCGGCTGGGGGCTGTATAGGCTGAAAATTTTCAAACAATGCTTCAAAAGATTGAAAAGTGCTGGAAAGCTCCTTAACAGAAGCTGCCAGGTCAGAGCTCTGTTCCATAGAATGTTCCCTGACTAAGCTTTCAATGCATTTATTGCACAAAACCTTCCCCCAGGACTCCCCTAAAGTACTCCTACATGATGGGCACTTTCTTTTGGACACATGTAAGGGCTTGGCTTTTTCTACAGATTTGTCCTGAAACAACAAAACAAGCCCCGCCAGCATCAGCAACAGTCTTTTTAAAAAATAAAAATCATGTGACCAACACCAGGAGTGCACCCCCCAGGACCAAACACCACAAGGATCCCAAACGTGCCTCTCCTCCCCTCTGACCACTAAGAGGGGGGGTTCACCCGTGGAGCTAAGTGGGAACATGGTAAGGGAACACCACCCCAGGGTTCCACTTACCTTAGTGTGGCTGGTGCTGGCGTCACCCGGCACAGAACGGGAACCATCAGTCTCCGACATCCCTCTGGCCAGAGGAGTGGTCCGCCTCAGGATGCTCCTTTGGCTGACACTACAGCCTTAAATGGAGCCTGCACCAGCCGTCGCGCCGTTCGTTTTCTGTCCCGCAGTCGAACGGAAGTGCCCTCCCTGCCAGAAATGAAGTTGCCCGTCCTCCGACTCAGCGCTGAGCTCCATGCTGACTCCCCAGAGACAGGGGGATCTGGACACCTCCGCATCACCCTCCCCAGGCAGCGGAGAAATGAACGCCCAGGCCTCCACATTCCCCAAGGGAGGACAGGGAGCACAATGCCACAGTAGGTAACTAGATTCCTCATCCGTCCTTCTGTGTATGAGACCTCTGTCTCTCCTTCCAGGATTACACCGGCCTCAGCCTCCCCAGCTGAATTAGCCCAGGTTCCTAGCGATGTCTCCTTGCTGGAGGAAACACCAAAACTGACGGGCTGGAGGGAAGGGGCGACTTAAAGGTCTGGTGGAGGCGGTGTTTCCTAAGAGGGGAGGAGCCGAGGTCTCTCAAGTGTGCTGTCCTGAAAGACGAAATAGGGAAAATAAATACACTGACGGGCCACTTTATTAGGTACACCTGTTCAAGTGCTTGGTAACACAAGTTGCTAATCAGGCAATCACATGGCAGCAACTCAATGTATTTAGACATCTAGACGTGGTGAAGACAAGCTGAAGTTCAACCCAAGCATCAGAAAGGGGGATTAAACTGACCGTGAACGTGGCATGGTTGTTGGTGTCAGACGGGCTGGTCTGAGCACTTCAAAAACTGCTGATCTGCTGGGAATTTCACACCAACCATTTCTAGAGTTTACAGAGAATGGTCTGAAAAAGAGAAAATATCCAGTGAACGGCAGTTGTGTGGAAGAAAATGCCTTGTTGATGTCAGAGGAGAATGGGCATACTGGTTCGAGATGACAGAAAAGGTAACAGTAACTCAAATAACCACTCGTTACAACCAAGGTATGCAGCATTTTTAAGCAGTTAAGTGCAGCGCAAAAAGAACTGATACAAAATTACTTAATTAGTTTGAAACATTTTTCCTAAAAAGTTAACAAATACACCATTTAAAGTCCATAGAAAATAAAGCAAAAGAAATATCTTCTGGTAATAGCCAGGATGATTACTTGTCTGCAGATCTAATGAGTAAAAGCATGTGGATCCCCTTACCAGATTAGATGGACCCCTTAATTACAGGGGGTCTATAAGGCATCAGTAGACAATTGCTCTGTTAGATGTCATCAGCAGGAATCAAACTTCAGATGTCCCGGGATCCGAGTCGGCTGTGAGGTCTGTGCTCACACTGCTCAGCTGGATGAATTCTGCAACACACTGATATCCCAGGATCCGAACAAACTGTGAGGTCCGTGCTCTATTAACAGCAGTGAACTCCAGCATGAAGAGATAAAGAAGGAGAGATCTAAGGGTACTCCGTATGGGATCTCTTAAAAAAGTTTATTAAAAGAACACAAATAAAAGCGCTCAACAGCGCTGTATTAAAATAAGCGGTAATTCAATACACAGGCTTTCTTGCAGTAAGAGCTGTCTGTCCGTGACAGAACAGCTGATGTCCAAGACATCAGCTTGGGATGGTAGAGGAAACAAGGACGTAGACCCCTGGCAAAAGTGTTGGTTTCTAAAGGGCATTCTGAACATAATTTCTTTGCTTTAGAGTGCCATGTGGTGGTGCAGGAAGTAGAAGAACCTTTGTTTACAGCACTTGTCACTAAACTCAAAGGATTAAAAGTATGCCTCTGATGGAACTATAGACTAGACTCATTATCAAAACACCTGGCCCACTGAAGTCTAGAACCATGCTGACCATGTCCATCCCTTTATGTCTACAGTGTACCCATCTTCTGAAGAGGTTTCTTGAATATGACAACAAGTTCACTTTACTCCAATGGCCTCCACAGGCATCAGATCTAAATCCAATAGAGCACCTTTGGGATATGGTGGAAAGGGAGATTCGCATCATAGATGTGCAACCAACAAATCTGCATGATGCCATCATGTCGATATGGACCAAAATCTGAGGAATGCTTTATTACTAAAGTTTGCACACAACTTTACAAGAAAAGCATAAAACATTTCCCATTTACCTCTCCCCCTATCTGCACACACCACTAATACAGAAAAATTTGGCTGAAGTCCCTACCAACACAGGTAGAGTGGATATTCCTATCCCACATTGGCGGAGTGGTTCCTCCCACTGACCCCCAACATCATTACAGGATATAGCATTTGTCCGTGAAAGGAACCACTGAGCCCTTGGGATGGTAGAGGAAACAAGGACATAGACCCCTGGCAAAAGTGTTGGTTTCTAAAGGGCATTCTGAACATAATTTCTTTGCTTTAGAGTGCCATGTGGTGGTGCAGGAAGTAGAAGAACCTTTGTTTACAGCACTTGTCACTAAACTCAAAGGATTAAAAGTATGCCTCTGATGGAACTATAGACTAGACTCATTATCAAAATACCTGGCCCGCTGAAGTCTAGAACATGTTTAGAGCAAAAATAAGTAAAAAAAAAAAAAAAAATCAGAATGCAAATCTTTGTAGCTTTATGGTCTGCTGTTTGAGAGCTGTGCTTTGCCAAGGTATAATCATACGTGCAAAGTACAGCAAGCCCAGGCTACCAGGTGTTTCTAATAAGTAAAAAGGTGAAGGCAACTGTGGGTTCTTGCACTATGATGCAAACCAAAACCTACAAACACTGAGGAAGCCTGTATTTATTAAAGTGGTTGTAAAGCATACTTTTTTTTTAACCTTAATGCATGCCCTGAATTAGGTAAAGGAAAAAAAATAAGTTACAGTATATGCATTGCCCCTTCACCTATACTTACCTGAACCTGATCTCAATCCAGCACTGTGCCTGTCTGTAGTGGCCCTCTCCTCCCTGCTCTCAGACTTTGCTGAGAGCGTAAGGCTCGGTTCACACATGGGCGGCACGACTTGCAGGTCGCCTCAGCGAGGCGACCTGCAAACGACTGCCGGGGCGACTTGCGAGACGACTTCTGCATAGAAGTCTATGCAAGTCGCCCCAAGTCGCCCCCAAAGTAATACAGGAACCTTTTTCTAAGTCGGAGCGACTTGCGTCGCTCCGATTAGAACGGTTCCATAGCACAGAACGGGAGGCGACTTGTCAGGCGACTAGGTCGCCTGACAAGTCGCCCCAGTGTGAACCGAGACTTAGGAACCATTGGATCCCACTGCTGTCAATATAATCCTGTTACGAGAGAGAAGGGCTAAGCCACATTAATTGACACCTGATTGAGATGAAGATTTAAACCTGGCTGACACACTAATGCGCATGCTCTGAAGAAGCTAATTAATTCGCGAAACATGTAAGCATCTGTATCTGGTATCTGTGAGGAGGATCCATGGATGACCACCCATTCACCTACTGAAATGCCTCTAAACCTCTTTGCTTCCTTCTGACTAAATGCCAGCATCAGAGCCTGACATCTGCAGTCCAGACAGCGGATACTCTAAGTGTATTACTGACAAGGACTTGAATCTACACAAACAGCTGATTACAGCAAGCATTGTGAAAGCAGGAAGCTGCACTGTGTCTAGCAAGTGGAATCCCTGTTTCCAGCATCTGAGACAGCTACTAACAGATCGCACAGATCTCTTCTGAAAGTCGGTTCCTGTACTCGGATTCCCCCGCTGCTTCTCATGACACACTGCTTGCCGTTCAACTCCAGCATATGGTAAAGTCAGTTTCAATTTTATTTTGTATCGTCTAGCTGTCATGCTTCAGTGACTGCTATTTACTACTGAATCATTCTGAATAGACAATATTCACAGTGTGAAACGGAGGCTGCAATTGTCACAAGCTGGTTTTACTGAAAAGAAAAGGAAATGCTACATCACACCTGCACTTTACAATATTTATAAGATTGTTACATCTGTGGTTAAACTATTGGTGATCGGATATGTCAGTCACTAGAAGACTATGCCAGTTATCATGATTGACTCATTTCCATTGATCACCTGATGACTTCACCTTCAATCCAAACAGATTGTATGACCAATCAATATCTATTGGTGTATGTGAGTGTGTGAGAATGAGAGTTGTATGAGGTGATTTAGAAAATGGTGGCCACCTTTCCTCCTCCAGACTTTAGGTCTTTTAATGTGTACTGGGAATAGGGTTATAGTTTAACAGTCATTTATATATGGAATTTTACTTTTGGATAGTCTTCAAAAAAAATTTGTACCTATATCACTGAATTGTCCTCATAGAAGAGTTCCTTTGTGCTTGTCACATTTTTCTTTTGGATTTAATCATAACTCAGAGGACTACTAAATCCTAGTGTCTCTGGATTGCTATCTATCATCTGAGATACTTGGTTTAGACGGTGGAACCGTTTAGAAATCCCCATTACAGGTTCAGGCCAAGATATGGCCAGTATGTTCTAAAGGGGGATTTTCGGATCGGTATTTAGGAGCAGTTGAGAATCCCCTTTTGTTTTTCTTCTCTTTTTTTTCTAAGCCACATTAACACAGACAGCACAGCTTCCTATGATGGCACACTGAGAAGAGGAGCCAGGAGCACCAGCAGGGGACCCGAAAAGAGCAGGTTCTTCCCCCCGTACACAGATTCATAGGAGGGATAAAAAAAACCACCACCACACAAAGAGCAGAGGCTATGAGTCATCTTCTATTTCCTTGGGTGGGGGGAGTGCGGTGTCACCAGCATCAACTCCCTATGGCAGTGATAGCGAACCTTGAAACCCCAGATGTTTTGGAACTACATTTCCCATGATGCTCAACTACACTGCAGAGTGCATAAGCATCATGGGAAATGTAGTTCCAAAACATCTGGGGTGCCAAGGTTAGCCATCACTTCTCTAGGGGTTGTATCAGCTTAGTGTTCTGTTAGTGACTCATGTAAATAGCAGGGAGGCAAGATTAGAGAGAAAGCTTTGTTCATTTTTCATGTTTGAGGTCTACAACCACTTTGAGAGTTTGAATGATTCAGGAGGTTATGACAGTACCCTAGGGTACCTTACCTAAAATGTGTCCAAAACTTATATACAAGCCAGTGGGTAGCTCAAGTCTGATTTGAGTTACACAAAGCCACAAGTTCTCATTGTGCACTATTACAACCTTCTAGCGTCCTAAAAACCAATGGCAATACAACCACTTTAAGGCTTGGAAGTAGGAAATAGATGGAGCAAGATCTGGTGAATAGTGTGGATGATATAGGAGTAAGTGCTGCGCTAAGATTTGTGCTAATGAAAAAAAATATATGTAATAAAAGAAATGCATGAGTCCACATTTAAAATGCAATATATATATATATATATATATATATATATATATATATATATATATACATATACATACATACACATACATACATACATACATACATACATACATACACATATATATATATATATATATATATATATACACACACACACACACACACACATATATATACATACACACACACACACACTAGAGCTGCACAATTAATCGTTAAGAATAGTTATCGTGATTAATCTTCAAGAATCGTTAACGCAAGCTTTACTAAAGTGTTTCACAATTCTTTCTATACAAAGATCTCTCCGCTCTTCTGAAGCCACAGCCCTCAAAAGAAAGGAAGAGAAAAACCAGGCAGTCTGCCAAGAAACAAAACATTCCTTATCAGTTGAACTTTAGTATAAACATTGTAACAATTTGTCAATGGAATAGACTTCCTGTGTAAGTGAAAAAAGTTTAACCACTTAAAAACTAAACCTTTTTCTGACATTTGTTGGTTTCAAGTTAAAATCTTTTTTTTTTTTTTTTTTGCTAGAAAATTACTTAGAACCCCCAAACATATATATTTTTTAGTAGACACCCTAGAGAATAAAATGGTGGTTGTTGCAATATTTTATGTCACCTGTATTTGAGCAGCGGTCTTTCAAATGCAATTTTTTGGGAAAAATTACGTTAATGAATTTAAAAAAAAAAAAAAAAAAATTAACCAGTAAAGCTAGCTTTTTTTTTTGTAGAATGTGAAAGATTTTACGCTGCGAGAATCATGATCTTTTTATTCTAAGCAAAAAAAAAAAAAATGTTTTTAAATTATATATATATATATATATATATATATATATATATATATATATATACACACACACACACACACAGTTACAGTATCTCACAAAAGTGAGTACACCCCTCACATTTTTGTAAATATTGTATTATGTCTTTTCATGTCACAATACTGACATATAATCACACACATAGGTTGGACTTGTGTCTTTTTTCAACCTCACCTACTATGTAACATGGCACCCCATGGCAAAGAACTCTGAGGATCTGAAAAAAATAATTGTTGCCCTACATAAAGATGGCCTTGGCTATAAGAAGATTGCCAAGACTAGAGGTCGACTGATATATCGGCCGATTGTGCTGATAAAAAAAGGCCAGTTATAACTTCAGCTCGACTTGCAAATGACTTCTGTAATAGAAGTCAATGCAAGTTGTGTGAAGTCTTAAGGATGTGAGTATAAAATAGGTCTCCAATATTATAATATATATTATTGGAGACCCATTTTATACTCACATCCTTATGCTGAGCTGTCTTGTTTCTGACGACTCAGGCTTCTACAAGATGTATTTTGTTACATTATTACCGTTTAAAATGCTGGTTTTCTTTCTCTGGATCACCACTCATTTTTCTCCCATCTCCTCCTTTCTTTTTCCTCTTTTTGTGTATTAGACCAATTACTGTCTCTGGTTCTATGAGGTGGTCTTACCAAGTCCTTTGGTTTTGAGTTCCCACAGGGTCCTTAGTGTAAGTTTATCTTCCTTTTTTTATCCATTTGGATATAAGACTGCTGTATAGTGTTATATATATATATAACTTCTCTAATTCGCTACCTTATTATATTATACAATATTTGTTACGGCTTATCTGACCCTCCACATATATCCTTTAGCTGGTCTTTTTGCCCCCTCTGTGACCCCCGTCGCCTGCGGTCCTGACCTATACAGACAGTTGTGGGAGAGGCCGTGACGGGATTGCTGCCCCCATTGCTTCAGACAGACTGGGGCTGTAGCACTGCTTTGGGACTGGACACAGGTGCATATATTTAATGACATATTTTGTAATGTATTTATAACTAGTTGAATGACTGCTTAATGTCTATCTATCAGAAGCCCCTAATGTATATACCTTCCCCCATTGATGGTTTGACACTTATACTTTTTTTTTTTTCTTTTGTATGTGTGTTGTCCTTTTCAGAAGGCCTGTACCTCCGTAAAGACAGCCCCCCGAAGAAGCCCGAACTATGGGTGTCGGGTGTAGTCTGGTTGTCTTGCATAAACATCTTGTCATTTGCACTGTACATGCCTGTGTCCTTTGGTTTATGTATTTTTTTTGTTTTACCTTTTAAAACAAAAATGAAATAATATTTTTTTTATTGAATACATGTGACAGTATTTTGCATCCTCAAAAATCCCCATCCCCAACTCTTTGTCCTTATACTCACTTGGGGATTGGTGCCAACAGCTGGCTGTGTCCTCCACGACCAATTATTTGTTCATACTGAAGCAGAGCATGATCCCCTCCTTTCGGAGACTGTGCTGCAGGGCAATATTAGTATAGTAAAGGTGATGGACTGGCCAAGCATGTCTCCAGACCTAAACCCTATTGAGCATCTGTGGGGCATCCTCAAATGGAAGGTGGAGGAGTGCAAGGTCTCCAACATCCACCAGCTTCATAATGTGTCGTAATGGAGGAGTGGAAGAGGACTCCAGTGGCAATCTGTGAAGCTCTGGTGAACTCCATGCCCAAGAGGGTTAGGGCAGTGCTGAAAAAATAATGGTGGCCACACAAAATATTGACACTTTGGGCCCAATTTGGACATTTTCACTTAGGGGTGTATGCAATTTTGTTGCCAGTGGTTTAAACATGAATGGCTGGGCGTTGAGTTATTTTGAGGGGACATCAAATTTACACTGTTATACAAGCTGTACACTCACTACGTTACATTGTAGCAAAATGTAATCTTCAGTATTGTCACATGAAAAGATATAATAAAATATTTATAAAAATGTGAGGGGTGTACTCACTTGTGAGAAAATCAATACATATACACACACACACACATCCTGTGTGTGAACTGTGAACAGTCAAAAATCACTAAACTGAATTTATCATTATACATAAGAGTCCATAAAAGTGGAGGCCACAGGTGTTTTAACTATTGATGGGAGAAAACCTGAAGGTCCATTTAGGAGATCACCAATGTGTACATATCTGCTACCCACACAGGGTTAAATACGCTTACCATGTGTGGACTCCAATGCCATCAGCACCAAGTCAGGCAGGCATCAAAGGAATAAGCTCTCCAAAACTATAATCTGTGTGACGGGTCAGACCCAATCAGATCCTGCATCATTCAAGGCAGAAACTTTTCCATCCAGCAGATCAGCCATCATAGAAACAAAGAATATCACCAGCTAGTGTAAAACTATTTATTCATAATTTTTTTTTTTTTTTAAACAGGGAATGAAACCCTTAAATCCAATCGGAAAAAAGACATTTCTTCAAATACTCAAAATAACCTGAGTTGAAAATGTAGTCAGGAATGCAATAAGAATAAGCTTTGACTGATGCGTTTCGTTTAAGACATCATCTGGGGTGTGCACCGTAGAGGTCTTATAAAAAGGGTGCACCGAATGGAAATTGTTGCTGAAACCGAAAAATCATACATAGTATTCAACTTTTTCATTAGGATCGAATTTAAAAAGTGTTACTAAACCCACAACAGTAAAATCAGTCTGTATATGCAGCACAGCATGCTTGTTATACTCACTGTGGAACTTAAGAGGTTATTTCAATGCATTGTGTAAAAAGGCTGTTTTATCCTGTATGCATAGATCCTTCCCTCCCTGCATCTTGGGAAGGCCAGCTAACACATGCAGAGTATCCGACCTGCACATGCTCAGTTGTGTCTTATGCTGGAGAGCACATTTACTTACTTGTTGATCAGAGCTAGCCAGGTCACATGATATTGACATCACACATGTGGGCATGTATATAGGCTGCAGTGGAAATCTCTCAGCACTGGAGAAACTCTGCAGCTTATCATGTAACCATGGTAAACAGATCATCCAAGGTATATAATTGTAAAATGATGATTTAAGCTGTGGGTATTGTGGGATGGCAGGGGAACTACAGTATTTTCATATTACTGGGTTTAGTAACACTTTAAATGAATATCGGCCATTATCGGCACCTTTAGAACAAGTTCTCAAGAAAGGTGCATCCCTTTAAATTCTTAGCATGTCTTCATACTGATCCGTTGGTGTTAAAAATCTTGCTTGCCACACACACACACACACACACACACACACACACACTTTGAAATGCACTGAAAACACATCAATAACGCATCAGTGTTACTTTTTTTTTTTTTTACATAGTTTGAGTCTCATGACCTATAGAAAACACCATAAGCACAGTAAAATTGTGGTAAAAACAAATGCGTTTTCGCTGCCATGTGTATCAAGACTGCTCAAAATGATGTAAAAATCAAAGGGTACCCTCAGTTTTTATTTTTCATAAGCATTGAAACATTTCAACACCCACTTGACCAACAGCTACTGCATACCCAAATGCTTGTGAATTATAAACCAAACACGTTTCCAGGAAAAAAAAAAAAAAAATAATAAAGTTAAATCACTTTGCACACACTTTGATATCCTGAGTTCTCCAGCATCTTCTATATGACATAGTGACCACAGTCCAGTTATGCAGTAAGCTCACAGACTGACTCATCTGTGTAAATCAACTCCAATCTGCTGATGATTCAAGTCAGTGGTTGCAGTTGGTCTCCCACTGCATGGTTTATCTTCAATGCTGGTTTCCCCTGCTTTAAACTTTCATCCACCTGCGCACATTGCTCTGGTCAATGATTACATCTCTAAACACGCTGTAACCTCCTGTGAATGTCACACAGATTGCACCCTCTATCAAGAACTCAATGACGGCTGGTTGCTTCTGCTTGGAATCCTTTTCCTGCAATGGAAAAAAAAAAAAAAAATATATACTTTATTTTTTTTATTAAAAAGACAAAAATTATATACATATCCCAATTTTTTGGTAAAATATAAGAGGTTATGCTTAGAAGATAGATACAACATGTCACGCTTTAAAATTGCGCATGCTCGTGGAATGGCAAAAAAACTACTCTCCATGGGTGACGCTTTAATTTTTTTTTTCCCAGGATGTCTAGTGCTAGAATTCTTGCTCTAACATTTGCTGCGATACCTCACAGGTGGTGCAAACACCATTTACATACAAGTGTATGACTTTCGGTTTGCAAGTGGTTTACCAGGGTTATAGCTGAAGCCATCGGCAATAACCCCGTTGGCATTTTTTTTTTCCCCGGAGTTGGGCTTTTGTATCATCCATTTGCCGATGAGAATACATGCCACACACCATGTATTCTTATCAGCAAATGGATACAAAAGCCCAACTCCAGAAAAAAAAAAATATATATTTTTTTTTATAAAAAACACTATATTACAGGGATTATAAATCTTTCCCAACTATCAAAAAAAAAAAAGTTGGTCTCTGTTCCTTTCACTACATGACATGGAGACAAAGCCAGATGAGCAGAATCTTTAATAGTCCAAGTTTTTTTTTTATTAAAATAGCATAATAATGAAACAATGCATTTTATCAATTTGCATTCATGTACTTTTTCTCCATCTACCAGATAGTCTGTTCAATCTGTATAGCAATTGGGGATTTTGGACATAATTTCTAACACCGGCTGGACAACTACAGCCATAAGGCCCCATTCACATTTGCAAATTGCCATTACAAATGGGGGTTCCTGGCTATTCGATGCAGGAGGCAGCCTCCTTCAAATCAGTTTTGGTAGGCCGACAGCTCCTCGCAGCCACTCGTGTGCAATTGCTGATGGAGTAATTACCTTCAACTGATAAGCACTTGATGCAGACAGTCTGCATCCAGGGACAGTTACTCAGTTGATTGCTCCTTAAGCATGCATGGAGGTGGCTGCGATTAGCTGCAGAAACAGTCAGCCTGCTACTGACTTCAGTGGAGCTGCCACCCACATCCAATCACTGGGAATCCCTGCTGGGGTTCTGACATTTAATCAGCGATGGCTTCATTTACAAGTGTGAATAGGGATTAAGGCACAAAAATTGTTGAACCAGTTTTAGAAAGAAAATGACAAATTTTTTGAACACAACGGCTCAGGGAAGACTCCATAATCTAACGTGTTGACGCACATAGGGCAGGTATCATCTCTTCCATGTGCATTTGAGCAAAAACACAATTTTCATAAGTCCATCTCCCTATAAAAGCTTTGGTTTGACCCATTTTTTTGTTGGAAAATCAATATAAAGCTATGGTCTTTATACTTACCACCTAATCATCCTGTTTCCACGTGGGAAAATATCATATAAACAGAAAAAGAATATGGTTATAAAAAGGTTTTTTTTAATGAAAATCTAAATATTAATCTATAATATTTCCTTAAATTTCTAATGCCTAATTAAGCAAGCTTGTCGCAGAGGGGTTTATTTACTGAAGCTGGAGGGCAAAATAAGGCTCACTACTGCATTGAGCCTGATTTTGAACTCTCCAGCTTTAGTAAATAAACCCGAGTGTTCTGTGCTGCAATATGCATGACCATTTTTTACAATTTTTTGTTAAAAAAAAAAAAAGCCCCACGTTTTGTGTTTTTTTTCCCCCAGGCCTTCCCCATCTCTACTCCGGATATGGGGTACCTTCCTAACACTAGGTACATAGGCTTGGTAAGCTATGAAAAGTCTTCAACATTATAGAGCACATCTAGTTAAATGCGACTACTACCAGAAATATATTCTTGAACAAAAGCAAATTATTGCTGTATTGGTAGACTAAAATAAAAAAGTGATTATGTGCTGAATCATAAGTAGAGGTCGACCGATATATCGGCCGGCATATCGGCCGATATTTGGCTTTTTTTACTTAATCGGCAGCCGATTGTGCTGATAAAAAAAGCCGATTATAACTTCAGCGGGACTTGCAAGTGACTTCTGTAATAGAAGTCAATTGCAAGTTGTCTGAAGTTTTCTTCTCTCCTCCTCTGGGCAGCATGCCAAATCTGATAAGAAGATACATTTGTATCTCTTCGGGTTCTTTTATCAATATCGGGTTCTTTTATCAATAGACTGAACTCTGTGTGTAGAAGTTCTCAGTTTAACCATTTAAAGACTAAATCTTTTTTGACATTTGTTGCTTACAAGTAAAAATCCTGTATTTTCTGCTAGAAAATCACTTGGAACCCCCAAACATTATATATATATATATATTTTTTTTAGCAGAGACCCTAGGGAATAAAATAGCAGTTGTTGCAATATTTTATGTCACACGGTATTTGCGCAGCGGTCTTTCAAACGCAATTTTTTAAAATAAAATACACTAATTAAAAAAAAAATAAATAAAAAAAATAAGCAGTAAAGTTAGCCCATTTTTTTTTTGTCCAAAAGTTTTGGTTACCTGTTTTTGTGTATTTAATATTTAAGATATAGTTTTTTTTTTTAATCTAATCTAAATTATACATACAAGTGAACTGATTGGAGGTTTTTGTTCAATAAACGTTTAAATGTAAAAAATTTTCTGTATCACTTATTACTTAAGGTTGCTTTCACACTGGAGCGGGCAGGCGTTGACGGTAAAACGCTGTTAGTTTTAGCGGCGCTTTACCGTCATTTTAGCGGCGCTATTCGGCTGCTAGCGGGGCGCTTATAACCCAGCTAGCGGCCGAGGAAGGGGTTAAATGCGCCCCTGAAGTGCTGCTGCCGAAAGGCTTTGCAGCCGCTTCGGCAGCGGTGCGCATTCATTTCAATGGGCAGGAATGGTGGAGCAGCGGTATACACCACTCCAAAGACATCCTGCCAGCGCATCGCCTCAGTGTGAAAGCACTCGGGATATCACACTGAGACTGTAGGGAAGCCGTTTTACAGGCGCTATTTTTAGCCCAAAAACGCCTAAAAAAACGCCCCAGTGTGAAAGGGGTCTAACTGTTAGATTTTATGAGATGAAGGGGGGGGGAAAAAAAAAAAAAAAACGGCATCACATATCGGCTATCGGCATCGGCCAGAGAAAAACACATATCGGTCGACCTCTAATCATAAGCTATAAAGTCAACATTTGTCAAGGAAGATAAAAAAAAAAAAAAAAAAAAAAACCCACACACACACACACACACAGTATTTCTGTACAGGCACTTAGGGGCATTTTTTTTTCTGCCACAAAATGCCTCTCAAAAACCCAAATGGGCCATTTCTGCCTCTAAACTGCGAGCTTAAAGGGGTTGTAAACCTTTTTTTAAACACACACATCATACTTTCCCTCCACTGCAGTTTATTTTGCAGTGTGGCCTCGAAGCTCATCTTCTGGGATCCCCCAGCGGTGCTCGCGGCTCTTCCTCGCATCAGTAAACCCCCTGGGAGAAGCGCTCTTCCTGGGGATTACCTTGCGGGCACGCTCCGAGTCCAGCATTTGCATACATACACAGAATGCCGGATTCGGCCCCACCCCCACATCATTGGATTTGATTGACAGCAGCAGGAGCCAATGGCTGCTCTGCTATCAATCTATCCAATTAAGAGCCGTGAACCCCAGACAGAGGTACAGCACATCTCTGCCAAGGGAATGAACAGGCTCAGGTGAGTAAAATGGGGGGGCCCACTGACCAATGAAACACTGTACCCAAATAAAACTTATGTCTCCCCTCCCCCCCGACAAATAGAGCTAATGATACTGGTTGGGAAGGGGTTAACATCAGTGGCGATCAAAGGGTTAACCGTGAGGTGCTTTTACTAGGGAAAGAGATTCCAATGCTACACAGCGGGAGCCAATCAGCAGTATTGCTTTGGTACACAAGCAAAACAGCAGTCTGCCTATGTAAACAAGGCAGATTGCCATTCTGTGAGTACAGGAAGAATGGATCGGCATTCCTGCTTTACATCCATGCCTTCCACTAGTAAGAACACCTTTCACTACACTGAATAACAGGCTAGGCACAGAGTTAACCCCTTTCCAACCAGCATTATTAGTACAGCGACAGTGCATATATTTTTTTTTTTTTTTTTTTTTTTTCTTAAGCACTGACCACCATTAATGTCACTGGTCCTCAAAAAGTGTCAGTTAGCGTTTGATTTGTCTGCCGCCACTATTAGTAAAAAACCATAGTTAGTAGACTAACTTTATACAATATGCGCTTATTGGGATTTTTTTCCCCAAAAATATGTAGCAGAATACATATTGGCCTAAAGTGAAGAAATTTGTTTTACTTTTTTATTGAATAGGTTTTATAGCAGAAAGTAAAAAATATTGGGTTTTTTTTTTCAAAATTGTTGGTCTTTTTTTGTTTATAGCTGAATAGAATAAAATATTTTATGTAGATGTGATCCAGCACACAGATACCAACCTGTAGCAGTAAAACTGCTATAGGGCAGACGGGAAATGGTTAGTTTGCTTTGGACGAGCTGACCACCCCACCTCCACAGCCCAGCAGGGGGGACTCCTCCATCCTCAATGCTTGTGTGGATGGAGGATTTGGTTTGTTTTTTCCTTCAGCGCTTTGGCTGGAAAAAAGTGGGAACGTGCATTCCCTCTTACAATTTTTGCACGTATTTGTGCGTTTCCGCAAAACAAGTGTGTCAAAGGAGCTAAAGTATCTTGCATGAGTGGGCAGTATCACGTTTTGTCAACGTGCGTTTTGGCACACGTCTAACCAAGTTTGAGATGCCAAAAACAATTATTAGCACCGTAAGTGTGATGTGCGTTTGCAGCAAGTTTTACCTGCATTTCCCAAAAAGCTTGTTTCCCGTGAGTTTTGTAGCGCATTCAGGAAATGCAGTGTGAATGAGGCCTTAAAATGCCCAAACTAGAACTGTGCTTTAATGCATCTCATTCACATGTTTATCTGAATAAATAAAAGCTAGATTTTCCCCTTCAGAGGGGCACAGTTCTAAGCTTTTCTATTGAATGGATCGTCAACCTTGACACTACGCAGTAAACATAATACAGACTGCACAATTAAGGTCCCTGCACACTGGCTAGAGAAAAAAAAAAAAAGCTGCTTTTACAGGAGTTTTATCTGTAGAAGCAGCTAATGTTATCTTATGTGTCCATGCAATTAGGATGATTAGAGGCATATTTTAATCTCAGCGTTTAGAGGCAGGAAAAAAAACCTTTGGATTTAAAAATGGTTAATGGCCAACATGTCACATATGGTTTCTGTAAATGGACTTTATTCGACCATCCTCTAATAGCACTTTGCGTCAAGAATGACTAGGGAACACAATCCCTTACAGATGCTTTCATTATAACCCATTTAGGCAAGATGTTACAGGGTACCTTGTCAGCTCAGAGAGAAGATTACGTTATCATTTCTTGGTCAATGTGGACTTGCATCCAGCAATACCAAGTCAGACTACATCTTACTCATCACTGCTGAGACATTTTACCCCTTTAAGACACTGATAAAACACATAAATGAGAGCTGCTTCACCTGCCAAAGGATTTGTATTTCTCTCAATGCAGTCCTGTGATGTACACAGCGGTGCCACGCAATACAGTGCTGCCTGGCAAGGAAGGGGAACTAAAATAAAAAAACAATGTGTCTGCGCTAGAAAAAAATCGCTGCACTCAAAGTGCAGTACCCCTAGGTGCTAAAGTATAAAGTGCACAGTGCTATGTGAAACACAGCAAGTGAGTGATCAAACAAAACAACATATCCATTAAAATATCAAAATAAAATACAAGAGGATATAACAAACAGTGAATAAATGAAGTCCAAAAACGTGTATATCCAATGATATAAAAGTGCCCAAATAAATTAGTCCAAAAATTTGGTGAATTTCACATATCCTATCTTCCAAACTGTGCCACCAAAAAACATGCTGTGGTGTCTTCCAGCCGCCCCCACAGGTGTATATGCTCACCTTCCTGTGTGTGACACAGCGATTAGACTATGTCAAACAAAGCCTTGGAGCCACTCCTGTGCTCATTAGGAACCAGCTGTGCAGACTTCCAATGTTCTCAAGTGGAGATGGTTTATGCAAGAGAAAAAAACTCCATAGCGCAATATGTAGGTATAAAGGATTTTAATCAAATAATCAGCTCCCCTCACTGGGGTACTCACATATTGTGGGTGCGTGAGTGCACCATCCTTAACAAGCATAAAACGGTCAATCTCTCGGTGTGGTGTGCGGTGCGGCGTGTGTAACGAAAATCTCCTGCTCTCTCTCTGCTGACAGCTCCGTCCAGGCCCCTCCCCTACGCGTGTTCGGCACCGGGACCACGTGCCTTCTTCAGGGGGAACTGTTCATTCCTTGCTGCAAATTCACCATCACATACAGGTCTGCTCCCCGCACTATGAGTGGACAGTGAGTAAAAGAAGCACATACAAGCTCATCCGTCACTATCTCCCCCTATCAGTATTCTTGCACTGGAGCACACTTGATTGGCTCCTTGTGCTGTACAGTAGATTACAAGAATATATAAAAAAAAAAAAAAAAAAAAAAAAAAAAGTAAAAAAGTGAAAACGTAAAATTTTGCAGATTAACAGTTCTTGTACATGGTGGATGCATTAGCTTTAAAATGGTTCTAAAGCATAGTTTATAAATAAAACATTCCTTTATTTACCTGCTCTGTGAAAAAAAAAAAAAATTTGACCTGCCCAGGTCAATTTTTAGCTTTCAGCGCTGTAACACTGAATAAAATTGTGCGGTCATGCTACACTTTACCCATATGAAAATTGTTATTTTCATAGACAGATGGAGCTTTCTTTTGGTGGTAATCACCACTTTTTTTTTTTTAATAAATACAAAAATATGGAAAACCCAGGTAAAAGAACAAAATAGTTACCGAATATAATGCTGGATTGCCTGTGACATCGAAGACGGCCTGAATTCTCCTGGAAATTATCAAATACAAGTCTTGAATGGTGGATAATGGAATCGGATACCACTCTTGAGAGATGCCAGAGGTGGAAAATGAGCCCAAACCTTGTTCTCCAAAATTGACCATAGTGGCTCTATGCTGACATCCGGCGACTGCAGTACACAGGGAAGGTGCGAGACTTTGTCTGCATGCTCGTTGAACCATGATTTGACAACACCAGCTGTGAAAATCAGAGCATTTTCTACTTGGTCTCCGGGAAACAATGTCGGCATCAAGGGGAACGCACATGGCTGGCTAAAATTTGAACATAGTCGCTGGCAGTGACTCTACCTTTCAGGGTGATGGGGCCTGCAGAATACCAAGACATGGCTGCCCAAACCACGATTGCACTGCCACAACGCTATACTGTTGGCACAAGACAGTCCTGGTCCTAAGCTTGGAACAATGTTTGCTACACATAAACATGTCCGGTGGTTGGGAAGAGTGTGAAGCTTAACTCAGACCATTTTACAGTCTTACTTTGATAGATAGTCCACGATTTATAGGTACTACACCACTCTTCTTCTGAGCATTAATATCAGTCACTAGTGGTTTGGCAATTGCAGCTCAACTGAGAAGGTTTTGCCTTCAAGCTCCCTCCGCAGTTTGTGGGCACGGGCTTTGGAAGACTGAGATTGAGCTCTGCAGTCACTTTTGCAGCAGTTTTCTTATTCTGGGTCACAATCCAGTGCAATGTCTATTTGTCTCTTTCAGTCAGCTGGCCATGTCGACTGCACTTATGCTTATCAGACAAGCTTTCCCTGGAAACTGTATATTCCATCATAACCTTTGATACTGTACCTGGCGACACCACAAATAAACTGGCAACTTCAGAGACAGAGGCACCAGCTAAGCAGGCACCAATAATTTGCCCTCTTTGAAACTCCGTAAGCTCTGACATGACTCTGTATTGCTAGCAGTGCACACAGTGAATGATGCAAGCGAGGCTTCCCACAATGGTACGATGAGTGAAAGAATGTTACATCCAACCCCTGCAAATGGGGAAAAAAAAAAAAAAAACACGACTGTTTATATAAAATTTTTAAAATGAATGCAAATAAGTATTTTTCTTTACTAATGTGCACTGATCAGTGTAAATATTGTACTCACTGGGCTGACAGATCAGGTCTCCTTTCCGCACACACTGTCTGTGTGAGGAAAGGAGAGCCGATAACCAGAAAGTCTGTTTACATCTGTTTGAGCCATGTTTGGACTAGCTGATCACATGATAAAGGGCTGCTGTGATTGGCCCTATATCCCAATCAGTGATCCACTGAATGCAAGGGTCACAGACACCTCCTGATGCACGCGCCAGGGGGCATGAGGAAAGCGTGTTGTCAGGAGGATGTCCAGGGACACCCTGCTAGAACTGGAGAGGCATGCTGTAGCCATATATTGGCTATAGTGCAATAGGGAAGTGGTTAAATTGTGACCGCGGTGGATCGGAGGGGTGCAGACAGGTACTCTTTGGTAACATGTTAGACCCCAAATATGGGTGTAACATGTAACCAAAGGTGAAATTAAAGTATAACTAAAGGGAATTTTTTTTTTTTGATAGAGTGGAGAGGGATTAGAGCCACTGTCAGTTTTCATTGCTGTCTGTGCCCCTGTTAAGGTGATTCACCCTCTATATGTGTCCTGTTTACCATTCTCATTAAAAGGGAAAGAAAATGCTAAATTTTGGGTTGTCCCCAGAAAAGTAAGAAGGGAAATCTTCCAATGGGAACACTACTCCAGGTGACCTGGGGGTCCCCAAGGAATTAAAGCAGTAGTAAACTGCAGTTGGAGGAAAAAAAAGACAAAAACCTGCAAGGCAATGTCATAATGTGCTAGTATCGCATACTACCTCAAAATGAAGCCCTCCAGCGCTGCGACCGTTGAGAGGGCTTCCATCTTCCCCGGCCTCTTCCGCCAGCTACATGAGTGGCCGGGGACACGATGACGCAACTCCTGTGCATGCGCATGGGGGGCTGGGCGAAGACTGCTAACAGACACAAAAGCTGGCAGGCAGGTCAGGAGAAAGCAGAACTGAAGAGAATGGAGACACGTAAACCGACCACGGTGTCAGGGCTCAGCAGCCATGATATATCGGTGGTCAGTTTACAGGGGGGAGGGCAGAACCAGGCAGGATCAGCCAGGAATTTTAGGTTATAAAAAAGGGCCAAATTACACAGCACAAGCTATATAACTTTTTTTTTTTAAGTGTTACAAACACTAACTTAAAGCGGGAGTCCGGCGACCAATTTTTTTTTTTTTTTTGGTCATTGAGACACTTTGCTAACCCCAAAATAATAGTTTGGGTGTAATATTTCCGCCTGTCTGTTTTCGTACTGAAGAATAACTTAAAAAAATGTGATGCTGGCTGTTTCCATCTTGCTTGTGGGCATGTGAAGCCCACATGCATTGATTTCCTGGATACGGTGAATGCTGTTCATTCACAGCTTGTTCACACTGAATCTTGGGAAGCCTGACACTAAACTCCCAGGAGAGTGCGGCGCCGGGGAAAGGCAATAAACATGCCTACTCCCATGGGAGGAGAGACAGGAAGTGCCACAATAAAGTACAATATAAAGGTAATTACAGCGATAAAAAAATTTTCGTGCGGCATTTGAACATCTGTGCAATTAACTGAAGGGGGTAAGATTAAGTTAAAAATTTGAGTGGAACCCTGCTTTAATTTGCAGGGATTTCCTGTTTGGCTATGGGACACATATGGCACAAAAAAAAAAAAAAAAAAAAAAAAAACCCCCACCATCAGACAGGGGCTATAACCCTCCCTTACTCTATCCAAAATAGAAAAAAAAAAAAAAAGAAAAAGTTTTACCTATAGTTCTACGTTAAGGAAACCCCCCCTCCAAACACACCACTGCTTTATTTGTTAGTTGCTGACAATGACAAACATTCTGTAAACAATTGCGGAGAGCATACTACACGACTGACTGTTAGGAATGGACGGATATTGATGGGGATCTGAAGAATTTGCACGGGAATCAGTACTCGCCCCAATGCTCCCTATACCAAAACCGACACTTTACTTTGCGGTGTGATTTGTGTCACTACAAAATGAATGGTGCAAATCGCACTGCAAAGAATGTACTGCGATTTGAACAGGAGTACTGTGTGTGTGTAGACATAGATAGAGAGAAGTGCCATCTAGTGGGCAGTTTGAGAAAGGTTACAACCCACAGTACATATCTGGCCACATGCAAAATAATCTACCTAGGTGTCCCGGTCCGTTGATGGTAGCAAATCACAGCTGCTGCAGGTACTCACATGGCTGGAAAAGCTGAAGAGGTGGTCTGCCCCCAGGCAGGCATCACTTCTGCTCTATACTCACAGGTCCCAGAACTTCTCCAGCCCTGTGAGCACCTCCAGCGGCCCTGATTTGCCATTATCGGCAGACCAGGACATCTATAAGTTATTTTACATGTGGCCAAATATGTACTGTGAGTTCTAACATTTTTTGAAATTGCCCACTAGATGGCGCTTTTCCTTCTCTATACACACACACCACACTCCTGTTCAAATCACATGTGATACTTTGCGCTTGTACTTGACTGAAAGCATTGGTACTCTTACTTTCCATTGTGACCATATCCTTAGGATAGCCCTGTTTGCAATACACCATGGGCTTTGAGCCTCAATTCACACTGATACAATGTGGGAAATGCACAAAAATCACTGCATTTTCCACATCACATAGCAATTGCACTGTGTTCATGCGATCTGCAGTAGGTGTCAATTAAAGAGGAAGTAAACCGATTTTTTTTTTTTTCCCTTTCCAGCAAAGTAAAGGCATTATGTGACACTTACCTGCAAACGAAGCCCGTGTCATCCCTGCTGCAGACAGCATCCATCTTTGCCCCTCTTGCGTCTGGTGCTGTGTGACTGGCCGGAGCCACGCAATATTAGTCACGGCACGGGCGGCCGTTCCTTCAGAGCGCATGTACCGATGACATTGGCGCAGTACAGAGTAAAGATCTCCTAAACAGTGCACGTTTAGGAGATATTTACAGTACCTATAGGTAAGCCTATAATAAGGCTTACCTACCGTAATAAGGTTCACTTCCTCTTTAAAAGTTAACACCTCAAAAGCAGGTAGCAGAATATAGTGCGTTTGCATCGGATCACACATCTGATCAGATTCCAGTGAGGGAAATAAAAAAAAAAAAAAAAAAATTGCACAGGAATGCAGTATGAATCGCATGCAATGGGACACATCACATTAGTGTGAACCCAGGCTTAGACTCAATTCACACCTGAGCTTTTTGTAGCTTAAAGCTCCAAAATGCTCATCATCCAAAAATCCCATGCACGTCAATGGCAGCCATACACATGAGTGTCTGTAGTTCAAGTCTGACACTGCATAAGTTACTTGTGAGGTAGCATTGGGCATTCCTATGGAAACACACAAACTGAGCAGTCCCCCCCATTCATTATTTAGATCTGCTCTCTCCTCCTAGTACTTTCTACTGACACAGATGAAGCGTGACTACACATCCCTCATATACACGTGGAAAGACACTCCAACAAACACACATCCGGGCACAAAGACACGACTACTTTAGGATTACCAATGTAATACATAAACCCGATACAGCGCCATCCAACTTACTGGGATGAGACACAGACTACGGAGACCAGCCGTGTCTATAAAACAGCGAGTGACCAGAACTGGTAGGAAATCCACAAACATGTTACCTGGGAGCCAGTAGCAGAAGAATCACCAACACCACCTCCAAGAGATGACAACCACCAGGTCCTTGGGGAGTAGATTATATAGAGCGTAAGGGAACAGAGGCAGTGACCACGCGTTTCCGATTTACTACAGAGACCCGGTGTTATAAAAGATAAAAAAAAAGGGTGGACCCATTGAAAACCTCGTCCGCGTCACTTCCGATGCGACGAAGCCAGGAAACTGCAGATCGCGCGGCCACACCGCGCATGCGCAGCCTCTATTTTTCGGTCGAGAAAGATAATAGACTCGAGCGGGCGGGCGGAGGCAGTGCGAGTTGCTTAATTACATCATCGGCAGCACCGCCTCCAGCCACGCCCTTAGCCTGCTCTGGAGAAGGGGGGCGGGCCCCGTGCATAGTAGCACTGTGTGTATAAGAAGTCGAGGAAAAACATAAAGTTGCATTGTTTTCATACTGAACACTGATAGTATTATTATTTTACAGCATTTGTATTGCACCATCAGTCTATGCAGTGCCTTACAAAATGAAGGGAGACCGGACTGGCCTACTGGGATATCGGGAAATTTCCCGGTAGGCTGCCTGCCCTGGGGCCGCTTTGAGCGACAACTGCAGCGCTCTCCTCCCTCTGTCCTCCGGCGCTCGTATGTCACGGAGCTGGGTCTGTGTGCAAGGTCCCGCCCCCCTAGACCGGCTCGTGGGATAGATTGAAAAAGTGTTCTGCAGCTTCCGCCTATGACACAAGGCAGTCTAGGGGGAAAGGACTTTGCATACAGACCCAGCTCCATGACATACGAGCGCCGGAGGCTGCATTCATGGGCACAGAGAAGCTGCATTGGTGGGCAGAGTGAGGCTGCATTGGTGGGCACAGAGAGGCTGCATTGGTGGGCACAGTGAGGCTGCAATGAAGTGAAGCTGCATTTGTGGGCACAGAGAGGCTGCATTGGTGGACACAGTGAGGCTGCATTGGTGGGCACAGTGAGGATGCAATGATGGGCACAGAGAGGCTGAAATAATGGGCACAGAGAGGCTGCATTGATGGGCACCATGAAGCTACAATGATGGCCACAGTGAGGTTGCAATGATTGGCACAGTGAGGGTGCATTGATGGGCACAGGGAGGCTGCATTAATGGGCACAGGGAGGCTGCATTGGTGGGCACGGCGAGGCTGCATTGATGGGCACACAGAGGCTGCAATTGGTGGGCACAGAGAGGCTGCAGTTGGTGGGCAAAGAGGCTGCAATTGGTGGGCACGGAGAGGCTGCAATTGGGCACACATAGGCTGCAGTGGTGGGCACACATAGGCTGCAATTGGTGGGCACAGAGAGGCTGCAATTGGTGGGCACAGAGGCTGCAATTGGTAGGCACAGCGAGGCTGCATTCATGGGCACAGAAAAACTGCATTGGTGGGCACAGCGAAGCTGCATTGGTGGGAACAGCGAGGCTGCATTGGTGGGTACAGCGAGGCTGAATTGGTAGGCACAGTGAGGCTGCATTGATGGGCACAGTGAGGCTGCAATGATGGGCACAGAGAGGCTGCAATGATGGGCACAGAGAGGCTGCATTGATGGGCACCATGAAGCTTTGATGATGGGAACAGTGAGGCTGCAGTGATGGGCATAGTGAGGCTGCAATGATGGGCACAGGGAGGCTGCATTGGTGGGCACAGTGAGACTGCATTCATGGGCATGGTAAAGCTGCATTTGATGGGCACCGTGAGGCTGCAATGATGGGCACAGTGAGGCTGCAATGATGGGCACAGTGAGGCTGCATTGGTGGGCAAGGCAAGGCTGCATTGATGGGCACAGCGAGGCTGCATTGATAGGCACGGCGAGACTGCATTGATGGGCACGTCAAAGCTGCATTGATGGGCACGGCGAGGCTGCATTGATGGGCACAATGAGGCTGCATTTGATGGGCACTGATGAGGCTGCATTGATCTCTTGTATCATGTCTGCAGTCTCTGACCATCTTTAATATGATGTCCTCAGTTTCTAACCATCTCCTGTACCATGCCCGCAGCCTCCGACACCTCCTGTATCATGTCTGCAGCCTCTGACATCTACTGTATCATGCCTGCAGTCTCTGACCATCTCTTGTATCATGTTCTCAGTCTCTACCCATCTCTTATATCCTGTCCTCAGTCTCTAGCCATCTCTTGTATCATGCCCTCAGTCTCTAGCCATCTCTTGTATCCTGTCCACAGTCTTGTATCATGTCCTCAGTCTCTAGCCATCTCTTGTATCATGTCCTCAGTCTCTAGCCATCTCTTGTATCATGTCCTCAGTCTCTAGCCATCTCTTGTATCATGTCCTCAGTCTCTAGCCATCTCTTGTATCATGTCCGCAACCTCTGACCATCTCTTGTATCATGTCCTCAGTCTCTAGCCATCTCTTGTATCATGTCCTCAGTCTCTAGCCATCTCTTGTATCCTGTCCTCAGTCTCTAGCCATCTCTTGTATCATGTCCGCAACCTCTGACCATCTCTTGTCTTATATCATGTCTGCAGTCTCTGAGGGGTAGTCTGGAGAGGAGTTAAGAGTGGGAGTGCCGCCAGGATGGGGGCATGGGAGAAGTCAGATGTGTGTAGACTGTGTGAGAGGAGACTATGGGATAAAACCAGAGCCACCAACCTGGAGCCATCTAACTGAGCCCTGCACAGTGCACCCGAGAGGAGGTCAGTGACAGCGCCACCAGGCAAGTCTGAGGGGGGTCACTGATGTAAGGGGGGAGTGAATACAATAATATAAGGGGAAAGAAAATCCCACATTTTGCGTCGTCACCAAAAAAATTAATAGAGGGGAAATCCTCCAACAGAGACACTAGTTCTGGTGACCTGGGGGTCCCCAAGAAACTCCCTTAATTTGCAGGGATTTCCCATTCACTTCCTGGCTATGGGACAGGAAGTGAAGGGAAATCTCCCCAATGGGACACAGATCGAGAAAAAAAAAATCTGACCGGGGTTATAACCTTCCCTTGCTCTATCCAAAATGAAAAAAAAAAACAGTTTGCCTATAGTTCTAATTTAAATGGAACACCTCAAACTAATCTTTAAATGCATCTCAAAGTATTCTGCATTAGCCCCTCTACACAAGCCCCTAAACATCCCCCATGTAAATGATTCACATTATGTTCGAAATAATTATTCTCCAAATCTATCTTGGAGACCATGCATGGTCATAAAGGACAGGACACTGACACCCATAAACCGATACTCTAATGCCCTGTACACACAGTCAGATTTTCCGATGGAAAAAGTGCGATCGGATTGTGTTGTCGGATATTCCGATCGTATGTGGGCTCCATCAGACTTTTTCCGTCGGAATTTCCGACACACAAAGTTTGAGAACAGGATATACAATTTTCCGACAACAAAATCCGATTGGTTAAATTCCGATCGTGTGTACACAAATCCAACGCACAAAGTGCCACGCATGCTCAGAATAAATTAAGAGATGAAAGCTATTGGCTACTGCCCCATTTATAGTCCCGACATACGTGTTTTACATCACCGCGTTGAGAACGATCGAATTTTCCAACAACTTTGTGCGACCGTGTGTATGCAAGACAAGTTTGAGCCAACATCCGTCGGAAAAAATCCATGGATTTTGTTGTCGGAATGTCCGATCAATGTCCGATCGTGTGTACAGGGCATAAGAAGAATCAGAATCAGATGGAATTAAGTGTAATAAGTTCTAATTCTGAGAGAGGTGCTGCCAGTGAAACCTTCATTTGATTCCAACTTATCAAGTAGGAACCACCCAATATGTGCTAAATCCCGAGTCTGTTTAAAGCTGGCCATGCACATTACAATCTTCTTCTGCAATCATTGTAAAATTCTGTTTTAGATCTATGAAAATTACGCAAAAGCTTATCTAGATAGTCAGTACAATTCGTATCCAATCATGCAGGCCCTTATACAATATAGTTAGTTGGTAGATCTAGAAGAGATTCCAGCTCACTCATATGCTTTTTATTAGAACTCATGTCTTTCAAAAGTGTCCACATATCTTCCTATGAGGAGGCTTCTGCTAATGTCCATGTCTTGTGAGAAATTTCTAAAATCTTTTGAAATACAGTGAGTGATTGGTGGTACAATATTCGGAAATAAATCCAATGCTGCCTGCATCTCAGCTCTTCCTATTTAACACCTTTCCATTGCATGATAACCAACACAGGTCAGTGCTCAGTGTGTACATGGCCATATCCCTTATCATATCCCATATCATAGACTTCATTGGGAATAATTTGGGGAGGAAACAATTCTTACGTGGACAAACATGAACACAGGCCTAAGGGTGGTGTCCACCTCCTCTCCCCTAATCCAATGTGATGGATCCTTTACCATTATGAAGACTGACTTTACTAAGGATACATGTCACTAGGCATCGGCCTTTAAGCGCCTTTGGCAAAGGGGTACATTTTAATCACTATGCTTTTCAAGTGTTTCCTATCATTGTCCCACTTAGACTTAAAATTGAGGAGACAGTAAATTTGTATTTGTTCTTGATAGTTTATACCTACTTCTTATTTAATATAACTCATATTTCGCATCTAGTGGTATGTAAATAGAGTTTTTGATCAATAGTCCATATTACCAATAACCAATCTGCAAGAAGTAGTCACATTTATCATCTGCCTAACAGTATCTACAGCAGTCTTTCTCAACCTTTGCTTTAACATGAAGAACCCTTGCAAGAACTTTCAAGGCTCAGGGAACCCCTATTAAGAATAAGGTTCATAGAACATTTTTGTCATTTAGAAGAATACTCCATATATTTGTAGTAGCTAAAAAGATCACAGTTCATAGTGGTTACTCATCTGAGAGGCAGAGGTGGCCCCTCGCAATGCTGCTGGAGGCAAAAGGTAGGGCTCTGATGTGAAGAGGGGACTGTGTAAATGGGTTGCTTTATGATGGGGGAGGCTGTGGGATGGGGCCTCTTTGATTGGGGAGCTCTGTGATGGGAGGACTCTGATATGATTGGAGGAATCATATATAACCAGCCCATGCAAAGGGTGACTGTGATGTAATGGGGTGGCTCTGATTTGATGGGTAACCTCTGATTTGATGGGTGAACCTTTGAAGTGATGGGAGGACCTCTGATGTGATGGGGGAACTTCTGATGTGGTGGGAGGACCACTGATATGGTAGGAGGACCTCTCTGATGTGGTAGGGTGACCTCTGATGTGATGGGGGACCTATGATGTGATGGAAAACCTCTGGTGTGGTGAGAGGACCTCTAATGTGAAGTGGAGCTTCTGATGTAATGGGAGGACCACTGATGTGATAGGGTAACCTGTCATGTGATGGAGGAACCTCTGATGTAATAAGGGAACCTCTGATCTGATGAGGGAACCTCTGATGTGAATGGGGGCTTCTGATATGATTGGTAAACCTCTGATGTGAAGGGAGGACCACTGATTTTAAAGGGAGGACCTCTGATTGTGAAGGGGGACCTCTGATGTGAAGGGAGGGACCTCTGATGTGAAGGGAGGGACCTCTGATGTGAAGGGAGGGACCTCTGATGTGAAGGGGGACCTCTGATGTGAAGGGGGACCTTTGATGGGTATGGGGGGACTTCTGATGGGATAGGGGGACCTCTAATGTGAGGTTAATTTCACAAAGTGGTTGTGTGCATCATCCCATTCACCAGTTTCTCATAGATAATTAACATTTACGTATTTTACATTTTAGACTGGGGTGCCTCAAGGCTTTGCAAACTTTTAAAGGGCTCCATGACTAAAAGGAGGTTGAAAAACACTGCTCTAGGTAAATCTTTTTTTTTCAGTTCTTGATAGAGGGAGGGGGTTGATTCTCATTTTTTTGTTGCCTGTGTTCTGATTGGGGAAATTTCCCCAACCTTTTTTCCCGGGGGCCAATACAATACAATTCCAAATGGTATGGTTGTCTATGGCACAGATGTAAAGGAGGTATCTTCTGACCAGGAAACCTGATACAGTGACAAGTGCCAAAGGTTTCTCTTCAACTTTGGGGAAATTTTATACTCACTTCTGGGACAGGAAGTGAAGGGAAATCTCCCTTAAGGGAACACATAGATATGGAAGAGAGAATTGGGTTTTTTTAGGTGCCTAAAAAAAATCTCAATTCTCCCTTCCATATCTATAAAATCTAGGGATGTGGTGCTAATTAAATTGGTTGGTCCGTTATCATAAAAAAATCATCTTAAGGGAACACAGGCAGCTGCAAAAACTTGCCAGAGGTTCTAACCCTTCTGCACTTTATACAACCTTAAACCATTGTGGTTCTGCCTTGTGTTTTGTTCCACCTTATGTCAACTTGCTATGGGCTCATTTGGCCGAAAGCCTGGTGGGAGACTCATAGGGTATGTTAGCACAGCTACCTATTTTTCCACATTTCACCACTCACCACCACATGGTGTCCTGTTTTGCAATCCTGGTTTCATGCCAGGTTGCACATGTGACCTTGAAGAAGATTATCTACTGTAAAAGAAGTAGCTAGGAAAGGTAAGCACTGCAGAGCAGTAAACCTGATTTTTATTTGCCCTCCTTTTCAACATACAAATACGTTTTTTATAGGGTTGCACCGATACCACTTTTAAGACTGAGTACGAGTACTGATACTTTTTTTCAAGTACTCGCTGATACCGATTACCGATACTTTTTTTTAATGTCATGTTACAGTGCACTGTGTCGGTAGTGTTTTATTTTATTTATTTTTTAATTTTATTTTTTACAATTTATTTTTTTTTATTATTTTTTACAACCTATATTTTCTTGTTATATATATTTTTTACAATGCTTTCTTTTTTTTGGGGGGGGGGAGTGGTCAGTGTCCGGGGTTTTTTTATTTTATTTGTATTTTTTTTACAATTTTACCTTTTAAGTATTTATTACAATTTAGTTTTTATTATTATTATTCTTTTTTTATCAGCCCTGTTGGGGGGCTTTGGTGAGATATTAGGGGTCTAAACAGATGCCTGACATCCCCCCTTTGAGACAGAGAAAGGGCCTGACTCCCCAGTCCCATTCTCTGCAACCTCAGCTGCACTGAAGATGAATGGACAGGAGACAGCGGCTCCTGTTCATTCATAAACTGAAACATCGTAAATGCAGTTTACAATGCTCAGTTATGAATGGACAGTCAGTGATTACTGACTGTTCATTCAGGAACCTTACCCAGGCTGACTCTTTACAATATAAGTGATCCGGCTCTTCCAGGTAGCAGGCATGAATGCCCGGCGCCAGCGGTTCACTCTCCCTGTGATTATACACAACGGAGCTGAGTGGCAGGTACCACGGGCTCGATGTTCACCAGCACCCGCCGATCATTTGGTCCAGAGGCAGATTGCAGTTCTGTCAGTAGGGAAGGCGTGGATCCTGTGTTCCTGCAAAGCAGAGACATGGATCCATGCCTTCCCCTAGTAAAAGCACCGCCCACAGTACACAGAAACATAGGCTAGGCACACAGTTAACCCTTTGATCGCCCATGATGTTAACCCCTTTCCAGCCATTAGTACAGAGGGAATGCATATTTTTAAGCACTGATCACTGTATTAGTGTATCACCCTCATCCTAAATTAGGGTTACAGGTAGATTTAGTTATGCTGGGTGGTAGCCAGCCTGGCTAATTTGTAGTGTTTAGCGGTCAAATGGCTTCCCTCCTAATCTTGTTTAGCTGTGATTTCTCCCTTTTGTCAGTAGGTTGTGCTGTTGCCTTTGACATTAGTGTGATAAGCTACAGTAAATTCAGGTTATGACTAAACATATCTTTATCAGCCAATCAGATTTGCTGCTATGAATGCTGCGAGGAGTTATTTATTTGGAGGGAGTCAGGTGATCGGGGTCTTCCCCACCCAGGCTGCAGTCCGTCGAAAGTCCGCTGGAAAGTCTGTAGGACCAGTCCGGTCGAAAAGTCCACCCGTGTGTGCGCAGCATAAGGAGTCTGCCTGTTTGTTGATCATTACTATTTTTGACTAAGGCCCCTTTCACACTTGTGCGACTTTTCCTGAGACTTTGGACATCAGCGTTGCATGACAAGTCATACCCCATGATTCCCAATGATAACCATTCATAGCTGTGTGACTTCAAGTCGCACCGTCTTCAAAGTAGTCCCTGTACTACTTTGGTCTGTCTTTGATGGGAGTTGAGGTCCATAGACCTCAAGTTTACACAGGCATTCCCTGAAATAGCATCAAAATCGCGCCCACAAACTTTCAAGTCATGGTAGTCTGAAAGGGGCCTAAGAGTGTCCTGTGCCCTCTCGCCCACATTTTTCCTGTTGTGGGAAATAAACTTCTCTTTGTGTAAGCATAAAAGTGACTGTCTCCCAATTTCTATCTTGTTCATCACCCACCATGCCTAGTAACCTGCCCCCTGAGGAAGTATGTCAGCCCTCCCTACCTCTGAGGGTCACCACCAGGCTCCTGGAAAGTTGGGGTAGGCGCTACATTAGTGTCACTGGTCCCCAAAAAGTGTCCATCGGATTCAGAATGTCCACTGCAAAATCGCAGTCCCATTATAAATTACTAGTAAAAAAATAAATAAAAATATCCCATAGTTTGTAGATGCTATAACTTTTGCTCAAACCAATCAATATACGGTTGTAGGGATTTTTTTTACCAAAAATTTGTAGCAGAATACATATTGGCCTAAATTTATGAAGAAGTTTGATTTTTTAAAACTTTTTTTTGGATAAGTTTTAAAGTAGAAAGTAAAAAATGTTGTTTCTTCTTCAAAATTGGCAGTCTTTTTTTGTTTATAGTGCAAAAAATAAAAACCGCAGAGGTGATCAAATACCACCAAATGAAAGCTCTATTTGTGGGAAAAAAGGACATGCATTTTATTTGGGTACAGCCTTGCATGACCACGCAATTATCAGTTAAAGTAATGCAGTGCCGTATCACAAAAAATGACCTGGTCATAAACGGGGGGGTAAATCTTCTGGAGGTTAAGGCCTCATGTACACTTCTACTGGTAAACGGACGTTCAGAGGCAGTTGGTTGCTTTTTTCAGCTGCCCCTGAACTCATCCAATGTTATCTTATCAGTACATGTACACAGGTTCGTTTAATGTTGTTTTTAGGCAGTTGAGTTTAGAGCCCTTTTTTGGAAAGCAAAAAAATGAGTTCAAACGCCGAGTTTAGAGGCATTTCAAGCGGTAAACGCTTCTAAATGCGTCTACATGCGGCTAACTCGCGTTGAGCTGCGTTTCATTTACAGGCGTTTTAAATTTTTGGCTATTTTGTAAAGAAAAAAAAACGCTTCTAAACACAAACGCAGCTAAACGCTGCATTTTTCACGCGGCAAAACGGACGTTTTAAATATTGGTTACTATCTGTCAAGTTAAAACATTCAGGAGAGGTTGTAAAAACGTTCCGTGTACATTAAGCCTAAGTGTTTAAAGCGTGGTTCCACACAAGAATGGAACTTCTGCTTTTCGGAATCCTCCCCCCTCTGGTGTCACATTTGGCACCTTTCAGGGGGGGAAGGGGGAGCAAATACCTGTCTAATACAGGTACTTTGCTCCCACTTCCAGGCATAGACACCCGCGCCACCCGCGGGTATCTACGCCACTCCCCCCGCTGTCTTCTGGGAGACACACAGGTCCCAGGAGACAGCAGGGACCAGTGGGAACACACAGCGCGAGTCGCGCATGTGCAGTAGGGAACCAGGAAGTGAAGCCGCAAGGCTTCACTTCCTGATTCCCTTACCGAAGATGGCGGCGACAGCACCCAAGAGCCGAGGGACAGATCGGCTTCGGGTGCTGACATCGCGGGCGCCCTGGACAGGTAAGTGTCCATATTTTAAAAGTCAGCAGCTGCAGTATTTGTAGCTGCTGACTTTAAAAAAAAAAAACAAAATCGGCGGAACTCCGCTTTAAGGTCAACTAGGGATGTGTATCATGTATGCCTCGTTCTATTTTCTGCAAGTACCTATATAAATGGTTCCACTTGTTTCCATTTGATGCATTGTAGAACAACCCTTACATATGAACACCAAGATTTAAAATCAAGAGTGTTCCTTCAGAAAGAACTCAACCAAGTACAGCTTACATCAAAATCAGGCATGTCCAAGTCCGGCCCATGGGCCAATCGCGGCCCGTGTTCCAGTTTCAGATGGCCCGTCTGATACAGTAATTTTGACATGTATATCTTTTGTGGCCCCCAACGAATCCCCGAGCGCCGGGGGCCACAAAAGATATATATGCTGGCTGCCTTGGAGGGGACAGGGAGGGGCGGGACAAGTGCCGTACATAATGGAGTATTTCCTGTTTACACGGTGGCCTCTGTAAAAGGAAGTCCCGTCTCCTGCGCTGCCATTGGACGACTGTTCTGTCCATCATAGGAGACGGGACTTTCTATTAAAGAGGCTGCCAAGAAAACAGGAGTTTCTCCTGTATGTAATCTGTTGGCGCTTGTCCCGCCCCCTCCCTGTCCCCTCCAAGGCTGCAGATGGGCATGAATAGGCTGCACTGATGGCAATGGTGAGCCTGCATTCATGTCAATAGGGGTGCTGCATTCATGTCAATGGGGGTGCTGCATTCATGGTAATGTGGTTGCTGCATTCATGACAATGGGTTTGCTGCATTCATGTCAATGGGGTTTGCTGCATTCGTGGCAATGGGGGTGCTGCATTCATGGTAATGGGGGTGCTGCATTCATGTCAATGGGGTTTGCTGCATTCATGGCAATGTGGGTGCTGCACTCATGGCAATGTGGGTGCTGCATTCATGGCAATGTGGGTGCTGCATTCATGGTAATGTGGGTGCTGCAATCATGACAATGTGGGTGCTACATTCATGGTAATGTGGGTGCTGCATTCATGGCAATGTGGGTGCTGCATTCATGGCAATGTGGGTGCTGCATTCATGGCAATGTGGGTGCTGCATTCATGGCAATGGTGGGGCTGCATTTATGGCAATGGTTGGGCTGCATTAATTGCAATGGTGAGGCTGCATTCATGGCAGTGGTGGGGCTGCATTCATGGCAATGGTGGGGCTGCATTTATGGCAATGGTGAGGCTGGAGATGAGCACCGATTAGGCTGCATTGATGGGCACTAACCCTTTTTTTGCTTCACAGTTCTGTAGTTAAAATTTAAGATTTTTTCCCGAAACTTCCTTTTTAAAGTGAAGGTGCGTGTTATAAGCCGATAAATACAATACATCCAAACAGTACGCCTGAGCTCATCTCTTCACCACACACAGCCACAAAGGCAAGAGAATTCTTGTTGGGCAGTGTATTAGTGCTTGGAGGAACACACTTAGACCAAATTTTAATGGTTTAACCACTTCAGCCCCAGAAGATTTGGCTGCTCAATGACCAGGCCATTTTTTCTTGATACGGCACTGCGTCGCTTTAACTGACAATTGCGCGGTCGTGCCATGCTGTACCCAAACAAAATGTATGTCCTTTTTTTCTCACGAATGGAGCTTTCTTTTGGTGGTATTTGATCACCTCTGCGGTTTTTATTTTTTGCGCTATAAACAAAAGAAGAGCGACTATTTTGAAAAAAACACAATATCTTTTACTTTTTGTTTTAATAAATAAATTATTAAATATATAAATATAATTTAAAAAAAAAAAAAAAAATTTTCCTCAGTTTGGGCCGATATGTATTCTTCTACATATTTCTGGTAAAAAAAATCGCAATAAGCGTATATTGATTGGTTTGCGCAAAAGTTATAGCGTCTACAAAATAGGAGATAGCTTTATGGCATTTTTATTATTATTTTTTTTACTAGTAATGGCAGTGATCTGCGATTTTTATCGGGACTGCGATTTTGCGGCAGACAAATTGGACACTTTTGACACATTTTTGGGACCATTGACAACTATACAGCGATCAGTGCTATAAAAATGCACTGATTACTCTATAAATGTCACTGGCAGGGAAGGGGTTAACACTAGGAGGCGATCAAGGGGTTAACTGTGTTCCCTAGGTGGGTTCTAACTGTTGGGGGGTGGGACTGACTAGGGGAAGAGAGAGATCCATGTTCATACCTTGTATGATCTGTCTCCTCTCCCCTGAGAGAACCAGGATCTGTGTGTTTACACTTTATTAGTCTACTTACACCGACAGTTTATGTTAATTCTACCTTTTGAAAAGAATATTGATCACACCCACACAGATGAAAAAAATGTGCATTTATTTATTTTTGCATTTGAGCCTAAAAAGCATTACAACCACAATTAGTGGATGGCGGGTGCAATGCTCAGGCTCCTGCAGACTATTCTTCCAGCTGCAGGTCTACACAGAGGTACGGACATTCAGTTACAGGGCTGGAGGAAGTGATCAATGAACTACAGGTGCGGTGATGTCCCACACTTGTGTTCCATTCAGTGGAGGCACCAGGATGTGGGGTGCTATACCACCTTCAAGCACCCCCATCTATTGGGCATCTGCCTGGGTTTCCAAACAGCAGTACATTCACAGTGCAGTGCAGGCTATACCTGTGTTCAAGCACAGAGGAGGTGCTACTGCAGCTGCTCCGCCTCCTTCCTCAGCCAATACCGTGCTGTGAGCCGCTTTGGAAACGCCCCCTCTTCCCAAACTGTCACATTGGATAACAAGTTAGCCTAGGAGAAAAGCCAGGGGACCCAGTTGTCTGCCACATCTCCATATCATGGAGGAGGAGGAGAGCCTGACACCAGCAAAGGAATGTGTCTATGACTAGTGCACAGGGATTTTGTCTTTGACCAGTTGGATCAGCGGTCCACACACCAGAAGTCATGGCATTAGAGGTTATGTGTGGGCTCATCTTTCCATTCCTACCCCAGTCATAGTTTGTCTTCTTCTGGGTGCCTCCTCCCCCTCCCCCCAATCTGTTCCATTCTCTCCCCCCTCGGTTTATCACAGGGGTAGGCAACCTCGGGCCCTCCAGCGGTTGTGGAACTGCATTTCCCATGAGGCATTGCAAGGCTGCAGTTACAATTACTACCAGAGGCATGATGGGACTTGTAGTTATGCAACAGCTAGAGGGCCCCAGGTTACCTACTCCTGGTTTATCACTTTCCATTCTTGTTCCCCCCTCTGCTCTTTTTTCAATGATGGGGCTTGTTTTATTCCCAGTGACACAACAATGGGACTTATCCCACTGACACCAATGATGGGACTCATTTTATTTCCACTGACACTAATGGTTGGATTTATTATTTTGCCTTTGACACCAATGATGGAGTGTATTTTATCCCACTGACATCAATTATTGATCTTATTTTAATATCACTGACACAAATTATGGCATTTATTTTATTCACTTTGACACCAATGATGGTCTTTGTTTTGTGCTCATTGTCACCAGTGATAGGACTTATTTTCTTCTACTGACACCAGTGATAGGACTTATTTTCTTCTACTGACACCAGTGATAGGACTTATTTTCTTCTACTGACACCAGTGATAGGACTTATTTTATCCCACTGACACAAAAGATGGGATTTATTAGTGGGAATGCTTTAGCAGTCCCACTATTGTTATTCAATTTTATTTATTTTTAATTTTAATTTAAATTTTATTCCGTACGTTTTTTGGTTCTGCGTAACTTCTGCATACTTTCAGCTATTAAAACCATTCAACTATTAAAATGTTCGTCTCTCTTAGCTGAGGTGTGCTCTTTTTCAACTTTTTTTCTACCATTTATACTTTTTAAAATATTAAGCTTTTTAACACTTTTTTTTAACATTGAAGTCAATGGGAGCATGCTTGAAATCCTTAAATTCTTCTTCCGCTCCCAAAAGTTTCAGCTCCTTCATACTTTCACCTAGAGACATCAAACAAACTTTAAAATGTTCACAAAATATTCAGCTATCTGGCTATATCTTTTCAGTTTGATATCTTTTACAGTTTTTGAGAAAAAGCTTTTTGTTTAGAGGTCATTTCAGGAAATTTTAGCCATTAATCAGAGTGTACTGTGTTTGTTTTGTTGCCATGGTTACCAAAACTTCTGTTATACACAGGGGGGAGGTGGCTGGAGCATCTCAGCTCTGATTACAGAGCCCGGGGGAGGTGACAGACACACCATGTACTGATTTATAATAGAGGAATATGATGGGGCAGTTTTGATGGGGTAACTCTGATGGGGCAGTTTTGATGGTGGCAATTATGATGGGGCAGTTTTGATGGGGCAATTCTGATGGGGCAGTTTTGATGGTGGCAATATGATGGGGCAGTTTTGATGGGGACAATTTTTATGGAGCAGTTTTAAAGGTGGCAATATGATGGGGCAGTTTTGATGGTGGCAATATGATGGGGCAGTTTTAATGGGGACAATTTTGATGGGGCAGTTTTGATGGCAGTATGATGGGGCAGTTTTGATGGCGGTCGTTTTAGCAATTTAGCTATTCAGCAATTATTTTTGAAAAAAAAAAAAATTTTTGAAAAAAAAAAATCATTTTTGAAAAAAAAAAAATATTTTTGAAAAAAAAAATATTTTTGAAAAAAAAATATTTTTGAAAAAAAAAAATATATTTTTGAAAAAAAAAAATATTTTTGAAAAAAAAATTAATTTTTGAAAAAAAAATTCATTTTTGAAAAAAAAAAATACTTTTGAAAAAAAAAAATTACTTTTGAAAAAAAAATTACTTTTAGTTTTGATGGGGCAATTCTGATGGGGCAGTTTTGATGGGGACAATTTTGATGGGGCAATTCTAATGGGGCAGTTTTGATGGCAATGTGATGGGGGCAGTTTTGATGGTGGCAATATGATGGGGCAGTTTTGATGGTGGTAATATGATGGGGCAATTCTGATGGGGCAGTTTTGATGGTGGCAATATGATGGGGCAGTTTTGATGGGGCAATTCTGATGGTGGCAATATGATGGGACAATTTTGATGGAGCAATTCTGATGGGGCAGTTTTGATGGTGGCAATATGATGGGGCAGTTTTAATGGGGACAATTTTGATGGGGCAGTTTTGATGGGGCAATTCTGATGGGGCAGTTTTGATGGTGGCAATATGATGGGGCAGTTTTAATGGGGACAATTTTGATGGGGCAATTCTGATGGGGCAGTTTTGATGGCAGTATGATGGGGCAGTTTTGATGGCAGTATGATGGGGCAGTTTTGATGGTGGCCATTTTAGCAATTTAGCTATTCAGCATTCCCACGCATTTTCCCCAGGAAATGCATTTTCTAGTTTTTAATAATTTTAATAATTTTATTCCGTACGTTTTTTGGTTCTGCGTAACTTCTGCATACTTTCAGCTATTAAAACCATTCAACTATTAAAATGTTCGTCTCTTTTAGCTGAGGTGCGCTCTTTTTCAACTTTTTTTCTACCATTTATACTTTTTAAAATATTAAGCTTTTTAACACTTTTTTTTAACATTGAAGTCAATGGGAGCATGCTTGAAATCCTTAAATTCTTCTTCCGCTCCCAAAAGTTTCAGCTCCTTCATACTTTCACCTAGAGACACCAAACAAACTTTAAAATGTTCACAAAATATTCAGCTATCTGGCTATATCTTTTCAGTTTGATATCTTTTACATTTTTTGAGAAAAAGCTTTTTGTTTAGAGGTCATTTCAGGAAATTTTAGCCATTAATCAGAGTGTACTGTGTTTGTTTTGTTGCCATGGTTACCAAAGCTTCTGTTATACACAGGGGGGAGGTGGCTGGAGCATCTCAGCTCTGATTACAGAGCCCGGGGGAGGGGATAGACACACCATGTACTGATTTATAATAGAGGAATATGATGGGGCAGTTTTGATGGGGCAATTCTGATGGGGCAGTTTTGATGGTGGCAATATGATGGGGGAGTTTTGATGGGGACAATTTTTATGGAGCAGTTTTAAAAGTGGCAATATGATGGAGCAGTTTTGATGGGGGCAGCTTTGATGGGGCAATTCTGATGGGGCAGTTTTGATGGTGGCAATATGATGGGGCAGTTTTGATAGGGCAATTCTGATGGGGCAGTTTTGATGGGGCAATTCTGATGGGGCAGTTTTGATGGGGGCAGTTTTGATGGTGGCAATATGATGAGGCAGTTTTGATGGGGAAATTTTTGATGGGGCAATTCTAATGGGGCAGTTTTGATGGTGGCAATATGATGGGGCAGTTTTGATGGGGCAATTCTGATGGGGCAGTTTTGATGGTGGCAATATGATGGGGCAGTTTTGATGGGCACAATTCTGATGGGGCAGTTTTGATGGCAATATGATGGTGGCAGTTTTGATGGTGGCAATATGATGGGGCAGTTTTGATGGTGGTAATTTGATGGGGCAATTCTGATGGGGCAGTTTTGATGGGGCAATTCTGATGGTGGCAATATGATGGGACAATTTTGATGGAGCAATTCTGATGGGGCAGTTTTGATGGTGGCAATATGATGGGGCAGTTTTAATGGGGACAATTTTGATGGGGCAATTCTGATGGGGCAGTTTTGATGGCAGTATGATGGGGCAGTTTTGATGGCGGCCGTTTTAGCAATTTAGCTATTCAGCATTCCCACGCATTTTCCTCAGGAAATGCATTTTCTAGTTTATTTTTCTTATTATTCCGTACGTTTTTTGGTTCTGCGTAACTTCTGCATACTTTCAGCTATTAAAACCATTCAACTATTAAAACGTTCGTCTCTTTTAGCTGAGGTGTGCTCTTTTTCAACTTTTTTTCTACCATTCATACTTTTTAAAATATTAAGCTTTATAAAAAATTTTTTAACATTGAAGTCAATGGGAGCATGCTTGAAATCCTTAAATTCTTCTTCCGCTCCCAAAAGTTTCAGCTCCTTCATACTTTCACCTAGGGACACCAAACAAACTTTAAAATGTTCACAAAATATTCAGCTATCTGGCTATATCTTTTCAGTTTGATATCTTTTACAGTTTTTGAGAAAAAGCTTTTTGTTTAGAGGTCATTTCAGGAAATTTTAGCCATTAATCAGAGTGTACTGTGTTTGTTTTGTTGCCATGGTTACCAAAGCTTCTGTTATACACAGGGGGGGAGGTGGCTGGAGCATCTCAGCTCTGATTACAGAGCCCGGGGGAGGGGACAGACACACCATGTACTGATTTATAATAGAGGAATATGATGGGGCAGTTTTGATGGGGTAATTCTGATGGGACAGTTTTGATGGTGGCAATATGATGGGGCAGTTTTGATGGTGGCAATTCTGATGGGGCAGTTTTGATGGTGGCAATATGATGGGGCAGTTTTGATGGGGACAATTTTTATGGAGCAGTTTTAAAGGTGGCAATATGATGGGGCAGTTTTGATAGGGGCAGTTTTGATGGTGGCAATATGATGGGGCAATTCTGATGGGGCAGTTTTGATGGTGGCAATATGACGGGGCAGTTTTGATGGGGCAATTCTGATGGGGCAGTTTTGATGGGGCAATTCTGATGGGGCAGTTTTGATGGTGGCAATATGATGGGGCAGTTTTGATAGGGCAATTTTGATGGGGCAGTTTTGATGGGGCAATTCTGATGGGGCAGTTTTGATGGTGGCAATATGATGGGGCAGTTTTGATGGTGGCAATATGATGGGGCAATTCTGATGGGGCAGTTTTGATGGGGCAATTCTGATGGGGCAGTTTTGATGGTGGCAATATGATGGGGCAGTTTTGATGGGACAATTCTGATGGGGCAGTTTTGATGGTGGCAATATGATGGGGCAGTTTTGATAGGGCAATTTTGATGGGGCAGTTTTGATGGGGCAATTCTGATGGGGCAGTTTTGATGGGGGCAGTTTTGATGGTGGCAATATGATGGGGCAGTTTTGATGGGGCAATTCTGATGGGGCAGTTTTGATGGTGGCAATATGATGGGGCAGTTTTTATGTGGCAATTCTGATGGTGGCAATATGATGGGACAATTTTGATGGAGCAATTCTGATGGGGCAGTTTTGATGGTGGCAATATGATGGGGCAGTTTTAATGGGGACAATTTTGATGGGGCAATTCTGATGGGGCAGTTTTGATGGCAGTATGATGGGGCAGTTTTGATGGCGGCCGTTTTAGCAATTTAGCTATTCAGCATTCCCACGCATTTTCCCCAGGAAATGCATTTTCTAGTTAGTGGGAATGCTTTAGCAGTCCCACTATTGTTATTCGATTTTATTTATTGTTAATAATTTTAATAATTTTATTCCGTACGTTTTTTGGTTCTGCGTAACTTCTGCATACTTTCAGCTATTAAAACCATTCAACTATTAAAATGTTTGTCTCTTTTAGCTGAGGTGTGCTCTTTTTCAACTTTTTTTCTACCATTTATATTTTTTAAAATATTAAGCTTTTTAACACTTTTTTTTAACATTGAAGTCAATGGGAGCATGCTTGAAATCCTTAAATTCTTCTTCCGCTCCCAAAAGTTTCAGCTCCTTCATACTTTCACCTAGAGACACCAAACAAACTTTAAAATGTTCACAAAATATTCAGCTATCTGGCTATATCTTTTCAGTTTGATATCTTTTACAGTTTTTGAGAAAAAGCTTTTTGTTTAGAGGTCATTTCAGGAAATTTTAGCCATTAATCAGAGTGTACTGTGTTTGTTTTGTTGCCATGGTTACCAAAGCTTCTGTTATACGGGGGGAGGTGGCTGGAGCATCTCAGCTCTGATTACAGAGCCCGGGGGAGGGGACAGACACACCATGTACTGATTTATAATAGAGGAATATGATGGGGCAGTTTTGATGGGGTAATTCTGATGGGGCAGTTTTGATGGTGGCAATATGATGGGGCAGTTTTGATGGGGCAATTTTGATGGGGCAGTTTTGATGGTGGCAATATGATGGGGCAGTTTTGATGGGGACAAATTTTATGGAGCAGTTTTAAAGGTGGCAAAATGATGGGGCAGTTTTGATGGTGGCAATATGATGGGGGCAGTTTTGATGGGGCAATTCTGATGGGGCAGTTTTGATGGTGGCAATATGACGGGGCAGTTTTGATGGGGCAATTCTGATGGGGCAGTTTTGATGGGGCAATTCTGATGGGGCAGTTTTGATGGTGGCAATATGATGGGGCAGTTTTGATAGGGCAATTCTGACGGGGCAGTTTTGATGGGGCAATTCTGATGGGGCAGTTTTGATGGGGGCAGTTTTGATGGTGGAAATATGATGGGGCAGTTTTGATGGGGCAATTCTGATGGGGCAGTTTTGATGGTGGCAATATGATGGGGCAGTTTTGATGGGGAAATTTTTGATGGGGCAATTCTAATGGGGCAGTTTTGATGGGGGCAGTTTTGATGGTGGCAATATGATGGGGCAGTTTTGATGGGGCAATTCTGATGGGACAGTTTTGATGGTGGCAATATGATGGGGCAGTTTTGATGGGGGCAATTCTGATGGGGCAGTTTTGATGGCAATATGATGGGGGCAGTTTTGATGGTGGCAATATGATGGGGCAGTTTTGATGGTGGTAATATGATGGGGCAATTCTGATGGGGCAGTTTTGATGGGGCAATTCTGATGGTGGCAATATGATGGGACAATTTTGATGGAGCAATTCTGATGGGGCAGTTTTGATGGTGGCAATATGATGGGGCAGTTTTAATGGGGACAATTTTGATGGGGCAATTCTGATGGGGCAGTTTTGATGGCAGTATGATGGGGCAGTTTTGATGGCGGCCGTTTTAGCAATTTAGCTATTCAGCATTCCCACGCATTTTCCCCAGGAAATGCATTTTCTAGTTTATTTTTCTTATTATTCCGTACGTTTTTTGGTTCTGCGTAACTTCTGCGTACTTTCAGCTATTAAAACCATTCAACTATTAAAATGTTCGTCTCTTTTAGCTGAGGTGTGCTCTTTTTCAACTTTTTTCTACCATTTATACTTTTTAAAATATTAAGCTTTTTAACACTTTTTTTTAACATTGAAGTCAATGGGAGCATGCTTGAAATCCTTAAATTCTTCTTCCGCTCCCAAAAGTTTCAGCTCCTTCATACTTTCACCTAGGGACACCAAACAAACTTTAAAATGTTCACAAAATATTCAGCTATCTGGCTATATCTTTTCAGTTTGATATCTTTTACAGTTTTTGAGAAAAAGCTTTTTGTTTAGAGGTCATTTCAGGAAATTTTAGCCATTAATCAGAGTGTACTGTGTTTGTTTTGTTGCCATGGTTACCAAAGCTTCTGTTATACACGGGGGAAGGTGGCTGGAGCATCTCAGCTCTGATTACAGAGCCCGGGGGAGGGGACAGACACACCATGTACTGATTTATAATAGAGGAATATGATGGGGCAGTTTTGATGGGGTAATTCTGATGGGACAGTTTTGATGGTGGCAATATGATGGGGCAGTTTTGATGGGGCAATTCTGATGGGGCAGTTTTGATGGTGGCAATATGATGGGGCAGTTTTGATGGGGACAATTTTTATGGAGCAGTTTTAAAGGTGGCAATATGATGGGGCAGTTTTGATGGGGGCAGTTTTGATGGTGGCAATATGATGGGGCAATTCTGATGGGGCAGTTTTGATGGTGGCAATATGACAGGGCAGTTTTGATGGGGCAATTCTGATGGGGCAGTTTTGATGGGGCAATTCTGATGGGGCAGTTTTGATGGTAGCAATATGATGGGGCAGTTTTGATAGGGCAATTCTGATGGGGCAGTTTTGATGGGGCAATTCTGATGGGGCAGTTTTGATGGGGGCAGTTTTGATGGTGGCAATATGATGGGGCAGTTTTGATGGGGCAATTCTGATGGGGCAGTTTTGATGGTGGAAATATGATGGGGCAGTTTTGATAGGGCAATTCCGATGGGGCAGTTTTGATGGTGGCAATATGATGGGGCAATTCTGATGGGGCAGTTTTGATTTGGCAATTCTGATGGGGCAGTTTTGATGGTGGCAATATGATGGGGCAGTTTTGATGGGACAATTCTGATGGGGCAGTTTTGATGGTGGCAATATGATGGGGCAGTTTTGATAGGGCAATTTTGATGGGGCAGTTTTGATGGGGCAATTCTGATGGGGCAGTTTTGATGGGGGCAGTTTTGATGGTGGCAATATGATGGGGCAGTTTTGATGGGGCAATTCTGATGGGGCAGTTTTGATGGTGGCAATATGATGGGGCAGTTTTTATGTGGCAATTCTGATGGTGGCAATATGATGGGACAATTTTGATGGAGCAATTCTGATGGGGCAGTTTTGATGGTGGCAATATGATGGGGCAGTTTTAACGGGGACAATTTTGATGGGGCAATTCTGATGGGGCAGTTTTGATGGCAGTATGATGGGGCAGTTTTGATGGCGGCCGTTTTAGCAATTTAGCTATTCAGCATTCCCACGCATTTTCCCCAGGAAATGCATTTTCTAGTTAGTGGGAATGCTTTAGCAGTCCCACTATTGTTATTCGATTTTATTTATTTTTAATAATTTTAATAATTTTATTCCGTACGTTTTTTGGTTCTGCGTAACTTCTGCATACTTTCAGCTATTAAAACCATTCAACTATTAAAATGTTTCGTCTCTTTTAGCTGAGGTGTGCTCCTTTTCAACTTTTTTTCTACCATTTATACTTTTTAAAATATTAAGCTTTTTAACACTTTTTTTTTAACATTGAAGTCAATGGGAGCATGCTTGAAATCCTTAAATTCTTCTTCCGCTCCCAAAAGTTTCAGCTCCTTCATATTTCACCTAGAGACACCAAACAAACTTTAAAATGTTCACAAAATATTCAGCTATCTGGCTATATCTTTTCAGTTTGATATCTTTGACGGTTTTTGAGAAAAAGCTTTTTGTTTAGAGGTCATTTCGGGAAATTTTAGCCATTAATCAGAGTGTACTGTGTTTGTTTTGTTGCCATGGTTACCAAAGCTTCTGTTATACACAGGGGGGGAGGTGGCTGGAGCATCTCAGCTCTGATTACAGAGCCCGGGGGAGGGGACAGACACACCATGTACTGATTTATAATAGAGGAATATGATGGGGCAATTTTGATAGGGCAATTCTGATGGGGCAGTTTTGATGGTGGCAATTATGATGGGGCAGTTTTGATGGTGGCAATATGATGGGGCAGTTTTGATAGGGCAATTTTCATGGTGGCAATATGATGGGGCAATTCTGATGGGGCAGTTTTGATGGTGGCAATATGATGGGGCAGTTTTGATGAGGACAATTTTAATGGAGCAGTTTTAAAGGTGGCAATATGATGGGGCAGTTTTAATGGTGGCAATATGATGGGGCAGTTTTGATGGGGCAATTCTGATGGGGCAGTTTTGATGGTGGCAATATGATGGGGCAGTTTTAATGGGGACAATTTTGATGGGGCAATTCTGATGGGGCAGTTTTGATGGCAGTATGATGGGGCAGTTTTGATGGCAGCCATTTTAGCAATTTAGCTATTCAGCATTCCCACGCATTTTCCCCAGGAAATGCATTTTCTAGTTTTTCTTATTATTAGTGGGACTGCTTTAGCATTCCCACTATTGTTATTCGATTTTATTTATTTTTAATAATTTTAATAGTTTTATTCCGTACGTTTTTTGGTTCTGCGTAACTTCTGCATACTTTCAGCTATTAAAACCATTCAACTATTAAAATGTTCGTCTCTTTTAGCTGAGTTGTGCTCTTTTTCAACTTTTTTTCTACCATTTATATTTTTTAAAATATTAAGCTTTTTAACACTTTTTTTAACATTGAAGTCAATGGGAGCATGCTTGAAATCCTTAAATTCTTCTTCCGCTCCCAAAAGTTTCAGCTCCTTCATACTTTCACCTAGAGACACCAAACAAACTTTAAAATGTTCACAAAATATTCAGCTATCTGGCTATATCTTTTCAGTTTGATATCTTTTACAGTTTTTGAGAAAAAGCTTTTTGTTTAGAGGTCATTTCAGGAAATTTTAGCCATTAATCAGCCATGTGTTTGTTTTGTTGCCATGGTTACCAAAGCTTCTGTTATAGGGGGGGAGGTGGCTGGAGCATCTCAGCTCTGATTACAGAGCCCGGGGGAGGGGACAGACACACCATGTACTGATTTATAATAGAGGAATATGATGGGGCAGTTTTGATGGGGTAATTCTGATGGGGCAGTTTTGATGGTGGCAATATGATGGGGCAGTTTTGATGGGGCAATTCTGATGGGGCAGTTTTGATGGTGGCAATATGATGGGGCAGTTTTGATGGGGACAAATTTTATGGAGCAGTTTTAAAGGTGGCAAAATGATGGGGCAGTTTTGATGGTGGCAATATGATGGGGGCAGTTTTGATGGGGCAATTCTGATGGGGCAGTTTTGATGGTGGCAATATGACGGGGCAGTTTTGATGGGGCAATTCTGATGGGGCAGTTTTGATGGTGGCAATATGATGGGGCAGTTTTGATAGGGCAATTCTGATGGGGCAGTTTTGATGGGGCAATTCTGATGGGGCAGTTTTGATGGGGGCAGTTTTGATGGTGGAAATATGATGGGGCAGTTTTGATGGGGCAATTCTGATGGGGCAGTTTTGATGGTGGCAATATGATGGGGCAGTTTTGATGGGGAAATTTTTGATATGGGGGCAGTTTTGATGGTGGCAATATGATGAGGCAGTTTTGATGGGGCAATTCTGATGGGGCAGTTTTGATGGTGGCAATATGATGGGGCAGTTTTGATGGGGACAATTCTGATGGGGCAGTTTTGATGGCAATATGATGGGGGCAGTTTTGATGGTGGCAATATGATGGGGCAGTTTTGATGGTGGTAATATGATGGGGCAATTCTGATGGGGCAGTTTTGATGGGGCAATTCTGATGGTGGCAATATGATGGGACAATTTTGATGGAGCAATTCTGATGGGGCAGTTTTGATGGTGGCAATATGATGGGGCAGTTTTAATGGGGACAATTTTGATGGGGCAATTCTGATGGGGCAGTTTTGATGGCAGTATGATGGGGCAGTTTTGATGGCGGCCGTTTTAGCAATTTAGCTATTCAGCATTCCCACGCATTTTCCCCAGGAAATGCATTTTCTAGTTTATTTTTCGTATTATTCCGTACGTTTTTTGGTTCTGCGTAACTTCTGCATACTTTCAGCTATTAAAACCATTCAACTATTAAAATGTTCGTCTCTTTTAGCTGAGGTGTGCTCTTTTTCAACTTTTTTTCTACCATTTATACTTTTTAAAATATTAAGCTTTTTAACACTTTTTTTAACATTGAAGTCAATGGGAGCATGCTTGAAATCCTTAAATTCTTCTTCCGCTCCCAAAAGTTTCAGCTCCTTCATACTTTCACCTAGGGACACCAAACAAACTTTAAAATGTTCACAAAATATTCAGCTATCTGGCTATATCTTTTCAGTTTGATATCTTTTACAGTTTTTGAGAAAAAGCTTTTTGTTTAGAGGTCATTTCAGGAAATTTTAGCCATTAATCAGAGTGTACTGTGTTTGTTTTGTTGCCATGGTTACCAAAGCTTCTGTTATACACAGGGGGGAAGGTGGCTGGAGCATCTCAGCTCTGATTACAGAGCCCGGGGGAGGGGACAGACACACCATGTACTGATTTATAATAGAGGAATATGATGGGGCAGTTTTGATGGGGCAATTCTGATGGGGCAGTTTTGATGGTGGCAATATGATGGGGCAGTTTTGATAGGGCAATTCTGATGGGGCAGTTTTGATGGGGCAATTCTGATGGAGCAGTTTTGATGGGGGCAGTTTTGATGGGGGCAATATGATGGGGCAGTTTTGATGGGGCAATTCTGATGGGGCAGTTTTGATGGTGGCAATATGATGGGGCAGTTTTGATGGGGACAATTTTGATGGGGCAATTCTAATGGGGCAGTTTTGATGGCAATATGATGGGGGCAGTTTTGATGGTGGCAATATGATGGGGCAGTTTTGATGGTGGTAATATGATGGGGCAATTCTGATGGGGCAGTTTTGATGGTGGCAATATGATGGGGCAGTTTTGATGGGGCAATTCTGATGGTGGCAATATGATGGGACAATTTTGATGGAGCATTTCTGATGGGGCAGTTTTGATGGTGGCAATATGATGGGGCAGTTTTAATGGGGACAATTTTGATGGGGCAATTCTGATGGGGCAGTTTTGATGGCAGTATGATGGGGCAGTTTTGATGGCGGCCATTTTAGCAATTTAGCTATTCAGCATTCCCACGCATTTTCCCCAGGAAATGCATTTTCTAGTTAATCTGTCAGTTCAATCTCATCTACTTAATTGGCTTGTTACCTAATTTGTGTTAATGGCACAATTTTGTGTTGCCCATAGCAACCGCTGAGCCTCCAGCTGTCTATTTTAAAGCCAAGATTGAAAAGACATAAGGAAGCTGATTGGTTTCCATAGTCAATAGGGCTGTTGTATCATCATCAGACATTTCATATTATCAGACCCTATGTTCCCTTCCAAGTGTAAAGGACAATTGTACAAACATGTCACCAATAGCAACCAATCAGAGTGTCATTTTGCTAAAATACAACGTGAAAAAATGGCGGTGTTTGAATTATTCGACTTTGTAGGCTTGTTACATGAAGCGTGTTATTGGTAAAAAGTAAAAGATTGGTAAAAATTGCCTGTTGCCCATAGTGACCATAGCCTTATATATGAGATATCTGCTAAAAGGGTAAACAACCTGGTTGCCATAGCAACCAGTGTGTTTACTTGTTTACAAACCTGAGCTGTAATATAGACAGCGGGAGGCTCTTTTTTGACAGCTCAGGTTTGTAAACAAAATGGTTGCTATGGTTGATTACCTTTTTAGTTGACAAAGTATAGGGCCATATGTTTTCTAGAACAAGTATACATACATGTTGCCAATAGCAACCAATCAGAGGTTCCGTTTTTTTTTCATGTGGAGTGTGAAAAAATGACAGTGTTTGTTTTCTATGAGGGCAGTGGGGGCATCTTGTAAAGTCCCTGGATTGTTTATTATGGGAAACCTGTACTGGGAGAATACAGAGACTGTGACTGCTGACGTCTCCTTCTGAATATACTAGTTGCCTGGCTGTTATCCTGATCCATTGGTTTTCTGTTCATTCTCCATCACTGATTGGGATCAAGTAAGAACAGAAGTTCTGAATAAACATGTGGTGATGAAGAAAGCATGGAAGCCAAGGCCAGCCAGGAGTCTAGCATTTTCAGAGGACGGTCAGCAATGGACACCTTCATATTTCTCTCATGATGGGTTCCCTTCTAACCATTTGGAGGAATCCTAGTAGTTCCCTAAAGCATTCATCCCTGGAAAGAGACTCTGCAATTCACAATGGCCACCGTGTGTACAGTATATGCTCCTTATCCCCTTATTTATTGCTATCTGGGTAGCTATGGGAGAAATTCTGCTCACTTCCTGTCATTCTTACCCCAGAGGAAGTGAGGGATAAATCTCCACAATGGGGACCCAGATAGTGATAAAGACTACTAATATGACCAATCAGATTATGGGATTACATGATGGAAACAGAAATGCATTTATTAACTATTACAATTGTATCCTTTCGATTGAAATCCACTTCTCCAAATGTGTTATATTGATTCAATGGGTTGTCATCTATAGATCGGTTATTCCTATTAAAGGAGATCAATCAGAAAAGAAATTGATCATTTATCAAAGCGTGTATGTCCACCATTAGGGTTTAAATTGTATTTTCTGTATGTGGGTAGTTTCTGATGCATAATCAGTGCTGGATTAGAAAAATCATTGACAATACTTCTGTTTTAATGCTGCTTCAAATATAGTACATATTTTCCAATGCTATTGTATTCGCAAGAAGATATTTTTGGGATTTTTTCAATGGCTGTATTACACAATATATTCCACTAGATGGCACCCTTGTATAAATACGAAACCTCTTAGAAGCGTGTTTTATGAAATGTATGGGAACTAAGAGTACTGGTGTCCTTATGAGAAATACTATTTGCCTGGCTGTGTCTGGCTATAACACTTTTGGGTTACAGAACACTCATGCTATGAATGTGCATCAAAATTTTTTCATAATTCGTTATCACAGCTCTGAAACTTTAGCATCAACTTGACAGCCAAAGAAGTGAGATTCCCAGAAGGAGAGGTCCACAATGGCAGTCTCCATGAATCTCTAATGGTGTACAGTAAAGTAAAACATAAAAGAATGCACACTGTGAGAAGCTCACAGTATACAATGAAATCAGAGTAAGCAATTTCAGGACAGGAGAGGAGCCTGTACAACTGTGCAAGACTTGAAGGGAGGCCCGGAGTTTTGCTTTAAGCCATGGGGTTCATTAGAGGCTCATTTAGCTGTGTGGAAGCCAACACTCATATAATGCTGATAAAAATCCTGAAGTACTAAACATTCAGTTATATTATTTAAGATGCACTTTTGTAACATGCTATGGTCATACACATAGTTACTCTAATAGGAGTGTTAGGGAACAAGAAGAGAATACTAAATATATTAATATTCTATTCATAGAGAAGTATTATTACAACAGATCCGCATCTCATAGTGCCGGCCCTAATACAGACTGCATTATAGATGCCCCATCTATCAATAGTGATATCAAAGCAGAACTCTAGCTCAATGTTTCTTAACCGGGGTGTCATCTGGGGTACCCTGGGGTGCCACTAGCATGGGACTCAGTTTGCCTTGAATCTGCATCATGAGTTGGCGCAGTGCAGGAGGCCAGCTTCCAGCACCATAACAACCAGTAACGGTCTAATTCTAGGACACATGGCATCATTTGTTTCTATGGTGGTGGTGACACCTGCACCATGACAACGCTTGATTCTAATTTAGGGCATTCGACATACACAGCTGCCCCTAGCATTCAGGGGATGATGGAGGTCTGCTTCATCCAGACTTCCTCCTCTCGCCCCCCAAAATGCTACTGGAGGCAAAAGGTAGGGCTCTGATGTGAAGAGGGGACTGTGTGAATGGGGTGCTTTATGATGGGGGAGGCTGTGGGATGGGGGCTCTTTGATTGGGGAGCTCTGTGATGGGAGGACTCTTATATGATTGGAGGAATCATATATTGCCAGCCCATGTAAAGGGTGACTGTGATGTAATGGGGGGCCTCTGATGTGATGGGTGAACCTCTGATGTAATGGGGGAACTTCTGATGAGATGGGAGGACCACTGATTGATGGGAAGGAGGACCTCTGATTGATGGGATGGAGGAACCTCTGATGTGAATGGAAGCTTCTGATGTGATTGGTGAACCTCTGATGTGATGGTGAGGTCTGTGTAGTGATGGGGGAACTCTGATGTGGTGGGAGGACCTCTAATATGAAGCGGAGCTTCTGATGTAATTGGAGGACCGCTGATGTGGTGGGGGAACCTGTCATATGATGGGGAACCACTGATTTGAAGGGAGGACCACTGATTTTACAAGGAGGACCTCTGATTGCAAAGGAAGGGACCTCTGATATGAAGGGAGAGACCTCTGATTTAAAGGGATGGACCTCTGATGTGAAGGAAGGGACCTCTGATGTGAAGGGAGGGACCTCTTATGTGAAGGGAGGGACCTCTGATGTGAAGGGGAGGATCTCTGATGTGAAGGGGGGACCTCTGATGTGAAGGGGGTACCTCTGATGTGAAGGGAGGGACCTCTTATTTGAAGGTAGGGACCTCTGATATGAAGGAGGGACCTCTGATGTGAAGGGGGGACCTCTGAGGTGAAGGGGGATCTCTGAGGTGAAGGGGGGGACCTCTGATGGGATTGGGGACCTCTAATGTGAGGTTAATTTGACAAAGGAGGTTGTGTGCATCATCCCAGGCTCAGGTTTCCCATAGATAAGTAACATTTACGTATTTTACATTTCAAACTGGGGTGCCTCAAGGTTTTGCAAACTTTAAAGGGCCCGCACGACTGAAAAAGGTTGAAAAACACTGCTCTAGATAAAGCTTCTTTTTTTCAGTTCTTGATAGAGGGAGGGGTTTGATTCTCAGATTTTTGTGGCCTGTATTCTGATTGGGGAGATTTCCCCAACCTTTGTCACGGTGGCCACGAAAGTGATATACAATTCCAAACTGTATGGTTGTCTGTGGCATAGATGTAAAGGAGGTATCTTATGACCAGGGAACCTGTTACAGTGACAATTTCCAAAGGTGGAATTTCTCTTCAACTTGGGGGAAATTTATACTCACTTCTGGGACAGGAAGTGAAGGTTCTAATCCTTCTGCACTTTATACAACCTTAAACCATTGTGGTTCTGCCTTGTTGTGTTTTGTTCCACCTTATGCCAACATGCCATGGGCTCATTTGGCCAAAGCCCGGTGGGAGACTCATAGGGTATGTTAGCACAGCTACCTATTTTTCCATCTTTCACCACTCACCACCACATGCTGTCCTGTTTTGCGATCCTGGTTTCATGCCAGATTGCACATGTGACTTTGAATAAGATTATCTACTTTAAAAGAAGTAGCTAGGAAAAGCACTGCCTCTTGTATTGGGGAAAATTTCAGATATGTTAACGCAGAGCAATAAACCTGATTTTTTTACTCTCCTTTTCAACACACTAATGCGTTTTTTTAAATCAAACCTTTCTGTTTTTAGAACATCCCTTATTTCAGACCAAGTGATATCATCACTGGGTCTCTGTGCTTCTCTATTGAATGGGGGCAGATCATGGCTGGTGGGAGGGGCCAGCTGGGTACTATACGTAGCTTCCTGAAGACATCACAGCACCCTGCCTCAGTACTCCTCTAATGAGCCCTCAGCCCTGATGCAAGCAGTGGGCTGGCTTTTGGGACGAGATATGCAAATATTGAAATGCCACATGGACGAGTGTCAGTCTGGAGGAGGGGGATTACCTAGGGAGCCTGCATTTGCATGCAGACCACCATAGGTAACACCCACATATGATGCTGAGCCTCCATGATTGGAAGAACTAAAATCCAATGAGTGAAAAGGGTGGACTGGGGAGGAAAGTGCTAAATGATGATGGACATTCTCCAGAAAGACAATGAGGTGCACTCTGTCTGACAGGTTGTAGCTGATCCCCTTAAGGACATCTTCTATGATGAAACACGTCAGGGCGGGGCTAGTGCTGACTTCATCACACTGTCAGACCCCCTGGTGGTCCGTTTGTATACTGCTCTGTATTACTTTGCATAATGGGAGTACCTTTTCTCTGTAATAAATAAATGGTATATGCGGCTTTATGCTATGGAGTTTCTATGATTTCTGTCTTTTGCCGGTATTGTGATACATCCCTGCTGGAGAGGCCTGTGGGGAATGGGACGAATGGGAATCATTTGGTCCATACATGACAGTGCATTTGGCTGATCTCTAACACCACACAGACCTCCTATAATTTGGGGTCTTGTGTTCCGGTAAGAGGCTGCTGTTTTCTATGTGGTGCTGGAATTCACAAGAGGTCACAGATGGATTTATGAATTATCAGTGGTGGACATTTATGTATTTCTTTTATGTGCACGATTTGCACATTTTGAATGGACTTACATGGTAGATTGTGATTTAAAAGCACAGCACAATATTTTTTGGAATTATGTCGTTTCTAATGAACACTGTGATAAAGTCAGAGTGTGCTTCTCACAGTATGCAGTACAATCAGAGTAAAGAATTTCTGTACAGGAGAGGAGCTGGTACAACTGTGCAAGACTGAAGGGAAGGCTTTTATGAAATTTGAATCCCTTGTGGGTTCGCTATTAAGGAGTCCAAAAAGTTGAGATAAAGCTATAGATAAAGTAGAAACCCCTTAAAGAAATACAATACTTCAAAGAGCAGAATCATGCAGCAACCAATTAAGAGATGACCAAACAGGATTGGACAAATCAGATCCAACACCATGTCAGTGGGCCCTATAGTAATCACTTGGTCTAGTATGGCGATAGTTCCAGATTTGTGTCCATTCGTGACACTGATTACCACTCATTCTATCTTTTACTTTCACAAGATAGTTTAAACACTCTTCACAGGGCACTTTAATTAATAGTCTACTTGGTATTCACAGCAATGGTCCAGGGCACAGTTCTAAGTGTCATGGTGCTTTACCCGCTTCACCACCATAGCTCTACTGCGGCAGGGCCGCCACTTTGCACCAAATAACGTTCCTAGTATGTGATCTGACACCTCTGGGTCTGGGGTACGTGTGGGCTGCCCGCTTCCTCTGTGATCACACACAGCAAGAGCCCAGCGGCAGGTACCGCAGACGCAATGTCCACCAACATCCGCTGATTGTTCAGGACACAGGCAGACACAGCATCTATGCCTTCCCTTAGTAAAAGCACCTCCCCCACAGTACACAAGCACTGGCTAAGGAACACATTTAACCCTTTAATTGTCCCTGATGTTAACCCCTTCCCAGCCAGTGTCATTAGTACAGTGATAGTGCATATTTTTAGCACTGAGCACTGTATTAGTGTCACTGGTCCCCAAAAAGTCTCAAAAGTGTAAGATAGTGTCCTATTTTGTCCGCCGAAATATCCCTGTCCTGCTATAAGTCACTGATCACCACCATTACTAGTACAGAAAAAAATTAAAATAAAAATATCCCATACTTTGTAGACGCTATAACTTTTGCGCAAACCAATCAATATACGCTTATTGTGATTTTTTTACCAAAAATATGTAGCAGAATACATATTGGCCTAAATTAACCAGTTGCCGACCGCCGCAGAATGGCACAGGCAGGCATAAGGGCTTACCTGTACGTCCCTGCCCCCCAACGGGCGGGGGGGTTCCGATAGGACCCCCCCCCCCCGGTGCTTGCGGCGGTCGGATTAGTTACAGGAGCGATCGGTGTTGAGGGGGAGGCCACCAATTCATGGCCACCCCCTCGCGATCGCTCCTGACGAATTAAAAGCTTCCTCTGCTCCTGTAATGTAAACAGAAGCAGAGGGAGTGATGTCATCTCTCGTGTCGGTCTTTTCGTTCTGGCGCCGAGGAGAGAAGACAAGTAAGTAAGTAAGTGCACCAACACTACACATACAGTAGAACACGCCGGCACACAAATCACCCCCAATCACCCCCCCCCCGCACCCCCTGTCACAGTGACGCCAATAGCAGTTTTTTTTGTTTTTTTTTTACTGATTATTGCATTGGTGTCATTTGTGACTGTTATAAGTGTTAGGGCAGTTAGTGGTAGGCCCCTTTAGGTCTAGGGTACCCCCCTAACCCCCCCATATAAAGGTTTAACCCCTTGATCACCCCTGTTGCCAGTGTCACTAAGAGATCTTTTTTCTGATCGCCGTATTAGTGTCACAGGTGACGCTAGTTAGCCAGGTAAGTATTTAGGTTCACCGTCAGCTTTTTAGTTAACCCTTTCACCAGTGATCACCATATAAGTGTTACGGGTGACGCTGGTTAGTTTGTTTTTTATACCCGCCGTTCATTACCCAATAAAGGTTTAACCTCTTGATCGCCCAGCGGGTGATATAAGTTAGGTTTTAGTGTCAGATAGGGTCTGCTTGGCCCCAGGCAGCGTCAGGTTAGTGCCAGTACCGCTAACACCCACGCACTTAGGATACACCTCCCTTAGTGGTATAGTATCTGCATGGATCGATATCTGATCTGATCAGGTCTATACTAGCATCCCCAGCAGTTTAAGGTTCCCAAAAAGGCAGTGTTAGCGGGATCAGCCCAGATACCTGCTAGCACCTGCGTTTTGTCCCTCCGCCCAGCCCAGCCCACCCAAGTGCAGTATCGATCGATCACTGTCACTTACAAAACACTAAACACATAACTGCAGCATTCGCAGAGTCAGGCCTGATTCCTGCGATCGCTAACAGTTTTTTCGGTAGCGTTTGTTACATTTGCTGACAGTCTAAGAGCTTTTTTTTACCTGTGAGTCTCATTACTGTACCAGTAAATTTAGAGCCCAAAATGACAAATCGAAGGTACAATAGTGAAGAGGCCTACACGTTTCTGAGCTTGACAGATAGTGTAGAGGAAGTCACTCATCTGTCAGATTCAGGCTCAGAATACAATCCTGTAGACAGCAGGGCTCCATGACAGATAGCTCTGATGATGGAGTTGTGGTCCCTGCCAAGGTCAGGCGTACCAGACTCCAATCTTCTTCTGCTGTTGAGGTGCAAGAACCGCAGGGCTCTTGTATGAAGCAGTGAAGTACTAGCGCCGCTATTCCTTCTGGTGACCTGGCAAGCACCAGCGGCCTAGTACACCCTGGTCGTACATCCAGCACTGCAGTAACACTTGGTGACGTGGCGAGTCCCATAAGTGCAGTTCAAGCTGGCGAAGTGGCTAGCACAAGTAGTGTTCCGCTGCCACCAAGAAGACAAAGACAGGCTCGTCGTGCCCAGTGTCCTTCCTGCAGAATTCGCCAATCCTAATTGGGAGCCCACCACTTCTGCAGCACCCGTACTTCCCCCATTCACTGGCCAACCCGGCATTCAGGTGGAAACAGTTGATTTAACGTCACTTGATTTTTATTCGCTGTTTTTCACCAAAGATCTCTATAGATCTATTGTGGACCAAAGTAATTTGTATGCTGGTCAATTCATCGCCGCTAATCCCCAGTCCTCCCTTGCCAGAGATTGGAAACCAATTACGGTTTCCAAATTTAAGACCTTTCTAGGCCTATCCCTTGACATGGCCATAGTTAAAATGAGTATGTTGCGGTCATATTGGTCCACTGACCCAATTTACCATATGCCCGTGCTCTCTGTTTCCATGGCCAGGGCACGATACGAGCAGATCTTGCGGTTCATGCACTTCAATGACAATGAACTCTGTCGTCCTCGTGGAGACCCTGAATACGATCGGCTCTACAAAATTCGACCCCTCGTAAACCACTTCAACCAAGCAGACTTGTTTACTCCCCATCAAGTTGTCTGCATTGATGAGTCCCTGATTAAGTTTTCTGGCCGCTTGTCATTCAAACAGTATCTTCCCAGCAAGCGTGCCAGATACGGGGTCAAGATGTATAAGTCCTGTGACAGGGCCACAGGCTATACATGTAGTTTTATGGTTTACGAGGGAAGAGATAGTCAGGTAGAGCCGACAAACTGCCCTGACCACATAGGAAGCGCTGGCAAGATTGTGTGGGACTTGGTGTCACCCTTATTCGGAAAGGGGTACCATTTGTATGTGGACAATTATTACACGAGCGTGCCACTTTTTAGTCACTTGTTTGATCTCCAGATTGGAGCATGTGGCACCGTGCGATCTAATCGCCGGGGCTTTCCCTAGCGGCTTGTAGATTCCCATCTTAGGCTGGGGGAGAGAGCCTGCTTGAAGTGTAATAACTTGCTCGCTATGAAGTGGAGGGATGATAAGAATGTTTTTGTTCTTACCTCCCTTCACGCAGACACGGGGGTCCAAATTACTACGGCGACCGGTGTTGTGGAGAAACCCCTCTGTGTCCACGATTATAACCAAAATATGGGAGGGGTGGACCTCAACGACCAGTTGTTGGCGCCGTACCTAGTTGCCCGTAAGGCCAGATGCTGGTATAAAAAAGTGTCTGTTTATTTATTTCAATTGGCTTTACTGAACGCTCATGTGCTATACAGAGCTTCAGGACGGACTGGATCCTTCCTTAAATTCTAGGAAGAGATCGTCAGAGCCCTTCTGTTTCCAGACGGTGCTCCACCTCACCTTCCCCAACCAAATGCAGTAAGCCGGTTGCATGAGAGGCATTTTATGTATGTCCTCCCGAGTACCCCTACCCCATGAGCCCCCCCAAAGAAAATGTCGTGTCTGTAGAAAGCGTAGATATAGGCGTGACACCCGCTATTTTTGTCCCTCATGTCCTGACAAACCTGGTCTTTTTGCATTGGTGAATGTTTTGAATGCTACCATACACTAGTGGAGTTTTAGCATAGGGTACAGCATTGCACAGATTAGGACACACTTTCACAGGGTCTCCCAAGATGCCATCGCATTTTGAGAGACCTAAACCTGGAACTGAACCGTTACAGTTATGCCCTGTACACACGGTCGGATTTTCCAATGGAAAAAGTGCGATCGGTTTATGTTGTCGGAAATTCCGACCGTGTGTGGGCTCCATCGGACTTTTTCCATTGGAATTTCCGACACACAAAGTTTGAAAGCAGGACAACAAAATCCGATCGGTTAAATTCCGATCGTGTGTACACAAATCCAACGCACAAAGTGCCACGCATGCTCAGAATAAATTAAGAGACAAAAGCTATTGGCTACTGCCCCGTTTATAGTCCCGACATACGTGTTTTACATCACCGCGTTCAGAACGATTGGATTTTCCAAAAACTTTGTGCGACCGTGTGTATGCAAGACAAGTTTGGCCCAAAATACGTCGGAAAAAATCCAATGGATTTTGTTGTCGGAATGTCCAATCAATGTCCGATCGTGTGTACAGGGCATTACAGTTACAAATAAAAGTGTAAAAAAAAAAAAGTAAAAAATATTCTGCAATGTTTTATTGTTATTATGTTTTATCATGTTTGCTTTTCAGGTATGTAAATTATTCATACTTTTCATACTACACTGTTTACTGTGTTTTCTTGTTAACCTTTTTTTGTTTTCAAGTACGCCATTCAGCTGCAGCGCGGATTTATTTATCTTGACAGCAACAGCGTTTGCTCCCACGATACATAAAGCCGTGACTCCAGCGCTGTCGGAAGTGATTTCACCACCACAGTTAAAAAAAGAGCATATATGCCAAAGCATGGGGGCAGCAGTGGAGGAGTGATTTGCTCCTAACTTTTCTGCAGATGCCCCCATGCTTCGGTATATATATACTTTAGGCACAGGTTGCGTTAAAAAATGTTTTATTTTTTACTATGTATTTTTTTGTATTTGCTTTGCAGGTATGGCAAGTCTTACTGTTATACTGTAATGTTACTTTGTTTTATTGTTAACCATCATTTGCTTAGCAGGTACGTCGTTCGGCTGCAACAGCGTTTGCTCCCACGATACATAAAGCCGAGACTCCAGCGCTGTAGCAGGTGACTTCACCACCACAGTTAAAAAAGAAAACGGTGCATGTATGCCCATCATTAGAAGTGGGTGGATGAAGGGAGGTATTCTAATGGTGGGCATATCCACCCATCAATCTCTTCTTTTCGTTCAGCCCACAGGCTGCATGAAAAAAAAGATTACAATATATGCCCAAGGACCAGCAATGTACTGGTATGTTGCTGGACTTTGAGTGGTTATACCAGAATGATGCCTGCGGGTTTAGGTATCATCTTGGTATCATTCTTTTAAGCCAGCGGTTGGCTTTCATGTAAAATCAATCCTAGCGGCTAATTAGCCTCTAGACTGTTTTTACAAGCAGTGGAAGGGAATGTCCCCCCCCCACTGTCTTCCATGGTTTTCTCTGGCTCTCCTGTCCCAACAAGGAACCTGAGAAAGCAGCTGGTTGTTCCGCCAGCTGACCATAGAGCTGATCAGAGACCAGAAGGGCTCCAATCATCTCTATGGCCTAAGAAACCGGAAGCTACGAGCATTTCATGACTTAGATTTCGCCTGATATAAACAGCGCCATTGGGAAATTGGGAAAGCATTTTATCACACCAATCTTGGTGTGGTCAGATGTTTTGAGGGCACAGGAGAGATCTAGGGTCTAATAGACCCCAATTTTTTCAAAAAAGAGTACCTGTCACTACCAATTGCTATCATAGGGGATATTTACATTCCCTGAGATAACAATAAAAATGATAATAAATAAATAAATAAATAAAAATAAAAAAAGCACCCCTGTCCCCGCCACTCTCACGCAAAAGTGAACGCAAGTGTTGGTCTGGTGTCATATGTAAACAGCAATTGCACCATGCATATGAGGTATCACCGCGAAAGTCAGATCGAGGGCAGTAATTTTAACAGTAGACCTCCTCCGTAAATCTAAAGTGGTAACCTGTAAAGGCGTTTAAAGGCTTTTAAAAATGTATGTAGTTTGTTGCCGCTGCACGTTTGTGCGCAATTTTAAAGCATGTCGTGTTTGGTATCCATGTACTCGGCCTAAGATCATCTTTTTTATTGCATCAAACATTTGGGCAATATAGTGTGTTTTAGTGCGTTAAAATTTTGTGTGTGTTTTTTGTTTTTAAGGTATGTCGAGTCCATGGAATATTTTATATTGTGACACAAGTTGCGGGAAAAAGACACATTTTTTTTTTTTTTTTGCACAAAGTTGTCACTAAATGATATATTGATCAAACATGACATGGGCATATGTGAAATTACACCCCAAAATACATTCTGTTGCTTCTCCTGAGTACAGGAATACCACATGTGTGAGTCTTTTTGGGAGCCTATCCGCGTACGGGACCTTGAAAACCAAGCACCACCATCAGGGTTTCTAAGGGTGTAAATTTTTTATTTCACTCCTCACTGCCTATCACAGTTTCGGAGGCCATGGAATGCCCAGATGGCACAAACCCCCCCCCCCCCAAATGACCCCATTTTGGAAAGTAGACACCCCAAGCTATTTCCTGAGAGGTATGGTGAGTATTTTGCAGACTTTGCTTTTTGAAAATTGAAAAAAGAAAAAAAAATGTTTTCTTTTCTTCCTTCATTTTCAAAAACAAATGAGAGCTGCAAAATACTCACCATGCCTCTCAGAAAATAGCTTGGGGTGTCTACTTTCCAAAATGGGGTCATTTGGGGGGGTACTCAGGAGAAGCAGCAGAATGTATTTTGGGGTGCAATTCCACATATGCCCATGGCCTGTGTGAGCAATATATCATTTAGTGACAACTTTGTTAAAAAAAAAAAAAGTTTGTCATTTTCCTGCAACTTGTGGCAAAATATAAAATATTCCATGGACTCAACATGCCTCTCAGCAAATTGGGGTGTCTACTTTCCAAAATGGGGTCATTTGGGGGGGGGGTTGTGCCATCTTAGCATTTTATGGCCTTCAAATCTGTGATAGGTAATGAGGAGTGAAATCAAAAATTGACACCCTTAGAAATCCTGAAGGCGGTGATTGGTTTTCGGGGGCCCCGTACGCGGCTAGGCTCCCAAAAAGTCCCACACATGTGGTATCCCCGTACTCAGGAGAAGCAGCAGAATGTATTTTGAGGTGCAATTCCACATATAACCATGGCATGTGTGAGCAATATATCATTTAGTGAAAACTTTTTGTAAAATTTATTTTCTTTTGTCATTACAACTTGGGACAAAAAAATTAAATATTCAATGGGCTCAACATGCCTCTCAGCAATTTCCTTGGGGTGTCTACTTTCCAAAATGGGGTCATTTGGGGGGGGGGGGGGGTTGTACTGCCCTGCCATTTTAGCACCTCAAGAAATGACATAGGCAGTCATAAACTAAAAGCTGTGTAAATTCCAGAAAATGTACCCTAGTTTGTAGACGCTATAACTTTTGCGCAAACCAATAAATATACACTTATTGACTTTTTTTTTACCAAAGACATGTGGCTGAATATATTTTGGCCTAAATGTATGACAAAAATAGAGTTTATTGGATTTTTTTTATAACAAAAAGTAGAACATATGATTTTTTTTTCAAAATTTTCGGTCAGCCCCGGAAGGTTTTACCCCCTTCCTGACCAGAGCACTTTTTACAATTTGGCACTACACTATTTTAACTGGTAATTGTGCAGTCATGCAATATTGTACCCAAACGAAATTTGCGTCCTTTTTTTCCCCACAAATAGAGCTTTCTTTTGATGGTATTTGATTGCCTCTACGATTTTTATTTTTTGCGATATAAATGGAAAAAGACTGAAAATTTTGAAAAAAAAATGATATTTTCTACTTATTGTGATAAAAAAAATTTAATAAACTCAATTTTAGTCATACATTGAGGCCAAAATGTATTCAGCCATATGTCTTTGGTAAAAAAAAATGTTAATAAGTGTATATTTATTGGTTTGCGCAAAAGTTAAAACGTCTACAAACTAGGGTACATTTTCTGGAATTTACGCAGCTTTTAGTTTAAGACTGCCTATGTCATTTCTTGAGGTGCTAAAATGGCAGTTCAGTATAACACCCCCCCCATGACCCCATTTTGGAAAGTAGACACCCCAAGGAAATTGCTGAGAGGCATGTTGAGCCCATTGAATATTTTATTTTTTGTCACAAGTGATTGAAAAATGACACAAAAAAAAAAATACACAAAGTTGTCACTAAATGAATGGAATTACACCCCAAAATAGATTCTGCTGCTTCTCCTGGGTATGGGGATACCTCATGTGTGAGACTCTTTGGGAGCCTAGCCGCGTACAGCAGTGGTCATCAACCCTGTCCTCAGGGCCCACTAACAGGCCAGGTTTGCAAGATAACTGAAATACATCACAGGTGACATTTGCCGCTCAGTGATTGCAGTATTCTAGTCTGCATCTCCCCAAGGTAATACATAAAACCTGGCCTGTTAGTGGGCCCTGAGGACAGGGTTGATGACCACTGGCGTACAGGACCCCAAAAACCAATCACCGCCTTCAGGATTTCTGAGGGTGTAAATTTTTAAATTCACTCCTCACTACCGATCACAGTTTTGAATCGCTATGCAACACAACAGGGTGAGATGGGGACGCAGTGCACTGCGCCCCGAGCCCACCCTATTTTGAAGCCAATTAGAGCCTCTGGCTCTAATCACATGCTTCAAAATAACACCCAGGAGCCCTCTCCTTCTCCCATGTCCACCCAGGAGCCCTCTCCTTCTCCCATGTCCACCCAGGGGCCCTCTCCTTCTTCTTAAGCCACCAGTGACCCCAAAGTGGGTCACACATGCGCTCTGCCCTCGGGGGGACCCGGTACCCACTGTCCTGGGACGTCATGATGATGGTGCACAAGTCTTCAGTGTGGGGGCTACAGGTAAACTCGCACTCAGCCTCTTTGGCCTCTGATTGGAGGAAAAGCAGCAGAAGCGATCCAGCCCCCAGTACTTGCCAGTGATCACAGACCAATGGCAGCCTGTGCATTGTGGGCGCATGGGCGCCGCCCCCCCGACACCTCCGCCACCCTCCCTATTCATGTGACCGGCCCCTTTGAGGACGCCTGACACATAAAACACTATGGCGGGGATGGGCAGGGGGTGTGTATTTTTAAGCACGTGATTAGAGCCAGAGGCTCTAATAGGCTTCAAAATAGGGTGGACCTACTGGATGCCTAACGCTTTGGCGGAAGAGGAGACATGGCGGAGGAAGCCTGAGGAGCCAAGCGAACACAGGAGCCGCAGCGGCCGCTACAGAAGAGGAGGAGGAAGCCCCATCACAACGGCCGCGGGGGGGTTACTGAAGTGACTGCCGAGCCGGGGGACGCACCTGGCTGCATATGATGGGCACAAGTGGCTGCATATGATGGGCACAAGTTCCTGCATATGATGGGAACAAGTGGCTGCATATTATGGGAACAAGTGGCTGCATATGATGGGCACAAGTGGCTGCATATGATGGGCACAAGTGGCTGCATATTATGGGAACAAGTGGCTGCATATGATGGGAACAAGTGGCTGCATATGATGGGCACAAGTGGCTGCATATACTGGGCCATATAGAAAAACAGGGAGGGCACACCGACCTTGCGCATTACCAAAAAGACATTTTATTTAAATAAAAACAAGAGTCATACTCACAAACAAACGTTAAAAAGAAGGCTTAACATTGCTCCAAGGATTCGGAGCTGTGTCTTCTAGAAACCTGCAACCTGGACCAATAGGATGAACCAGTTGGTATCATAAATGGCTTACGCTTTATAAGTAAGTACCCTCTTCATCAGAGCCTCAGCGATAGCTGGGCACAAGTGGCTGCATATATTGGGCACAAGTGGCTGCATTTGATGGGAACAAGTGGCTGCATATGATGGGCACAAGTGGCTGCATATACTGGGCACAAGTGGCTGCATATGATGGGCACAAGTGGCTGCATTTGACGAGCACAAATTGCTGCATATGATGGGCACAAGTGGCTGCATTTGATTGGCACAAGTGGCTGCATATGATGAAGCACAGTGGCTGCATATGATGGGCACAAGTGGCTGCATATACTGGGCACAAGTGGCTGCATATGATGGGGCACAGTGGCTGCATATGATGGGCACAAGTGGCTGCATATACTGGGCACAAGTGGCTGCACATGATGGGCACAAGTGGCTGCATATGATGGGCACAGTGGCTGCATATGATGGGCACAATGGCTCCATATGATGGGCACAGTGGCTGCATATGATGGGCACAATGGCTGCATTTGATGGGCACAGTTAGACTGCAATTGATAGGGGGGTTCCAGTATTTTTCAGTTTGATTCATCGACCTCCCATACACACACACAGTGCTATTATGCACGGGGCCCGTCCCCCTTCTTCAGCAGGCTAGGGGCGGAGCTGAAGGCGGTGCTGCCGATGCTGTAATTAAGCAACTCGCACAGTTTCCGCCCGCCCGCTCGAGTAGCGTCCTCGCATGCGCGGTATAGCCGCGGTGAAGCCGTGCATGCGCAGTGAAGCCGCACAAAACAGCTGTTTGGTGACATAGCCACACCGGAAGTGATGGGGTCGAGGTTTTGCATAGGTCGATATTTTTTTTACAACACTGGAAGTGATGTTGGCAAAAAAACAGGAAGTAGTGATGTCGGTCCAGAAACAGGAAGTAGTGTTGTCGGTGAAAACCAGAAAGTAGCGTGAAGAGTAAACACGGTGTTTTATCAGATTTGGCGACCCATCATGCTACACCCCGCACTCCTCCATAGTAAGGATACACTGAGAAGGGTTAAAGCGGACATCTTGTTACACACACACACTGGAGTTTTGAATTTTACACTTATTTTAAAGAGGAAGTAAACCCTAGTGGGTTTTACTTCCTCTATATTTCCCTGCAAAGGTAAAGCATAATGGGCTATTATGCATCGCATAGTAGCCCATTATGTGTCACTTACCTGAAACCAAAGCCTGCGATGTCACTGTTGTCCCCACTAGCAGCAAGCATCCATCTTCAAACCCTCTTCCTTCTGGGGCCGCAAACTCTGGCTCTGTGACTGGCCGGAGTCGCGTGACGTCACTCCCACGCATGCGCGCGGAGCCGCCAGTCCCGGCATGACCCCTATTAGAAACGGCCCTATGTGCCTATTTCTAGCACCTGCAGGTAAGCCTTAATATAGGCTTACCTGTAGGTAAAAGTGGTTGTACAGGGTGTACGACCACTTTGCCAGTAAAGTGAGTTTATATAGTGAAATGCAGTACTTAGAACTTAGTATGACTGGTTAGATGTTGAATTTTAAAAGCAACAAACTTCTGTTAGATTAGCAAACCTATGAGATGAGCAGGCTTGACGCTGCTTTTAAAATTCAACATCTAACCAGTCAGACGGAGTTCTAAGTACTGTATTTCACTATATAAACTCACTTTACTGTTAAAAATAAGTGTAAAATGCAAAACTCCGGTGGGTGTAACAAGATGTCCGCTTGTCCCCTTCTCCGAGTATCCTTACTATGGAGGAGTGCGGGATAGCAAGATGGGGGCGATGAAAAGTCACTTCCATTACCAATTCTGACGGGTTGCCTAATCTGACAAAACACCGGAATGAACAGTAAATCAAGGGGAACTGATTCTGGTGTCACCGGTTTCACATGGGGGGAGTCTTGTGCGCTGGTGAAAATGGGAGTGCACTGGACGCATTATAGGGTGATACGGGAAGTTCTATGGCAGCATGTGCACTGTGCAGGCATAAAATGGCAAACAAAATGTACACAAAATGCAGGCCCACTGTTATGGATTGTATGGAGAAAGAGGGAACTGAGCAAGTGGGGGTGCAGGTTGACATAGGGTTATCACTAAGGGGGAGGGGGGCAACATTACAGGGTGACATGGAGGTGCTGGGTTGAGGAAAGTGGAAAATCAGCACTGGACCCATAGGGGTTATCCTACTGGCATTGCTATCCGAAGGTGATTGTAGATTGTAAGCCATAACTAGTAAGGCCCTCTGATTCCTCTTGTATTAAATTGTATTGTAACAGAATTGTCTCCCCTCATGTTGTATAGCGCTATAAATCCTGTATAATTTGCACAGAGCACCCCCGATCCTCCTCCTCTCAGGTCCCTGCCAGTTCTCCTGCATACGTCCCAACATTTTGAGATGGTAATGAGGGACACCTACTAACAAACGTACGTAGGCATAGGACACGTCCCCTGCCACACCCCCTTAAAGAAGAATTAACCAAAAAGAAGGGTAATTAAATCCACAAGGGCTTTTTTTTACCACTACTGTACTATAACTTTATATTGGCTTTTAAAATATACATATGCAACAATTTAGACATTGGATGAAAGGTTTAGCACTGGGAAATACTTTTTGAAAGATAAAAAGTGCATTTTATATAAAACTATATAAATCAGACCAAAATGAGGGACAAATGAGGAGGAAAGAAGGACAGAGGGACATTGGTCCAAATCAGAGACGGTCCCTCAAAATCAGGGACAGTTGGGAGCTATGCTCCTGGCCTCTTATCCTTCTCAGTTTGCCACCATGGGAAGCAATTTCCTATGGTGGTCGATCCTAAACCACACTGCCTGTGTCTATAGACACAGACAGCGTAATTCGGCCCCACCCCCTGCTCCCTCATCATAGGATTTGATTGATTGCCCCCACTGCTATCAATCTACCCTGTGAGGAGGGAGAGAGATGCTGCTCTCAGATACAGTGCTGGCTCAAGATCAGGCTCAGGTAAGTATTAGGGGAGCCGCACACATTTCTTTTTACCTTAATAATAAGAAAATGCATTAAGGTAAGAAAGATCCTGCCTTTACAACCACTTTAACCACTTGCCTACTGGGCACTTTCATCCCATTCCTGCGCAGGTCATTTTTCAGCTTTCAGTGCTCTTACAATTTAAATGACAATTACTTCGCCATGCAACACTGTACCCATATGAAATTTGCATCCTTTTTTTTACACAAATACAGCTTTTTTTGGTAGTATTTAATCACTAGTGTTTTTTTTTCTTTTTTGTGCTATAAATAAAAAAAGACCAAAAATTTTGTGAAAAAATGCCTTTTTCTTTGTTTCTGTTATAAAATTTTGCAAATTAGTAATTTTTCTTTATAAATTTTGGCCAAAATTTATACTGCTACATATCTTTGATAAAATAACCCAAATCAGTGTGTATTATTTGGTCTTTGTGAAAGTTATAGAGTCTATAAGCTATGGTGCCATCATTGAAAATTGATCACACCTGATGTACTGAAGGCCTATCTCATTTCTTGAGACCCGAACAAGTCAAGAAAGTACAAATACCCCCCAAATGACCCATTTTTGTAAAGTAGACATTCCAAGGTATTTAGTAAATCGCATGGTGAGTTTTTTGAAGCTGTATTTTTTTCCCCATAATTCTTTGCAAATTGAAGATTTTTTTTTTTTTTTTTTTAGAAAATTTTTATATTTACGGTTTATATCTCTCACAGAGCATATGCATACTTGCTATGCAACTACACCCCAAAACACATTATGTTACTCCTCTCGAGTATGGCGATACCACATGTGTGATACTTTTCCACAGCCTGACCACATACAGAGGCCCAACATGCAGGGGGCACCATCAGGTGTTTTAGGGACATAAAGTACTAATGTCATTGAAACCTATCACACTTTTGAAGGCCCTGGAGCACCAGGACAATGGAATTGCTCACAAAATGACCCTATTTTGAAAAGCAAACACCCAAAAGTATAATCTATGAAGCACAATGAGTCTTTTGAACGGTTCATTTTTTCCAGAAGTTTTTGGAAAATGTGGAAAGAAAATGAAAATGCATATTTTTACACAAAGTTGTATGTTTATAAGATATTTCCAACACATAGCATGTACATAGCAAAAATGACACCCCAAAATACATTTTGCTACTCCTCCTGAGTATGGCGTTAACACATGTGTGAGACTTTTCCGCAGCCTGGCCACATAAAGAGGCCCATCATCCAAGTCAAGCCTTCTAGGAGCACAGATTACACATCATTTCCTGACAATCTATTTTTGAAGGCCCTTCATATTTATAACACATAGCATGTACACACCAAGAATTACAATCCAAAATAAATTCTATTGAGGAAAGGGTTAAAAAAAAGTATTACTTGTGGTTTTAGTAGTGTCTACAGAGGAGAGAATTGGTCCAGGCAGCAGGTAGGGATGTGCTTAGCGACAGCAATAGTAATTATCCAGGCAGCAGGCAGGAATATTGTCTATAGTCAGTGCAAGGATATTGTCAGCACAGCCAAAGCATTTGTCCAAAGAAATTGTCCAGGCAGAGACAGCCAGCACAGCCATAATATTGGTCCTGGTACACTGTTACCTGCAGACACTCATTATTGTACCGCTCTCCAGCCTTTCACAAACATATTGCCTCTTGCTACAGCTAATTATTTCTATAGTACAGGTAGCAGGCAGAGGTGTGGTCAGTTCATTCTGCAAGCAGAGGCATGATGACAGTAAGTCATCAGCAGGCTGAGAGCCTCAGTCAGGTAAGACCTGGGCATAGGGGTAGAGGCTTCTCCCACCCAAAACTCTTTGAAGCCTCCGGACTCCAGACCCTAATCCGGAAATTACAAAACCTGGAGAATACAAAAAAATGTGTTTTCTCTATCCAGAAAAACATTTATGGAGCCCCTCACATATGTGAGACCCCTATGTACTACAGTAGCAGGGCAACAGATCAGTCCAAGTGAAAAACAGTCCAGGATCAGTTCATGTGCAAGCAGTCCAAGCGGTAGGCAGAAGCGTAGTTGATAAAACAGGCCAGGGTCAGTTCACGTGGAAGCAGTCCAAATGGTAGGCAGAGGCATAGTCGAAAAACAGGCCAGGGTGTCAGGGCTGGGCTCAGCCCTTCTTTCTCTGAACTGGCCGCTCAGCTATCGGCTAATTGCCAGATCCTTTCTTTCCACAGTGACTCAGCTGTTGATGATCTGCTCATCAGTCCTGGCTACTTAAAGCCGTCCAGCTCACTTCATCTCTGCCTTCGCCTTTGGTTACATCGCAGAGACTTTCTCCTGCGTTCCTGTTGAAGACTTGTTCGGCTGACGTCCCTTCTGGCTCCTGATCCTGCTTGCTGTACTACTACGTTGATCTCTGGCTCTCTGACATTGGCATTGGCTGACTACCCAATCTAGTTATTGAACTCTGGCGATGTATTGACTACGCTTACTCTGTTTACCTTTTTATTATTATTAAACAAGTGTGAATAACTGTACTTCTGTCTCGGTCTGATTCATGGTTTCTGACACAGGGACAGTTCACGTGGAAGGCAGTGGCATGGTTGAGGAAGCATTGAAAATGGTCAGCACAGATGATGAAAATGTGGAAATGGTTAAAAATATGGGCTAATATTTTAGGGCTGTGTGATGAAGTCAGAAGCATTCACCAATGCAAAGGCCAGGTTGGGAGGGACACAGGGGACAATGGTAGCTGATATATCTTCGAAATGCTCTTTTGCTCCATTCACAACATCTTTTTTTTGGCGTCTTTGGACTGCTTCAGATCGTAGAATGTTGTCTGGAAAGTGGCACTCTTAAAGTTGGCTAACAGCATCAGAGCAAATGTTTTCGGGGGGGGGGGGGGGGGTCTTTGTTGATAGACGAGGAACGTGACAACTTCCTTGATAAATTTTAGGAAGGGGTGGGGCTTTCCGTGGATTTGGTGTAGATTATGTATGCGTTATAAATGGCCAAATGGATGAGATAAATTGCTACTTTCTTGTACCAGAAACGGGACCTCCTTATTGCCAAATAGGGTTGAAGCATTTGGTCATTGAAATCCACCCCCCCATGTAGAGATTGTAATCATGGACACATGTTGGCTTTTCAATGGGACCTCGTTTTCTTTGAACCTCAACTGTAGTGTCATCATGGATGGTGGACATCATGTGCACATTTCTGCTATACTTCCACCTCAAGGCCAGCACTTTGTTGCATCTCAAAGTTACTCTTTCCCCCCTTTGCAGTTTTTTATTCACTAGAGATTGTTTCTGGATTCCACAGGCCAGGGTTTTAGCAAGGTATATATGTTTGAAAAGGGGCAAGCTGGTGTAATAGTTATCCAGGTATATGTGATAATCTTTGTTCAGCAGTGGGTATGCCAGGTCACATACAATTTTTCCAGTTGTGCCGATGTAGGCCGGCCACTCAGGGGGCTGAAGCTGGGAATCTCTTCCTTCATATACAGTACCTTGCAAAAGTATTCATCCCCCTTGGCTTTTTACCTATGTTGTTACATTACAGCCTTTAGTTCAATTTTTTTTTTTAATCTGAATTATATGTGATGGGTTACACAAGTCAGGGTTAGGTTATAAAAAAATATCCAAATCTTTGATGTTCCCTAGGAGCACCATCAAATCTATCATAACCAAATGGAAAGAACATGGCACAACAGCAAACCTGCCAAGAGACGAGCGCACACCAAAACTCACGAACCGGGCAAGGAGGGCATTAATCAGAAAGGCAGCACAGAGACCTAAGGTAAACCTGGAGGAGCTGCAGAGTTCCAAAGCAGAGACTGGAGTATCTGTACATAGGGCAACAATAAGCCGTACGCTCCATAGAGTTGGGCTTTATGGCAGAGTGGCCAGAAGAAACCCATTACTTTCAGCAAAAAACAAAATGGCACTTTTGATTTTGCTAAAAGGCATGTGGGAAACTCCCAAAATGTATGGAGGAAGGTGCTCTGGTCTGATGAGACTAAAATTTAACTTTTTGGCCATCAAAGAAAACGCTATGTCTGGCACAAACCCAACACATCACATCACCCAAAGAACACCATCCCCACAGTGAAACATGGTGGTGTCAGCATCATGCTGTGAGGATGTTTTTCAGCAGTCGGGACTGGGAAACTAGTCAGAGTTGAGGGAAAGATGGATGTGTCACGGTACTACTTACAGTGAGCCCACAGGCGAGCAGGAGACACGGGATCACCCAGGGCGTGGAGTCTACGGGCCAGCCGGTATTCTGCCAGGGACCCCCTCACGAAGGTTTGGGATTAGCTGCAGGCTGACCCCAGGTCACGACCCCCGGGTTCACCCTGCTTGCTAGGGAAGTACCAGAATACACTGTCAGGCAAGGGTGGATGGATGAAGCAAAGGAGAGTCGTATAGCGAGCCAAGGTCAGGGCGGGCTGCAGACAACGTAATCATAACAAGCCGAGTCGGTACACAAGAGATCAGTTCATGAGAGGTCAGGTTAAGACAGGTTACACGAAGGGAGCTCAGAAACAAATGTTGCTCAAGCAACCAGAACTAGTCAGAGAGGGATTTAAATAGAGAAGCACATGAGGGGCTGGACAGGAAGTAGCAGGAAGGAATCATATATTAAAGTGGATGTAAACCCAATGTCTTCCTTTATAAACTACTGCCATAGGGGTTATCTATAAGGATATACATGCCTCCTGCATGTATCTTTACCTTTCAAATGTCTCCCCTCTGTCTGTTATGAGACCCAAAAAACTGCATATTCTGTGGGTGGGTCTGTTGTCTGGAGCTCAGTGGGTGGAGACTGGCAATGGTCACTGATGGGTGACAGGCCATGGTCACTGATGTGGTGACTGTTGGGTGACAGGTGCAATGAGAGGGTAGGGGTGATGTGAGAGGTGTTGTGCTTGGTGTAGTACACTAAACAAGACACAGATCGGTAACTCACTGCTCCTGGCTCTTCTCTCCTCACACTGGAAACGGTGTGTGAGAAGGGAAGAGCCGGTAACAGCCAGTTACTTTTTTACATTTGTGATCGGCTGTGAATTAATGACAGCCGATCACGTGGTAAAAGCCACCGGCCAATGGTTGTTTACCAGTGTCAGTGACGAGCAGTGTTCCCTGGAACACGCTGCCACCGACATGCACATGTGCCGTGTGCAAAGAGAAAGTACCATCTGTGATTGGCCGTGACTGGATCACAGCCGATCACATGGTAAATAGCCATGCCCATTGGCTGTTCACCCCTGTCAGTGACGAGCTGTGTCTCAGGGACACACCGCCAACGACAGTGCAGAGGTGCGCGCACCCAATCAAGAGCATGTCCTGTTTGAATTGGCCAACGTCATATGACGTCCACCCAGAACGAGAGCCACACTGCCCCTCTGTCATTTGACGGTGGGTGGGCGGCAATCGGTTAAAGTATTGATGTTGATGTAAATTATCTGGTTCCCAAACAGGTGGCTTCTACACCCCAGAGGATCTCCAAGATCTCCTTGGCTTGTAGAATAATGTAACAGAAAATGGAAATTGAGGCGCCATAACGCTGCTAAGAGGTCCAGGTACAACTTAATTCTAATAAACGTCAGGGGGACAGTCCAGATAGCAGCCAATGCATTTCAGGGGTCCAAGAGCGTCCTTTTCTTTAGAGCCTAATTGACTACAACGTGAATAGCCTATAAGTGAACTGGACATTTAAAGTGATTGTAAAGTCAATTTTTTTTAAATAACAAAAATTATCTACTTACCTGCTCTGTGTAATGGAATTCCACAAAGCGGCTCCACCCCGATCTCTTCTTCTGGGGTTCCCCACTAGTGCTCCTGGCTCCCCCTCTCCTCAGTGTGCCAACATAGGAAGCTTCTTCCTATGGTGATACACCTGTGGGTTGATCCCAAGGAGCACTAACTGTGTTCATTGACACAGACAATACATCTCAGCTCCGCCCCCTCTCAAAGACTTTGACTGACAATAGCAGGAAGAAAACCTGTGAGAACTGGGAGAGCCACTAGGGAATCGGGGGGGGGGGGGGTGGATTGCTGGGTGGAACTGCAAGGATAGGTGAGTTGGGAAAATTAAACAAGGGGGTGCAGGTGACAGGGGAGTTCTTTTTTCCCTTAAAGTGATACTAAAGTCTCCTTTTTTTTTTCATTAACCACATGCTGACCGCCCCAACACAGAAATTTGCTTAGTTGCAGAATTGCCGCTGTCATTACTTTCAGTGTTTGATGACGAATTTCCACACGAATGACTATCGATCAATTCTGCAAGAGATTCTAATTTATTGTCGCTGTTTTCTAGCTGGTCTAAAACCACTTTTGACGTAAAGGGACACTTTTTGGGTTGCTATGGACATTCTCAAGTTTCCAGGTAGAAAGAACAGTATATATAATATAAAACTGCATGCAGGGCACTGGACAAAGCATTAGGGACAAAAGGGATGTGAAATAATTTGATACAGTATAGTAATATGTAAGATTACAGTGTACTGTATGTGTTTTGTGTTCTTCACTTTTTGAATTTGGCGCCGGGCTCCGTCCTGGCTCCGCAGGGAACGGAGCCCGGTACTGATGAATTGAGCGGAGGAGACAGCTCACACACACAGCAGGGAGACATAGCAGGATCCTGGGGACAAGGTAAGTAACTTTGCCTGGATCCTGTGATGCAATCCCAAGTGTGGCTCAGGGTTAACGCTTTTTGTAATGAAAATTCCCCCTGAGCCACACTCGGGATTACCGCTAGGGAGGTTAAAGTATCGCAGTAACATAATTACCTGCTCCATGCAGTGGTTTTGCACAGAGCAGTATCCCAGATCCTCCTCCTCTCGTGTTCCTCTTCAGTGCTCCTGGCTCCTTCCTCCTGTTAAGTGTCCCCACAGCAAGCAGCTTGCTATGGGGACACCCGAGCCGAGCCACAGTTCCCGGTGTCCATTCAGTCACAGAGCTGCTGCCCGGCCCTGCCCCCTTTCTCTCATCATTGGCTCACTAACTATAATTAGTGGGAGCCAATAGCGCCACGCTGCTGTCTCAGTCAATCAGGAGGGGAGTCCCGGACAACCGAGTCTCTTGTGCAACATCGTTGGGTCTAGATGGAGCTCAGATAAGTATTAGGGGGGCTGCTACACACAGAAGATTTTTTATCTTAATGCATACAACGCATTAAAGTGTTTTTAAACTCCCATCTATTAATTGTACCTATAGGTAAGCCCAGGGCTCAAAATGTCAAGTCCTGAGCTATTAGCCAGGCCTTAGGGGTTACTCGCAACCAGTTGCCCCACCCTGCCCCGCCCATAAACACTCCCTCATAAATTATCTCATGAAATGACACTTAAATGTTTTATGCAGAATTTGGTTACAAACATATATATTAACAACAACTTTATCAGTGCAGCCTCACCTGTGCCCAGCAATGCAGCCTAACCTGTGCTCATCAATGCAACCTCACTTGTGCCCATCAATGCAGCCTCACCTGTGCCCACAAGCACATTATGGCTTTAATTTGCAGGTTAGAAAACAAAACATTTAACCCTGCAGTTTACTTCCTCTTTAAGATAAAAACACCTTCTGCCTTTACAACCACTTTAAGCCAGACCTGATCAAAATGTTAGTTTGAGCGAACGAACATTAGTATCAAAAAAGTGTTTTCAGCGATTGGGTTTATGGAAAAGTGTGCAAGTGTGGGGGAAGGTATTTGCATTTATACAGTACAGTAATATTGTGCTGTGATGTACTGAGCCCAAAGCTATCACAAGGGGGCTTGTTCACCCCCTTGTGGTAGCAATAAAGTTAAATATTTTGTTTTAAATAAAAAAATAAAAAAATAATAATAATAAAAATGTATTTCACCTTGTCCCCTGTGCATTCACACAAAATGCAAACACGCATAGGTCTGGTACGCATATGTAAACCATTGCACTACACTCACGTGAGATATTGCCATGAACGTCAGTGTGAAAGCAATAATTCTAGCACCCTAATTCACAAATGACTCTAAACTGATAACCTGTAAGGGCTTTTTAAAGCGTCACTTATGGACAATTTTAGGTAACGTAGTTGATAAACATTAAACAGAAGCACACAATTTTTAATCTTGACATGTTTGGTATCTATTTACGTGAAACATAATCTTTTATATTTTACCTAAAAATTGGGTGTTATACAGCAAGTGGATAAAGTGCATGTAAACTGCAATTTTTGTGTGTGTGTGTTTCAGATTAGAGTAGGAAAGAATTAGAACCCCTGCCAAATTTATAGTACTGTTGATGTCCCTGTTGGGTATATTCACCCTCTCTATTTGTCCTGGTGAATTGTCACTGAGACAAAAAGTGATAGAAAGCTCAAAATTTTTCACTTATCATTAGAAAAAGCATAGATATAAAAACATGATAGCAACCTCATTCAATAAGTCAACAGATAACCAATCCTAAGTATAGAGATAGCAAGCCAAGCTGTATTTGAGATGTGTGAAAGTCCATCAGTGGGTAACAGGAATTCAGGGAGATCTTTAAATTTCCCTTTCTGCATAGAGATTTCCTCTTACTTCCTGTTGCCTCTTTGGGACAGGAAGTGAAAGGAAATCTCGCCAATGTGACAACAACAACTAAGAATCTAAACTAACAAGGATGTTAACCTTTTCTTATGCTACCCAAAATTTGGAATGTATGACCAGCCAAAACTTTTTCTCCTGATTTTGGCTAAAATTGGGAAGATTTTGAACCTCTGTCAGGTTTCCACTGCTATCTATGGCTGCTTTAGGCCCTTTTCACAAGGCCATTCCAATCAGGTCCACCTGTCAGTTTATCAGGCAGACCTGATCGGAAGGTCTATTCATCCCTATAGGCAGGCGGATATAAATGGACTTGTGTCCTTTTGCACCCGCCTACCTCAGGGTCCCCTAAAAAAACAGGGGATCCGACCTCTTCTGTTTAGAAGGAATGGATTGAAGGGTAGTCAGGTGTAAATGGACAGCAGAATCCGTTTACTACCAGCCGCCCATGTAGCAGAGTGGGCTCTATCTGCAGATACTGAGGGGTCATACATGTGTTATCTTCCCACTCTGCTCTGATCAGCAAGAGATGTGTGAGCTGATCGCCGCTAATCAGAATGGAATGCAGCCCATGTGTAAGGAGTGGGGTTTTTTTTCCTCACTTCCTGTCCTGCTGATATTTTACCAGACGTGAAGTGAACTCTCCAACAGCAACACAAACACAAATTTTTTTTACTAGGGTAGGGAAACTGCTGGAACTAGATGTGCACAATTTGTTTAGTTAGGAATCGAAATTTGGATGGAATTTGTGTTATTTGGAGATTCGGATGTATCCAAATCACAATAGAAATGGATTTCAAATAATCCGAAATAAATTATAACGAAAGCAACAAATTCTTTTGTATTCATTCATTTCATTCAGATGGGGTGTTGTGATAGTTTGGGGTTTTTGTTAATGTTTGAACATCCAAATTAATGTAAAAACATAATGAATGATCCAAATTGATTCGGATCCATTTGTTTTTATTGTAGTGAGCATAGCATGCATATTCTAATCAGATTCTTTTTGCATTGGGGTTGAACTTGAGACCATACATTTAAATTGCGCAGCCCAACAAACAAAGTCAGTTGGGAATGGGGAAATTAATTCAACATAATGAATGAATACGTATCATTTGGATTCAATTGTTTTATTCGGATGAGAGCGCTAGTCTTGGACTCTTGGCTAATCAGCTAATTCTTTTTGCATTAACATTTTTCATTATTATAAAAAAAGTACTACATATTAAATTAAAACATATTGCAATAATTCAGTAAGGTATAAAAGTGAAATAAGATAATTCCTACTTATTGTGCTTGGGTTGAATGGAGGTGGATCCATCAGAATCGCCGAAACATAACATCCCGAATGACCTTGAAATGAATTTTGTTTTAGTTTCGTACTTTCAGATGCACACGTCCAGCTCATTCCATTTATCTTTGTGGGTTGGACTAGCAGGGATGACTCGGAGTGCATAAGTAATCTCCCAAAATAAATTAACGAGTTAAAACTAATATAGACAATATTCCAAACTAACAACAGAATAAAAGAACTTCCGAAAATACGAATCAATTCCGAACAATGAATATATAATTTCCCTAAATAACAAAACGTTTAAAAAATGAATCATTCTAACATAACCATTATGACTAAACAAAATGAATTAAACCAAAATTAAACAAAACATTTTTTCCATCGTGCACATCTTTATCTAGAACAGTGGTTCTCAACCTGGGGGTCGGGACCCCCTCGGGGGTCAAATGACGATTTACCAGGCGTCACCGAATTCTGGGCTGTTCCTGAAGCCCGCACCGCTCTCTCAGCCTTTTTGCGGCCATCCAGCAGGGCTGTCCCTGGAGCCCACTCAGCCTCTTCGCAGCCACCCATTCAGTTCACGACATGGCTGGGGGTCAGAGACTAGAGGTCAGCTGACTGGTGAGGAATGTGAAGTGGGGGGAGCTGGAGGAGACCCTATCTCCTGATTTTGGCATTGGTGTCACTGCTACGAGACACCACAAAGTCAGAGACACAGTGAGTAAAACTACCTGTGATTATAGTTGCCATTAAAAGTCCCCACTACAGTTCTCAGATCAGCAGATGACCTTGATCAAGAGCACCTAAGTTGGATGATCAGAACTTCCCCCCAGCATTACCACTCACTCCATCCCCCCCACCAGGGAGTAAGAGCAGGAAAAATATAGAGAATACATGGAAAGGAGAGGAAAAGAGGGGGAGGAACAAAGAAAAAGGGAGAGAAAGAATAAGAGAAAGAACAAGAAAGACGGCTAGAGAGAGGGATGTGGGGAAAAAAACAAGAAATTAGGATAGAGAGATAAAAAGGAAAGAAAGGAGAACAAAGAGAGAGAGTGGTACAACCTAAAATGTACCATAAGGGGTTTTAATGTATGAGTGGAAGGGACTCAGGGAGCGCTAAATGTCCATGGGTTAGGGGTGCAAAGTACTTGTCTTACCTTGGGTGCTGACAACCCACGCTACGAAAATAATTTTACTGTTAGGGGTCCCCACAACTTGGGAAACCACTGAGCTAGAACATCTGTCTGCTTTTTGTTTTCTCTCTCTGTCCCTGTTGGAGACTTTTCCTCACTTGTAGTAAAACCGTTGTAAACAGAGCAAAAAGTGATGGAAAATCTTTGTAATTTCTTATGGAATGTTCCTTCAGCATGCATGGTGATCATGTGGGTTATGCCCCCAAAAAATTAATAATTTCTTTATCCATCCCAATTCCACTAGCTGGTGTGAACTGAAGCAATTAAAATGGATAATAGTTATGGTTTCTTATTAACCACTTGTCGACTGCCTGCTGTCGATTGACGGCAGCAGAATGGCACTCCTGCGCAAATCGCCGTACGGCCAGTGCTTTAAGGAGTATAGGGGGCGTGCGCACGCCGCCGGAGGCACAAGCGTGCCACATCCTTAAGCAGCCAATGCGAGAACGGATATTTGGGTGTGTAAACACCCAAATCCACGTCCTGTCATGGGAGAGGAGACAAATCGTTTGGTCTTAGTATATAGGAACAAAGATCGGTCTCCTCACCAAATCAGTCCCAGCTCCCCACAGTTAGAACACACAGTCAGGGAACACATTTAACCCCTTGTTCGCCCCCTAGTGTTAACCCCTTCCTTGCCAGTAACATTTATACAGTAATCAGTGCATTTTTATAGCACTAATTGATGTATAAATGTCAATGGTCCCAAAAATGTGTCAAAAGTGTCCGATCTGTCCACCGCAATGTCGCAGTCCTGATAAAAATTGCAGATCGCCGCCATTACTAGTAAAAAAAAAAAAAAAAAAATGCCATAAATCTATCCCCTATTTTGTAGACTCTATAACTTTTGCGCAAACCAATCAATATACGCTTATTGCGTTTTTTTTACCAAAAATATGTAGAAGAATACATATCGGCCTAAACTGAGGAAGAAATTTTGTTTGGGTACAGTATCGCACGACCATGCAATTGTCAGTTAAAGCGACGGGGGAAGGGGGTAAATCCTTCCGGGGCTGAAGTGGTTAACCCCTTCCCGCCGACCGTACGCACATCTGCGTACTCGGCTTTCCTGGGTTATACCGGGATGACGCCCGCAGCTGCAGGCATCATCCCGGTACCGTTGTTCCGAGACGGCGATCGGCTAACCGTATATAACAACCGATGCGGCTAAAAGCCGCTCGGCTGTTATACCAGAGGAGCGGGAGGGGACGTCCCCCGCCTCCCGCCGCTCTTACCAGGCCTCCCGTGCGAATGGGAAGCCCAGTGTCCAATCGACCGCCTTCGGCGGCTGGGGGCGGGCTGGAACGAAGCTGTGGGCGGCTTCGTTCCAGCCTTCTCAATGTAAACGCGGAAGCGACGTCATGACATCACTTCCCGTTTACTCGGCTGCCAATGGCGCCGGTTTTAAAAAAATATACAGTGTTCAGAATCGCCGTTTTCGGCGATCTGAATACTGTGAAGTGTAAAGGAGGGATGGGGGGTCTTTTAGACCCCCGATCCCTCCATAAAGAGTACCTGTCACCACCTATTACTGTCACAAGGGATGTTTACATTCCTTGTGACAGCAATAAAATTAAAAAAAAAAAATTAAAAAAATGTTTTTTTTAAACACAATTTACAAGTATAAAAAAAAATAAAATAAATTAAAAAAAAAATTTTTTTAAAGCGCCCCTGTCCCCGCGAGCTCATGCAGCAAAGAAAATGCATACAGAAGTCGCACCCGCATATGTAAAGCGTCGCCTATGGAAATTCATAGGTACCGTAGTTTGTCGCCATTCCACGAGTGCGTGCAATTATAAAGGGTGACATGTTTGGTATCTATTTACTCGGCGTAACATCATCTTTCACATTATACAAAAAAATTGGGGTAACTTTACTGTTTGGATTTTTTAAAAATTCATGAAAGTCTCCCTTTTCCAAAAATTTGCGTTTAAAACACTGCTGCACAAATACTGTGTGATATAAAATATTGTAATAATCGCCATTTTATTCTCTAGATTCTCTGCTAAAAAATATATATATATAATGTTTGGGAACTCTAAGTAATTTTCTAGCAAAAAATACGGATTTTAACTTGTAAACACCACATTTCAAAAATAGGCTTAGTCATGAAAGGGTTAAACAATGGAAAACACAATAGATACTAATTCAGTTTTATTACACATCAATTATAGAAATTATAAGAATGCTGCCATATTTTAAAATGGGAACAAGAACCTCAAAAACGCCACCTCATGTCAGTCTTCATGATACAAAACATTGAATACATTTTATAATATTTATACAAACATATATTTTTTTTCTAACAAATATTTAAAACAATACGAAAAATGGCAGATCCTTTTCATACAGCACACAAGCTTAAAATATAGGTGTACCTTTGGATAAAAAAACTGTGCTTCGCCCCACCCCTTTCTGACATAACCCAAAAAATCGAATACAGCATGGTGCCCCATTACACTGTTCCTCTTGTTTACTTTAATTTCTTCTGGCCAAGCTCAGCTCTCCCATTCATCCCTATCAACGCTGTGGCTGTGCTTGTGCGCTGCAGGACGAAATAAACAATACCTGGCACAGTTGTAAGTTGAGCAGTCTTGGGACTATGCTGCATTTCAGGTTACATTTTTTTTTTTTGCATAAACTTAAGATATAGTGGGGAAGCACATACCCAGTTTTTTTTATCCAAATGTAGAACTGTCCTTTCAAAGACACTTTTAGTAAACGTCCACGCTCCCTAGCCCTCAAACTGAATCTAACCTATACACCAAATAACCAGCTGCGTACCCCTACTTGCCACAGCCCCCACTGATCTTTACTTTTCTGGGCCAAAATCTTCTTGCTGGCCAAGCCTGTGCAGTGGGACCTTGTAGACTGGAGTGGGGTCAAATTTCGTGCGTCTCAAGATTAGTTTTATAGGCATGGTGGACTTGCAGTTTTTTATTTTACACATGAACTTGTCCTTTAACCACAACTGAACAGTCCAATCACAAGTGTATTACAGATGAGACATGATACAGATATAACCATAAAGCTGTACTTAAAGTGTATCTAGGGTCAAAATATAAAATCATATTTCCACATTGTATTTAAATTATATTTAAATTATTTCCAGCCAACTCCTATTTATCTGAACAATCTTGAAGTCTGTAAACGAAGGCTGGCCATACATTATGCAATTTTCTTGGAGAATTTTTCTTTATATTTACAAAAACCATATAATATGAAACCTAAACACTTTCAAATTGTATGCAACTACGCAGGCCCTTGCATTACTAAGGTAAATCTAAATTGAGAGAACCCCACCCCACCAACTATTGCTCTGCCCCCACTACCAGACCCCCACCCCCCAACTACTGCCCCGCCACTCTCCACTGACAGACCCCCACCCCACCAACTAATACCCTCACCCACCCAACTACTGCCCCCCCCACTCCCCACTGACAGACCCCCCCAACTACTGCCCCCCCACTCCCCACCAACAGAACCCCAACCCCTGTGAAATCCCCATGATAAGCACTCAACTTTCGGCATGCAAGTGGTCAATCCAGCCTGTGTGTCCTCCATTCCAGCCTGTGTGTCCTCCATTCCAGCCCTTGTGTCCTCCATTCCAGCCTGTGCCTGTGTGCCCCTCTGACCACTCGGCATGTAAGGGGTTAAATTTACTAAATTGCCTGGTCGGCTGCAGGATCTCCACGCTCGGCTTGTATAGCCTGAAACCAGTGCATGCACAGTCAAAGCAGGGGATATTGTCTTTCTCAGGAGACTGATATTTATGCTACACTGGCCTGAAAACCCTAAGAGGTGCCAGCCTAACACCCCCCCAATGTGCGGCAACCCCCCCCCCCCCCCGTGGGTACAACACTGTTTGTAAGATCCTCTGACATTTACTTCCTTGAAATCTGTGACATGTATTCACTATGCCCTGTATGTAGGCACTGCTGTGTCACAGAATTCAAAGCCTGCCTTCTGACTACAGAAGGAAGGAATTTTAGGAGGCGGGGTTAGTACAGGAATCACTACTTGCAGGCAGCAAGGTACCATGGGATATGTAGTCCAGAGGAGAAACTGCAAAGCATGCAAGGAATCCAGGAAGTTGTGGAAAGAGATGACCAGCAGACAGGCTGTGTTGGAAGAACAGCAATTTGCTTACATACTGTGACTGTGTATATGCATTATTGCTGTCTATCCAGCAGGTGGCACTGCAGTGTTATAGTGTGTTATCTATGGTAATGTAATCACAGGATGTTCTGTCTATGTTCAGTGTGCACTTGTTTGTATTCAGTTCCTGTCTCCATGATAAAAGATATGTTCTGCTATTTCTCTGTGAAAGTAAAGGATATTGCTATATACATGACGCTTCCAGCGCATTATTTCAATACTCTAACAACAGGCAGAACACACAACATGAAAGGAAAATTATCACGTAAGTTTAAATTGGTTTGTAAAATATAACTACTGTCTCTTTTGTTATTACAATGATGATGATATAAAATTAAAATGTATGCTGTGACCATAGATCTCCTTTAATATGAGGCAGGTGTCTCTGCAGACATTTAGGAGTGAAATGGAATCAATGTACTAAAAATTAACATATAGGGGTGTATTTACAATGCAATGATTGTAACATTCACCAAGCAGTCACTGCATGGTGCATCAGTAACTGTAATTTAAAACACAAGAACTAGGAAGGTACACCAGCAGTGAATGTTTGGTGGTTGCCACATTTAACTGTTTAAAAAAATTGTAATGTTGTTGTTAGGCAAAACATTCATATTTTAAAGATAACTGTTCAATACAAGTGTTTTAATGATATGTTTGTTTTAGTTGATATGAAGAGGGAAGCCATTTTAGCTGCTACTTCAGACAGAATGACCAAGTGTACACTCACTCTGTTCCAACCATCATACAAAAGGAATGCAGCTCTAACTGGGTTTGTGTTATATGAGCACTCAGGAAACGGGTTTAATGAGACCATAATCTAAGCATTTGACCAGGGCTTCTCTGGCCACAGCTATAATGTGTTCCTTCTTTGGATTGTTCTCCTCTTTTCCAATAACAGTCAGGATCTCCAGCATTTCAGCCTCCACCATTTTCTTTGCAAGCTCTTTGTCAGCATTAATCAGGTTGTAGACAATCACAACTCCACGGTGCTGAACCTGCAAGTCCTCATTAAGGCAAAGTCTCTGCAGGATCTCCATCCACTGTGTAGTCTAAAAAATGTATACACACATAAAATTATTTATATATAAAAAGGAACATGTCAAATGGCAAAGCCAAAAAAGAAAGATAAATCGGAAAACAATTAGATATAAACTAATCTAAAAGCTTCCATGTTCCCATTATACAGTAGCATTTGCACAAACCAAAAGGGGTCAAAGTTTGACAGCTCTGCTGATCATAAACACACCTTTTTTCCACCACTACAAGTTTGCGTGGGAATGAACTTAAAATCCAAAAGATTCAATTAACCACTTGACAACTGGGCACTTAAACCCCCCTCGTGACCAGACCAATTTTCAGCTTTAAGCGCTCTCACACTTTGAATGACAATTACTCAGTCATGTAATACTGTACCCAAATGAATTTTTTGTCCTTTTTTTCATACAAATAGAGCTTTCTTTTGGTGGTATTTGATCACCTCTGGGTTTTTTATTTTTTGCGCTATAAATGAAAAAAGACCGCAAATTTTGAAAAAAAACGCATTTTTCTTAGTTTCTGTGATAAAATTTTGCAAATTAGTAATTTTGCTTCATAAATTTTGGCCACAATTTATACTGCTACATATCTTTGGTAAAAATAACCCAAATTAGTGGATATTATTTGTCTTTGTGAAAGTTAGAGAGTCTACAAGTTATGGTGCAAATCATAAAAAATTGATCACACCTGATGTACTGACGGCCTATCTCATTTCTTGCGACCCGAACAAGTCAGGAAAGTACAAATACCCCCCAAATGACCCCTTTTTTGAAAGTAGACAATCCAAGGTATTTAGTAAGATGCATGTTGAGGTTTTTGATGTTGTCATTTTTTCCCACAATTCTTTGCAAAATGAAGATTTTTTTTTTTTTTTTTTTTTTTTACCCCCACAAAATTGTCATTGTAATGGTTATTTCTCTCACATGCCATGTATATACCACAAATGACGCCCCAAAATACATTCTGCTACTCCTCCTGAGTATTACGATACCACATGTGTGGGACTTTTTCACAGCCTGGCCACATAGAGAGGCCCAACATGCAGGGAGCACCATCAGGTGTTCTAGGAGCATAAATTACACATCTAATTTGTTGACTACCTCTTACACTTTTGAAGGCCCTGGAGAACTAGGACAATGACATGTGACACTGACGTGGCACTGATGACAAATGGCACTGATACGTGGCACTGATGACAGATGGCACTGATACCTGGCACTGACACTGATGTGGCACTGATGACAGATGGCACTAATGACAGATGGCACTAATACATGGCACTGATGACAGATGGCACTAATACGTGGCACTGACAGATGGCACTAATACGTGGCACTGACAGATGGCACTAATATGTGGCACTGATGACATGTGGCGCTGATGACAAATGGCACTGATATGTGGCACTGATGACACGTGGCACTGATGAAAGATGGCACTAATACGTGGCCCTGATGACAGATGGCACTAATACGTGGCACTGATGACACTGATGACAGATGGCACTGATACGTGGCACTGATGACACTGATGACACTGATGACAGGTGGCACTGATACGTGGCACTGATGACACGTGACACTGATGACAGATGGCACGTGACACTGACAGATGGCACTGATGACAGATGGCACTAAGAGGCACTGATGACAGATGGCACTGATGACAGATGGCACTATGTGGCACTGATGACAGATGGCACTTATACGTGGCAGTGGGGACAGATGGCACTGGGGACAGATGGCAGGGCAGATGGCAGGGGCAGATAGCAGGGCAGATGGCAGGGGCAGATGGCAGGGCAGATGGCAGGGGCAGATGGCAGGGGCAGATGGCAGGGCAGATGGCAGGGGCAGATGGCAGGGGCAGATGGCAGGGGCAGATGGCAGGGCAGATGGCAGGGACCGTTAACAGCGGGACACCTTTTTTTCCTTTTTTTTTTTTCTTTTACACTCACCGCCGCAGCGGTTCCGCTCTCCCTCCTCACACGCTGTCTCTGTGTGAGGAGGGAGAGCCGGCGATGAGAGAGGATCTCATATGTTTACATATGAGATCCTCTCTCATTGGCACCGCCGATCGCACTGTAAACGGCCGCTGTCATTGGCCGTTTACGGTGATCTGTGACTGGCTGTGTCCGAGGGACACGGCCAGCACAAAACTTCCGCGATGCGCGCCCGCGGGAGCGCGCAATGCGGAAGTAAACAGGAGGACGTCCAGGGACGCCCTCCCGGCAATTGAAGTCCGCGCTGTAGCCGTCTTTCGGCTATAGCGCGGACGCCTAGTGGTTAAATGTGTCTTCTCTTTTAGTTACTTGTACAGTATATGGCAAAACCTGTACCAGGTTGCACTAACTACCTCTGACCCCACTACATTGCCGGATGGTCCTAAATGGTCAAAACACCTTGGGGTTGATTTACTAAAACTGGAGCATGCAAAACCTGGTGCAGCTGTGCATTGGAACCAATCAGCTTCCAGGCTGTTTGCCAATGCCTAATTGAACAAGCTGAAGTTAGAAGCTGATTGGCTACCATACACAGCCGCTCCAGATTTTACCCTCTGCAGTTTCGTAAATCAACCATCTTGTGTTTGTAAATTCTTCCTGTGATCTCTGCCATGTCTCTTCATTCAAAGAAAAGACAAGTGGAGGCTTCTTTACATATATCTTCATGTCAACAGTGGTGATGATGTCACTGTTAAAACATAGATTACCAATGTGAAGATATGCAATGGTTGTGGCCATGTCATTGAACTTCTGAGGCCTATGGGAGTAATTACACACTTCTGGGCTGCATATGTAAAGGACACATTTTCAGTGAGAAATATGGAGGATGTCACTTGAAAGGGGTTAGCTATGGCAGTCCCATATTACTCTGAAAGTAGGTTTACTTTAATCAGCATGTTCTTGTTTCAAATGTTAACTGCCTTAAAACTAGCATTCTACAACCCCTAGCTTTCCAGGAACTTTTCAGTTTTTAGTGCTGTGATAATTTGACTGACCATTACTCAGTCATGCAACACTATACCATAATAAATGTTATATCATTCTTGTTTGCCTTATTTTCTAGTATAAAACATTAAATAAAAATATCAAGACCGTACAAACACCCCCCAAAATGACCCATTTTTGAAAAATGGATACCCCAAAGGTGATCTTATTTTAACCACAATTTTTTGGAAATGAAGAAATATTCTAGTACATAGGTGTTTTTTTACCTTTGGGTATTGTAGATTGTCACTGTTTCACAGGCTCGTACAATTTTAGGGCTTGACATGTTTTGTATCTATTTAATTAGCACAACCTCATCTTTTATATTTTACAAAAAATAGGTAATATATCGGGGTTGATTTACTAAAACTGAAGAGTGAAAAATCTGGTGCAGCTCTGCATAGAAACCAATCAGCTTGCAGATTTTTTGCCAAAGCTTAATTCAACAGGCTGAAGTTAGAAGCTAATTGGCTACCATGCAAAGCTGCACCAGATTTTACATTCTCCAGTTTTAGTAAATCAACCCCATTGCGTTTTGTAAACTAGACTATTTTTTACTAAAAATATGAGTTTGATAAACAGTTGTCAAAAAATTCCCACAAATATTGGTGGGATTACAAGCCTCCCTCTACTTCTTTTCTCTTCTCTGCTTCTTTCATTAGGCCATGATCCTCCTTCCCTTGCATTCCTTTGTTATGAGAAGGAGCAAGTGGACAAATTATTCATCCCCATTTTAAGCTAATTTGTGAGCCAGTATTTCAAAATACTTTTGTGTGAAAAAGTAATTGCCCCCTAAACCTAATAACTGGTTGTGTCACAACAACTGTAATCAAGCGTTTGCAATAACTGCCAATGAGTCTTTCACATTGCTGTGGAGCAATTTTGGCCCACTCTTCTTTGCAGAATTGTTTTACTTCAGCCGCATTGGAGGGTTTTCCAGCATGAACGGCCTGTGTAAGATACAGCATCTCAATAGGATTGTCCTAGTCCGGGCTTTGACTAGACCACTGCAAAACCTAAATTTTGCTTTGTTTTAACCATTTGGAGGTGGACTTGCTGTTGTATTTTGGATCATTGTCCTGCTGCATAACCCAAATGCATTTGAGCTTGGGGTCACGAACTGATGGCCGGACATACTCCTTTGGGATTTTCTGGTAGAGTTCAGAATTCTTGATTCCATAAATAATGGTAAGTCATCCAGGTCCTAAAGCTGCAAAGCAGCCTCAGACCATCACGCTACCACCACCATGTCTGACTGTTGATATGAAGTTCTTGTTATAAAATGCTGTATCAGTTTTTGCCAGATGTAACGGGACGCACACCTTCTAAAAAGTAAAATTTTTGTCTCATCAGTCCAAAGAATATTTGCCTAAAAGTCTTGGGGATAATCAAGATGTTTTTTGGTAAAAGTGAGATGAGCCTGTGTGTTCTTTTTGGTCTGCAGTGACTTTGGCCTTGGAACTTTCCCATGGATGCCATTTTTGCCCAGTTTCTTTCTTATTGTTGAATCATGAACACTGATCTTACCTGAGGCAAGTGAGGCATGCAGTTCTTTAGATGTTGTTCTGGGTTCTTTTATGACCTCCTGCATGAGTCATCATCATGCTCTTGGAGCCATTTTTGTAGGCCGGCCACTCCTGGGAAGGTTCACCACTGTTCCAAGTTATCTTTATTTGTGGATAATGGCTCTCCCCATGGTTCACTGGAGTTCCAAAACCTTAGAAATGGCTTTGAAACCCTTCCTAGACCTATACTTGCACATTACTTTGTTTCTAATCTGTTCTTGATTTTTTTTAGATTGTGGCATGATGTGTGGCTTTTTGTGATCTGTTTGCGTGCTTCACTTTGTCAGACAGCTTCTATTTATGTGATTTCTTGATTCAACAGGTCTGGCAGGAATCAGGCCTGGGTGTGGCAAGTTAAATTTAACTCAGCTTTCCAAAAAATTGTGGTTAATCACAGTTCATTCATGATTCAGCATGGGAGGGGGGAATACTTTTTCACATAGGGCCAGGCAGGTTTGAACAGCTTTTTTCCCTTAACAAATGAAATAATAATTAAAAACTGCATCTTGGATTCACTCGGGTTATCTTTGTGTGATATTAACATTTGTTTGATGATCTGAATCATTTAAGTGTGAGAAATATGCAAAAAAAAAAATCAGGAAGGGGGCAAATAATTTTTCACATAATTGTATTGTCATTTAAGTAAGGTGTGCCTAATGTTAGCTTGCAATGAACTGTACTCACCACTTGTGTTAATTTGTGGCATAGCTTCTTCTCGGCTGAGGTCAAAACAGCTAGGGTTCCTGCTGCGGCTCTTTGCAGTTTCACTTCATCCTCTTCACCGCACAACAATACTACCAATTTCAAACGATCATTTCCTTCCGCCAAGAACCTTTCCTGGATCTACAAGAATGATACCACAAACTAAGGCTGGTGGACATTTTGGTATTTTGACTGTTAAAATATTAAGCTTGTAAAGTGGTTTTATACTATTTGTAAAGCCATGGGAACTCCACTGGAGCATTCCATTCTTGTCCTGTAGCCATTATTTATAAGCTCAAAGAGATTTTCCCTTTACAAAATAGGAATGTTCCACATTACATCTTATATTTGAAACATTACATAGATAAAATAAACATGCCTAAAAAAATTATAGCAATATAATAATGTGCTAAAACAGAGCAGTACTATTAAAGCAATTAAGATAACTGTCGACAAAAAAGAAAATATTGCCTCACCATATAAATCTGTTAAACTATGTTTTATTAAAGAACGCAGCGGTACACAATGCAAGTTTCAATACATTGAAGTATGGAGTAGTCCAAACTAGTTGCATCATGTGCTGATGACTGTTTTAGGGGCAGAACAGTTCTCTGGGGCCTTAGTAGATGGGGGACTCCTGGAGAGAGTATAATTCACTTTTTTTGACATTCTCCACCCCCCCGGGGACCATATTGGTCTGCATATTTTATAATGGATTTGGCATTCAGTGTCAAGAGAGGCCCTGAAAAAATTAGTTTACTCTACAAAACCGGTCAGGCTGAGTTTGCTCCCTATTCCTAGACTGCCCAATCTTATGATTACGCTTCTGCTAATTGAGATGTAGTCTGAAATACTAATGCGTTACAGAATGAGTGTAATGTTGAAGCTTCTGCTAATATGATCCTTTGATGTCTTGGGACTTATCCACTACTGAGTTGGAAAGTTCTACTTTGGCTGTTCAGAATGGGTGCAGTAATTTTTACTTTATTTATCCGGGTTGGTAATTGCTTTCTGAGTGTTTCAATGCAAACTATGAACATCCTCTGTCTTCTGAAGCTTACTGCGTGAAATTTACAGTGAACTTATGAATTTCCCCAGTAAAGCTGAATGTACCCACATGGATGGATACTGTCCATGGCATAAATCCACCAGTCTTGCTGTGAAACACTTTACATGATACAACAATATCCAGATTCATCAGCCTATTTCTTGTTTAGCCATTTTATGGGGTTTGGATTTACAGCACCCAAATGCTATAATGGTCTTGTACATCCACTATATATAGAAATACAACTACAGTTAAGCATCAGATTATTATTATTATTATACAGGTTTTATATAGCGCCAACAGTTTGCGCAGCGCTTTACAACATGAGTGATCTTTAGGGCCATTTATTTAGAACCTTCACCATGTAAGTATTATACATTCTATATTCTATAATTATTCTATATTTTGTGATTAGATGATCTAAACAAGAACAGGCAAGGGAGAATATGTATGTGTTTTTATATGGCATACTAAATGTTGTTTTGTCTTGGTCTTAATATCTGTGATTCTGAATAAAATATCTAAATTGAATAGCTATTTATGTTTATATACATTTATTTTATTTTTGTTTCAAGGATTTCTCGTGTTAGCCTGTAAACAGTAATTTTGTGAGATAAAGTTATTTGTTTAAATAGTTGGCCTTACTGGAGGCTCAGAATTTTTCATTTTTTTTGAGGTTTGGATGGTCTGTGCCTATTTTTCATTTTGCATAAGATGATTGTTACTTCTATTTCAGATTGAGGATTTTGAACTTTTCTTGACTCTACCTTTGCATGTGTATTCAGATAGGAATGAGGCACTACTTTTAAGACTAACAGACTTCAAAAGTGCCAAGAAAAAAGTATTAGCACAATCCACATCAATAAGCACATGCATTTGGACATGTATTTCTAATTTTGTGTTTCCTGCATTGTTTCAGCAGTGAAAATGCTAGGGTTTTGGATAACAGTTTGTTTTGGATGGAAATTTCTGAGGGCAATTAGTCTGATTCCTATCTTAATCTGTTGGACACATCAATGTATGAACCAAAAACTAGACAGAATAGGGAAATACTCAAAATAACGAAGCCCTAATGGTTTCAAATGGTCAGGGGATGCAGAAAATAAGCCAGGGGTGGAATATGACATTGGAGAAATATTACAAATAGTTGCCCTCCTCCAGCATTTAATTCATCTAACTGTTTCTCTTCTGGCCTCATTCTAAATTCACTAGCTGCAATTCTCACCCAAAATGGGTGCCGTGCATATGCAATAAGCTACCACTGCATCCACTTAAACTAAGTTATTTCTTAGCAAACACTAATAAGCATAAAGGGGAAGGATTATCAACAAAATAGCCATTACAGCTGCGAGGCATTTAAAGTGTCACTAAACCCACACCATAAAAACTATCAATAAATGGTGTATTACATGCTGTTCATACTCAGTCAGTCACTATGAGATTCGTTTTCTGTATTCTGCAAAAACTGGTTGATACTGCTGTTCTCTATTTCCACCTTCTGTTCATTTCCACAGTTCAGCTAGAGATTTTACAGAGCAGCGTTAGCACCTCTGCACATGCTCAGTTTTCAGTGAGTTTCTATGCTGAGAATTTCCTCTCTATTACATCTGAGCATCCCATGCGACTATAGGGTCACACATGTGAGCTTATACACAGTGGTAAATTACAGCCCACTCCCCCCTTCCTCCTTCTTGCCCACTAACCAGCTAAACACAATGGGGGTGGGATATTGCATGTAGCTTAATGGTGGCTTCGCCTCCCTCTTTTTTTAAGATACGCGCTGGAGTGGCATGACACTGTGACTGGCAGAAATCTGGCCACATCATGTTATTGACAAAAAATAATAAAGATTTGATTTTAAATATATATTTGTATGACAATTTAAAACAGTATATTGGTATTATGTATTTTTACTCCGTATTCCAAAGGCTGTTTTTTTTGTTTTTTTTTTAACATGTGACCTGCAGCAGAGGACTAGAAGCTCCCCCTGCTTATGTTTCCCTGCAGACATGCTGGGAAAGAGCTGGGTCATGTAACTGCTGTATATTGATTGGGAAAAAGCTACTTAGATTTTTTTTTTATTAAAATAATTATAGTGCCATCATCCATATATAGAAATAGAAGGGACAATTTAAATTAAACCGTGTGTCTTTAGTATCACTTTAAACAAGGTGGACTAGTGTGGGCATCTACTTGTAGCTAATAAACCTTTTTTTTTTTAATTCTATTTAGGTATCCCACACAGTGCACAGAGTAGATATGATGTCTGCACATCTGAAGAATGCAGACAGAATGACTGACCAGAACCAAAAGGCATACTTAATAATGAGGCTTAGAATTTTGCTTAACCACTTAAGCCCCCGACCATTTGGCTGCCCAGAGCACTTTTTGCAATTCGGCACTGCATCGCTTTAACTGACAATTGCGCGGTCGTGCGACATGGCTCCCAAACAAAATTGACGTCCAACAAAAAAACAAAAAAATTGTGACAATTTTGAAAAAACGCATTATTTTTTACTTTTTGCTATAATAAATATCCCCCAAAAATATATTAAAAAATGTTTTTTCCTCAGTTTAGGCTGATATGTATTCTTCTACATATTTTTGGTAAAAAAAAAACGCAATAAGCGTTTATTGATTGGTTTGCGCAAAAGTTATAGGGCCTACAAAATAGGTTATTGATTTAGTTTTATAGCATTTTTTTTAATAATTTTTTTTTTTTACAAGTAATGGCGGCGATCAGCGATTTTTATCGTGACTGAGACATTATGGCGGACAGATCTGACACTTTTGGCACGATTTTGGAACCATTCACATTTATACAGCGATCAGTGCAATTAAAAATTCATTGATTACTGTGTAAATGTGACTGGCAGTGAAGGGGTTAACCACTAGGTGGCGCTGTAGGGGTTAAGTGTGTCCTAGGGTGTGATTCAAACTGTGGGGGGAGGGGCTATGTGTACTGATCACCGCTCCCAATTACAGGGAGCTGTGATCAGTGTCCTGTCACTAGGCAGAACGGGGAAATGCTTGTTTACATTAGCATTTCCCCTTCTTCCTCTCCATGAGACGATTGCGGGTAACCCCGCGGACATCAAGTCTGCGGGACCCGCAATCACACTCTCAAATGACGCGGCGGGCACGCGCGCCCGCAAACCGCTTCTCAAAGGGCAACGTACAGGTACGTTAATCTGCCTGTACATGCCCTTCTGCCGACGTATATCAGTGTGAGCCGGTCAGCAAGCGGTTATAGGAGTTGTAAAGGCAGAAGGTTTTTTTATCTTAATGCATTCTATGCATTAAGGCCCCTTTCACACTGGAGCGGTGGGGGCGTCGGCGGTAAAACGGCGCTATTTTTAGCGCCACTTTACCGTCGTTTTAGCGGTGGTGTCCGGCCGCTAGCGGTGCGGTTTTAACCCCCGCAAGCGGCCGAAAAAGGGTTAAATCCGCTCGCATAGCACCGCTACAGCGGCGGTACAGCTGCGGTATAGCTGCGCTGCCCCATTGATTTCAATTTGCAGGAGCGGTGAAGGAGCGGTGAATACACCGCTCCTTCACCGATCCAAAGATACTGTTTGCAGGAGTTTTTTTTTCTCTCCTGCCAGCGCACCGCTTCAGTGTGAAAGCCCTCGGGCTTTCACACTGGAGAAACAGCAGCGGCAGTTTTAGGTCAGTTTGCAGGCGCTATTTGTAGCGCAATAACGCCTGCACACCGCCCCAGTGTGAAAGGGGCCTAAGATAAAAATCCTTCTGTGTGTAGCAGCCTCCCCAACACCCCCCTAATTACCTACCTGAGCCCCTTCTCTCTCCAGCAATGTCCACGATCTCCTCGGCCATCCAGGACACTCCTCCTGATTGGCTGAGACAGAGCAGTGGCACCATTGGCTCAATCAAAGTCAGTCAGCCAATCAGGGGAGAGAGGGGGCGGGGCCAGGTCGGGGCTCAGGGTCTGAATGGATTCACGGAGCTCTGACTCGGCTTGGGTGCCCCCTGTAGCAAGCTGCTGGCTGAGGGGCTAAGAGCAGTGAAGAGGGACCCGAGAAGAGGAGGATTCAGGTTGCTCTGTGCAAAACCAACTGCACAGAGGAGGCAAGTATAGCATGTTTGTTAAAAAAAACAAGCATTTACAATCACTTTATTGTTAATACGTTTGTGTATCGATAGCTGCATTCTAACCCGATGACTATGTGTTATTATTGGTGCATATAAAGCCGAATGTAGATGCATTAAGCAATATAAGCCAAGTATTTTGAAATATATTAATATTTAAGTTACAGTTGTAAGTGAATTGACTAAAAATAGTATGATAATTAGTAAAGGCTCACAAAGACAACATCTGTAACTACAACATTAAATTTTAAAATATGTTAAACTGACTTTAATATTGTCTTGTTAGCCCACAATAATATCCCTTGTCTTTTGTAGGTACTTTCCCATAAATGGAACAAATCTCCATCTACACAAAGGTAAAAACCTCATGAAACAATTATTGCCCTAGCTGGTACCAAAGCAAGTACTGTATGGCTCACTTACCTCTTTGTTTACTGCCAAGTTGCACATGCATTCGGTGGCAGCTTGTCGGATCTGTTCATGATTCTCAAACATATAATTCTCTATGTCAGCAAGGGCCTTCTCCTTTATGATTTTTTTCCTTTACGAGACACATTTGAAAAACATCACTTAAATATGTAAAGCATTCCTTTTCGGCCTTTATCAACAATTTCACTTTCATCATTTTGAGCATTTTAAATTGTCCACCATTTACTGCTTGTGAAGTGAGAAGTTTTTTAACAACTAGCACAACAGTGCTCATTCTGTAATCTAAATTAAAGGAACAATAGTTGCTTCTGGGGCCAAATACCAGTTTTAGTTTCCAACAGTGATGAAATGATGTATTTTTTATTGTCTTTAACAATCAAGTAACAAACCTCATACTGAACATACTTTGTACTTTGATAACTCCTTAAGGGAACTTCCCAAGGGGCATTCATGTAGGATATAGTATGTAGGTTTTCAGCACCAGGAATGTGGAACTGATAGTTCTTGGTGTGGGCTGTGCATGGCTGCAAACAGGTAGAAATAAAATGTCCTGACACTTACCTTAACACAAGTTGGCCCTAACCCTACCTTCTCCTAACTCTTATGCCGCGTACAGAGGACCGGAGATTCCGACAAGAAAATTCTGGATTTATTTCCGACGGATGTTGGCTCAAACTTGTCTTGCATACACACGGTCGCACAAATGTTGTCGGAAATTCCGATCACCAAGAACGCGGTGATGTGCAACACATACGATGAGCCGAGAAAAATTAAGTTCAATACCCAGTGCGGCTCTTCTGCTTGATTCCAAGCATACATGGAATTTTGTGCGTCGGAATTGTGTACACGCGATCTGAATTTACGCCAATGGATTTTGTTGTCGGAAAATTTGAGATCCAGCTCTCAAATTTTTGCTGTCGGAAATTTCGACAACAAATGTCCGATGGAGCCTACACACGGTCGAAATTTCCGACAACAAGCTCACATTGAACATTTGTTGTCAGAAATTCCGACCGCATGTATGCAGCATTAATCTTAAACCAATCCCTGCAGCATCTTTTGTTGTATCGTCTAGACCCAAATGCCAGGCCATTCTCTATAGCCAATGGTTGACACCTCTGAGAACATATACGGTAGTACCATCAGCTGGTATTAAACATAGTGACCTGAACCACTTCTTTAAATTGAAAGGAATTTATATGGCATGTAGTGTGGGGAAAATGTAAAGATTTATATTTATCGTGTGAACATAAAACAAACCTTAATTTGTCACTTTTCCCAGCAAGGTTGGTCAGGCCTAAAAGTGCTTCATAGTTCTGCATACCATCTTTCTCTGTGTTTAGAAGACTGACCAGGGGACGTACCACTTCATATACCTGGAAGTATACCAAAATGCTTATAAAGAGCAGTCTCCAAAACATATATATATGTGGTAGCATTTTCTTATCCAAGAATAAACTGTTTCAAAGCTTCTTTATCTTGAAAGAAAGAATAGTTACAGGTAGGTTAAAAGAACCCATTGTTTTTAATCTAAGCACACAGATTTAATTTAAAAAATCATCTTAAAAACCCAGTTAATTCAAAGGATGGCACTTATATAGCATGGTCCACGGAAAATAAAACTTGGGGGTGGAGAAAAATAACATTTGATCCCTGGATCAACAATCTACAGCGTCATTTATTATAACTATTATTATTATAACTATTAGTAGACATTGATATTTTTTGCATTCAGAAGCATTACCCAGTCCATTCTTAAAGCATTCTATTGAACTGGCTAGAGCCTGCTCTTGTGGAAGACTATTCTGTGCTTGTACAGTCCTTATCGCAAAGAACCCTTACATTACTATTTTGCTGGTTAAATACATTGTGGCAAGTTGGCAACTTACAAAATGATAATGTGTATAATAATGTTTATCTATACAGATTCATTTACAGGTGAAAATTGCCTGTAATTTTGCTTGTGGAGTATGTTTACAGCTTGTTTAGTCCTTTTCAGTGCACCCTAGTAAACACCATGGCCCCATTCACACAGGCATATCAGTCCATACATCTGTGCAAAGGGGCTGTCTTCTGTGCAGACCTGTGCCTGCAGTCTGATCAAATCAATGACTTGCGGTTGAATGCACAGATCTTCATGCGCATGCGGTTTGAAGCACAGATCAGAATGCAGTCTGTGTCCTTATCCATGCATCAGACATGCGTGGATGTAGATTCCTAGATGCACATGAAGATATATATGTACAGGTCCATGCAGCCAGCTGCATGTCACAGATTTTCTGCCTGCACAGGTCTGCATGGAACACCTGTGCATCCCATACAGGAAAAGACAGCCCCTTTGGACAGGGGTATGGATTGGTACACCTGTGTGAATAAGGCTTAAAGCTCTCCACTTGTACCTCTGTATGGTGAGGCTGAATAGTAATTTGACCTCAGCAGTCAAGGTTAGGAGGATAGCTGTAGGCATTTGATCTAATAAAATACATACCCTTTCTCCTGGGAATGCAATGTCAGGGTTAGATATAGCTGCTATTTTGGCAAGACCATGAGCGGCTTTTGTCTTCCCAGCTTCAGTACCTTCCAGAGCCAGTGGGATCATGGCCTATCAACACAAAGAGCAATGGATGGTATTGTTAAACCTTCTTGGTTAGGAATAGCTAACAAATGAATAATTGTGGATTAATAATAAAGAAGGGATATTGTTAAGAACTTTACCTTGCCACCCCCTTGTGCTACAATAGTTCCTCTGTCCTTTGGATCTTCACACAATGCCAGGAAAACCCTAGAAACAGTACAATGTAAATTAACAGAAACAGCTTCTAAAAAATGTATCTTGCATTCTCTGATCTCTGTGCTGTTTAAGGTGGTTGTAAAGGCTTAGGCCTTTTTACCTTAATGCATTCTATTCTTTAAGGTAAAAAACCTTCTGCATGCAGCTCCCCAGCCCCTCCTTATACTTACCTAAGCTCAATCTAGATCCAGCACTGTGCACAAGAGCAGAGGCTCTCTTTGCTCTCTCCCTCCTTATTGGCTCAAAGCTGCTCTCAACCACAGCCATTGACGTGGGAACAGGGAGCGGGTCTGAGCCATGCTCAGGAGCGAGCCTGCACGAGTGCCCCCATAGCAAGTGACTTGCTATTGTATTATATATATTTAAAGGTAAACTATAATAGTCTGGGGTCAATTTTATTTGTAATTTTTATAAATTTGTTTTTAAACAGATGTCTTTTTTTTTAACTATGCATATAAAATCTTTGTGTTACTAATAATTATTTAACACAGGGTACATACATGAGCTATGGAGAGAATGAGTATTCATATTTTTCCTTTAGCAGTAAAGATAACTTTTGTTCTAGGTGATATTACCTGGCTAGCTGCTCTTTTGTTTGATCTGTAAGGATAGAACTGTCTGCTTTCAACATGCAAGCAAGGGTGGATATCACATCAGCCTTCAACAGTCTCTTAACTCGCTTGGTCACAAAGTCTTTCTTGTCCTAACAGAAGAAAATCGAATAAATGCAAAATAATATAGACAGTTTTCTCAAGCCAAATGAACAAATACTATGCAGCAGGACAAGACCGAATAGGTTGCAGTATTTGTCTTATTAAAGTAATAACGTTCAAACACAATGTTTTCAGGGTGTATTCAGATGTTCAGTTATATTTTATTAATTCATTATTTCAATAAGTGCTGCTATAAAAATATTCTGTACAGGTACTAACCTAGATGTGGCATAACTCTGGGTACCAAATATTTTATGGGTGCTTAACCAGATAATTAAAAAAATTTGTTGTCCCAGTTGTGTAAATGATAACCAAACATGGCCCATTATCTGTTTTATAATTGGCCCTTCTCCAATAGGTGACTTACCTTTGGGTGCTGTTCAGGAACATGTTGCTTTGAGAATTTGGCCAGCTGTACCAGCTCAGGAATGACTTCTTTCACATCATAACTGTTTGTACAGTTGACCAGAGTGGAAGCCACTGAGTACAAGACTGTCTTGTCACTTGTCTGTGGGAGTAAATGCTGAGATGTCAACTAAACGGTACAGAGCAAGCATTATTAATATTATAAAAAAAATAGCATGTGCATTCAACACACATGTGCATTCAACACATCGGCTGTACAAACCTTAGCCAGTTCAAACATGGCCTGCAGAGATTGTTCATCTTCAACAAAATCATCCTTTACATCAGCATCTAAAGTCAGATAAGCCAAGCCTTCGACTGCCCACTTTCTTGTTTGTATGTCAATGCTGGGATTACATAGCCACCTATAAAGAGACACCGGTCACTTTCCAGGTGGGAATGGAAAAGACAACTAAACACTCCATAAACAACAGATTTTAAACAAACTGCTTAACTATTTGCTGGGTAATATTATTTCTTTGGAACCAAGTAAAGCCAGCATATAATATGTACTGTAATGCCCTGTACACACGATAGGATTTTCCGACAACAAAAACCGTGGATTTTTTTCCGACGGATGTTGGCTCAAACTTGTCTTGCATACACACGGTCACACAAATCTTGCCGGAAATTCCGAACGTCAAGAATGCGTTGACATAAAACACGTACGACGAGCCGAGAAAAATTAAGTTCAATCTTCTGCTTGATTCCGAGCATGCGTGGAATTTTGTGCGTCGGAAATGTGTACACACGATCAGAAATTTCCGACAACAGATTCTGTTGTCGGAAAATTTGAGATCCAGATCTCAAATTTTGTTTGTCGGAAATTTCGACGGAAAATGTCTGATGGAGACTACACGGTCGGAATTTCCGACAACAAGCTCCCATAGAACATTTGTTGTTGGAAAATCCTATCGTGTGTACAGGGCATAAGTAGTATATTTGTGCATGCTGTGATAGACATGAATGGTGAAAGGCTTTTATTGTATAAGGTACTTACTTCCTGCATTGTTTAGCAAGTTTATCTGTAGATCCCTCAGCAAACTGCCTTAAAGCGTAGTCTGAACCACCAGCTGATCCCAGTTTGCAAAGACCCTGAAAATCGAAAGCCATACAAAACAAGTAAGACACTCAAAGGAGAATTTATCAAATATCCAGGAACCAGGCACCTATCTAGTGTTAATATGACTGCCTCTTAGTATACTGCAACCCATGGACCTGCACAGCCAACTGGTGACAGTTTTACAAAAGATCTAGGACATTTTTACCAAGTTGCCTATATCTGATCAAGGCCATATTTTATGTTGGCATAATGCTACTTTTGACCCATAAAGGTAGGAATTTTTTAAAAGAGAAGTTTAGGAACACAAAAAAATAAACATCCATATTCACCCACATGGTTGACGCACTGATCTCAGCTGCAGCTGTCCCCCGCCAGCTTTACAGCAAGAACTGATCGCTAAGTTCTCGGTATCCAGTCTGCAGAGAGCCAGTGACTGTCAGTCACCGACTCTCTGACCTGCCCCTCCAGTGCAGGGGGTGGGAGTGGCTGGCTCAGGCATTCAGAGGCTTGTCGGTCCAGGCATTTGAGTGGATCCTAATTGGTTTCCCTGGTAGGTTAATTGGCTTCTGTCCAAAGTTGGCCCTAGTATATGAATGGGAGTTGGGGACCTTGGATTGTTGGCTCCTTGAGGGTAGGGACCGATGTGAGTGTGCAATGTATGTGTGGAGCGCTGCGTACATTGATGGCGCTATATGGGTACCCTAAATAAATAGGAATAATTGTAGACACGCACCCACACTCACTCAGGTTGAACTGGATGGACTGGTGTCTTTATTCAACCTTATTAACTATGTAACTATGTAATTATTTAAAGTTGGGATCTTTCCAAAGACTGGACTGGGTGAGTGACTTAGGAGTGATCCATAGGAGAAGTAGGGCCAAAATTGCTTTTGCTATACTTCTCCTTTAATTGATTTTCAAACTTGTAGTAAATATTTTTCTCATCTTTCCTGTTTTGCACAGCCTTTGGTCTAGCAAAATGGGTTAATAACCCATTATTATTACGAGGTCATATTTTAAACCAACAGCTTGCGGTAAACTTTCACTGTCAAGCACCTACGCTTATATATGATACAGAATTTTGGTAGTCACATGGTAGGCACAGTAATCAGAGGTGTTGAAAGCATAAAAGATTTCAGATTGTGCATACTCACCACCAAAGCACGGATCTTAATCTTTTCATTCTTTGTTTTCTTGTAAATGTCTTTTAACATAGACACTCCATTAGTGATGATGAAGGAGGCACGGCTAAACTTTGTAGAGGCATGAATAAGAGCTTCCACTGCAACCAGCTGGTCTACCTCATTTTCTGATGCTGTCAGTGCTACCATCATTTCCATTACACCCTGCAGCCCAAGCAATTTGTTTCCCAGGTCAAATGGTCCTTGCAGAATACCTGACACAGTTTGTATGGCATGTAAGTTCTTCTCCATATTCTTAGGGTCAAAATTACCACTGCGAGAAAAAATAACAAATGTTTGTCTTGAGGCTAAACAGTAAGACATAAAATGGAGAGATGATATACAGTGTAAAGAAAATGTTCTCAAATGCATTGAAATTTGCAACATGTACCCTCTGGTATAGCCTACTCACATCACAAGTAGTTCTTGCCATACATATTTTTATTCTTATATATGCGCTTCTTAAATGGAGGTATTTATACCTACCTGTGTAAGCAAACCATATGATGAGGATATAGGCCTAGATCTTTGATTTTTTTTTTTCAAATATTGCTAGATTATATTATTAATTGATGATTGTGATCGTGGAGGGGCTAACCAATCAGCAATCAGATCACTCAACATGGATGTTTTCCCACTTCCCTGTATTGCCATTTGATATGTTGGTGTGGTCAGAATTGACATGGTCTGTAACTGGATCCCAATTATATGTTTTAAATGATTTTGTGATTTGCCATTTTATAATAATATAATACATACATTTTTTTCAGATGCTGTGTTCTCAGCTATCTTTGTGCAAAGTAAAACATCTAACTGACTTTTTTTAAGTCATACTGGTAACTAATAGGATTGGTGATGATGAAGATCACAGTTTTGCAGAGGAGTATGGAAACATATTGGGCAATCCATTGGAGGCTGTATATGTAAAAATGTTAAGGACCAATACCTTTATGTTTTTCAAATAACTCTAATTGGATCTATTTTAGATACAGCACGGTACATTATTTGCCAAGACTGAAACTGACTGAAACTGTTACTACAAATCTGTTTATAAAAAGCCAAAGTACACTTGTCTGTACATGTACTATTGGTTAAGGGGCAATAGTGCAGAATATAAATATCGTTTATATTCTTTTTTCCAAAGATAAAAAAAAACTTTACATTTTAATGATCATTTTCTTTAATGGGGATTATATTAACCTGGTAGAGCATTGTAGCATTAATTACTGGCTTTTCAAATTTGTAAATTATTGTTAAATTACTTACGTTATGTACTCCTCACATATTACACGGAAGTTGTCTCTTTCGGGGTCAAAGCGCATGTCATCATATAGCTTATTCACAAGAATGGAAGCATTTAAACGGGTGTTCACAGTGAGTGGAAGGCAGTTTGGCAATTCTGGGATTTGCCCCAAAATCTTTAATATCTTCTTCAGTCCTGTCAGTAAAAATTGTATTGCTTTATATATATACAGCTCTGATCACTGACAACCTCATTGTTTTTGTGTTTTAAAGACCTGAATTTATTTTCCCTTTTACATTTTTCTACGCTGTTTTCCTATGGCAATGTCCTTTGTAGTAGCTAGAAGAGGGGATTGCATATACTTTGAATGTTAAATAAATATATGGCTTTCATACAATTGTCTACACACAGGCTTTATAGAGGCTACGGAAGTACCTATGACATAAATTATTATTATGATATAAACATACCATAAAGGACATTTTTGTGGTAATCCTTTGCCATAGGTGCATTTTTTTTTTGTAAAACAAACATTTACATAAATTATATGAAATATAACATTTTGTTTAAGAATTTTTACAAATTAAATTAAACTAAACCTAAAGTCATTACAATTTCTTTTGAAACACAAAGCCTCATTTCTAGCTCCCATATTGCATTTTTTTTTCTTTGTGTTTGTTCCTTCATTCGCTCATTTTTTTTTAATGACATTAATTTAAGAATTACATCTAAGTTGCTAAGCCCTGAATTGAAGTATAGAATTTAACAAATAATAGCTCCCATATTGCATTTTTTTTATCTTTGTGTTTGTTCCTTCATTCACTATTTTTTTTTAAAAATTACATTAATTTAAGAATTACATCTAAGTTGCTAAGCCCTGAATTGAAGTATAGAATTTAACAAATAATATAAATCAAGACAGGAAAATTAACATTTATTTTAATGAAAGTGTTGCAAGATAATAGCAACTGTCTAAAAGGGAAATAAAAAGATGAAAAAAAGCAATTTGGGGCAAAAATAAATTTGTGTCATCAATTGTATAATGCATTTTTTTAAAAAAACATGTTATTTTGAGAGTTTTCAAATATTGTTAATGTCACCTGAGTCAACTACGAATAGAGATTTGGTGTTGTCTTTAATCTTCTGGTCTTTGCGGGGGATGTTTTTATTAAGCAGATTTAGAGCTTGATCCCTGCCATGTCCGGAGACCTTTTTACTAACAAGCATGTCCAACAAGTGGGTGGTGATCATCTGGAGGTCCTTCTTGCTGTCTGTAACAAAACATTTAGATGGAGACGTGGAATCATTCATACCTATGTTCACAGTGTGCCAGTATGTACTATAATACAATAAAGGATACTGTATTTAGTGGAAAATCTTATGACTGCAAAGCAAAAACCCGTATAGACAATTAATGGCAAAAATTGCAAAATAGTTGGGGAATACTGCTTTGTTGCTTCTTAGCACAAAAATCTAAGGCTGACCAAATATGTCACAATCACACTGTAAAATTTTCTTTCAATTTGCAACTAGTGCAGGGGCCCCTAACTAAGTACAGGTTGAAAAGATGATATATTTCTATTTCTGCATCATTGATTTCCGTATAATACTTTCAGAGAGAAACTCCTTTTGACTTTGTGCTATTGCATAATCTTATTGAAGTGTAAGTATCCATTTTCCTTAATTCTTCTCAATAAAATTCAAGTAAAAGAAAAGATTGTTCATACAGGCCTTCACTTTTTTCTCTAGACACATTTTAAGAAGATGTGTACAGAGCTTATTCAGATTGTAACATGTATGGCCAGTTTAGGAGGCTGTGTTTTGTGCACTGTGCATATTTTTATCAGTACAGCCTCAACTCTTGATTGCCTATTACATAAACTGCATTTAACATATAGGTTCAACTTGAACGTACAACATTTTATATCCAAATTTTCCAGAGCTCTTACCTAAAACCAAAGCCTCTTCTTTCCCATGGTCCTTTCGATCCTCTCCTGTCAGAGAGTCTACAATATTCTGTACCAGGTTGCTTGTAGCTATAGCAATTTCTTCATTATCAACTGCCATAATGCTCAAGATTTTACTGATACCCACAAGATGTAGGATAGCTGTAGCCTTGAGGACAAAACATATGTAATGAAAAACAAGAAAATTCACACACTTTTAAATGACTAAGCTCCCATGACTAAGCTCCGAGGGGCAGAGCGAAACACGTCAAGGCTTAGGTTGCCACTTACTCATTTTAGGGACTGCATTGATGTGCGTCTACAGGGAGTCCTTTCTTTACCTTCAAAAATTATTTCCCTTTGTACATTTCTTTAGAAAAGCCTATTGCAGATCCGGCTATAGTAAAGAAGGGTTAGAACATCTGCCATGTTTTATTGCAGTTTAAAGACTGTCTTTAAGTATAACTAAAGGCAAAACTTTTTTTTTAGTTTTGGATAGAATGGAGAGGGATTAGAACACTGATCAGGTTTTTATTGCTGTCTGTGCCCCTGTTAGGGAGATTTGCCCTCTCAATTTGTCCTGTTTACTATTATCATTGAAAGTGAAAGCAGAAGAAAATCTCAGATTATGGGTTGTCCCCAGAAAAGTAATAGAGGGGAAATCTTCAAATGGAAACACTAGTTCTGGTGACCTGGGGTTCCCAAAGGAATTCCCTTAATTTGCAGGGGTTTCCTCTCACTTTCTGTTTGGCTATGGGATAGAAAGTGAAAGGAAATCTTCACAATTGGACACAGACAGCGAAAAAAAAAAACCGACAAGGGGTTAACTCCCTTACTCTAAAATGAAAAAAAAGTTTTGCCTAAAGTTCTACTTTAATAAGGAGATTTCCCATAATATCAATGTTGTCACCAGGGCAAGAAAATATCTCTAACACAATAAAATACTGAAAGGGGCTCTAGCCACTTTGTATTTTGATTGTTGTCTGTGTCCCTATGGTGATTTTCTCTTATGCCGCATACACACGACCGGACTTTCCGGCAGAAAGATCGTGTGTGGGCTTCATCTAACTTTTTCTTTCTAAAATTCTGACGGACCTAGAAATAGAACATGTTTCAAATCTTTCCGACGGAATCAGTTCCTATCCAGAAAAACGCTCGTCTGTATGCTAGTCCGACGGACCAAAAACGTTGCAAGGGCAGCTATTGGCTACGGGCTATTGAACTTCCTTTTTCTAGTCCCGTCGTACGTCATCGCGTTCTAAACGATCAGACTTTGGTGTGATCGCGTGTAGGCAAGTCCGTTTCAGCGGAACTCCGTCAGAACTCCGTCGGAAAGACCGTCGGAGTCTATTCTGAAGGAAAGTCCGGTCGTGTGTACGTGGCATTACTTTCTGACACATGTTTATAAGACAGGAAATAAGTGAAAATCTCTCCATAAAGATCAGTAAAAAATATGTGGGTGCTAACCTTTCCCGTTAATTTACCCAACACTTTACGAAAAGGATTTGGCTGGAGATATTCTTTTTTTAAATAACTTCTTTAGGTAATGAAGTCCCATGCAGGTACCATGGACAATGAGGAATTCAACGTTTGGCAGGCCTTACACGTTACATAAGAAGAAAATGACAAGGTATACACTTACTCTTGCCCTGTGGCCAGTGCACATGCCAGAAAGGGTCCTCACTGCAGAAAGAATCAGCTCTGGGTCTTTGGTAGCCACCAATTCCATTAGAAGGTTCACACCATTGTTCTGGAAAATTCTCTCAGCACCTGCATCCTCCCTGCCCAGAACGATTAGATTGTTGAGAGCCTGCAAAAAAGAGTATTTGAATATTAAGGCCTGATTCACACCTATGCAGGTTGCAGTTTGCATATTTCAGATGCATTTTGCATTTTTTCAATACACGTTTTTGATCCATTTAAGTCTATGGAACCAAAAACCAGAAATAAGTCCCTGGCCCTTTCCATAACATGCACAGAACCAGGCCTTAAAGGAGATTGCACAACAAATATTTAATGTGCCCAGTTTTATAGACAAAGCCACATATTTAGAACTTTACAGCATGTATATGAAATATATAGAATGTTTATTGCTATAATTATTATTTTTATTTGCTGTTATTTTTTTGGTTCTGTGTTTTCCAAAAATGGCTGTTAATATTAGAAATATAAGAAATCTAAAATATTTTTTTTACCTTTTCTCGTTTTTCTTTTTCGCTGTTTGGGTCCAGCAGGATCTCAAACATGTTCTGAACACGAGAGTCAGTGGAGAACTGAAGGCGAAGCTGTCGGAATTAAGAGAGAGAGGTAGATTGTGATGATATAGCACACAATTTATCTAGATTATTTCATCTCAGTGAACAGTATTGTATTAAAGTGGTGGTGTACCCTTACATATTCCAAGTGAAGTGAATGGCCTCAGGTGAAACACAGAGATTAAACAAATCCTCCTACATAAGTTGTACCTGTTTATCTGCAGTTTTCTCTTCTCTACAGCCGTTCAAAATGCAGAATATATAAAACTTGTCTGAGATTTCAGAAAGTAGGAGGGGAGGTGGAGAGCTAAAATTACACTTTGCAGAGCTCAGTGAGAGCTGATTGGAGGGAAGAGAAACACCCCTTTCACACAGCACTCAGGAACAGAGCTGAGGCTGTCAATCACAGACTGTGTGCTGGTGATTCCTCCCCTGTCACCTTTTTTCTTATGGTTTCAGGAAAACGTGTCAGAAGTCACTCATGCAGACAGAAACGACACTCAGTGCTCTGGATTGAGACAAGTACACACTATACAGGCATATGCTTTGTTCATATTTCATGCCTGAGGTTTCCTCTCATTTTAAAGTGAATGGTGTGCCCTATTTGCGCGTTTGGAAATGCACAAAAAACATGCAAAAAAGTGAGCGGTATTGCATGTTCCTGCTACATGAAGTGTGAATGAGGCCTTATGTGCAACGTGCAGTAACACAACAAAGCCAATCAATTTATTATATTAATCTGATTGCATTCATGCAAAACATAATGGGGTTGTTTTACTAAAGGGAAAATAGTTTTTTCACTTTGTAAGGGAATGTTCCTATAGCTTAGTGAAAGTTGTAAAAAACAAAACAAAAAAAAAACAAAAAACTTTGCAATGAATATACAGTTACATGCAAGGTAAATTAAAAACAAAAAAAAATTATCTTTGCGTGCACATGATTGGATGGTGGAACTAATATATACAACTTTGCGATATATAGAATTATCAATATAGTATATTTCTTTGAAGCAGGTAGCACATCCGTGTCATCAATTACAAAGACTTTCCAAAATATGAGTTATGCCCCGTACACACGGTTGGACATTGATCGGACATTCCGACAACAAAATCCTAGGGTTTTTTCCGACGGATGTTGGCTAAAACTTGTCTTGCATACACACGGTCACACAAAGTTGTCAGAAAATCCGATCGTTCTGAACGCGGTGACGTAAAACACGTACGTCGGGACTATAAACGGGGCAGTAGCCAATAACTTTCGTCTCTTAATTTATTCTGAGCATGCGTGGCACTTTGTGCGTCGGATTTGTGTACACACGATTGGAATTTCCGACAACGGATTTTGTTGTCGGAAAATTTTATAGCAAGCTCTCAAACTTTGTGTGTCGGAAATTCCGATGGAAAATGTGTGATGGTGCCCACACATGGTCAGAATTTTTCCAACAACAAGGTCCTATCACACATTTTCTGTTGGAAAACTTGACCATGTGTACAGGGCATTAGATTTATATTAACTACTTCAGCCCTGGAAGGATTTGCCCCCTTAATGACCATTCCATTTTTTGCGATACAGCACTGTGACGCTTTAACTGACAATTGCACAGTCGTGCGAAGTTGTACTCAAACAAAATTGACGCCCTTTTTTCCCACAAGTAGAGCTTTCTTTTGGTGGTATTTGATTACCTCTGTGATTTTTATTTTATATAAACAAACAAAGAGCGACAATTTTAAAAAATATATATTTTTTTTTACTTTAATACATATCCAAAAAAAAAATATAAAAAAACTAATTTATTCATCAGTTTAGGCCGATATATATTCTTCTACATGTTTTTGGTGAAAAAAATTGCAATAGAGGTATATTGATTGGTTTGAATAGGGGATAGATTTATGGCGTTCTTATTATTTTAATTTTTTTACTAGTAATGGGAGCGATCTGCGATTTCTAGCAGAACTGCAACATTGCGTCAGACAGATCGGACACTTTTGACACTTTTTCGGGACCATTGACATTTATACAGCGATCAGTGCTATAAAATGCCACTGATTACTGTGTAAATGTCACTGGCAGGGAAGGGGTTAACACTAGGGGTCGATCAAGGGGTTAAATGTGTTCCCTAGGTGTGTTCTAACTGGAGGGGGGATGAGCTCACTGGAACATGACAGAAATCACTGTTCCCAATCACTGGGAACAGTAGATCTCTGTCATGTCACCTGTCAGAACGGGGAATCGCACTGTTTACAAAGGCAGTTACCCGTCCTGCCTCTGTAACAGGCGATCGTGGGTCGCCGGCAGACATCGAGTTCGCCCGACCCGCGGGAACGCTCCCGTACAGCTACCACGATTTGCACAGGAGAGCCGACCTGCCGCTGTATAACAACAGTGGCTGGTCGGGAAGCGGTTAATGTGTGCATAAAGAAGTACTCCCAGTCCATTCCCAGTTGATGCCTTCTGAGAGGAAACGCGTCGGGTAAAAGCCAGTAGCATGACATCAATATGCACGGAGCATTCTGCAGGTGGCAGTGCACTACCGATGTATATCTGCAACTGATTTGTAAGCACATTTTTGTTTTTAATAAATGATGGTATATGCGGTAATGCACTATGAGCCCTCTCCATTGCTTTTATTATAACACGCTGTCAGAGACATGAGCCCAGATCCATCCTAATCCTTTGAGGCCGGCTGACAACCAACCCTCGCATGTGATTCGGTTTATGCGCATATGATCCCTTAATTGGGATCAATTTGTCTGGTAAGCGGCCAATTGTGATGGTTTTGAGCACGGTGGTGATGCACAGGACTTTTGATTCATTTATTTTACACAAGGACACTTTCTTTCATCTCTTTGCATGTGGGGCATTTGGAACCACAGATTAACTTTTAGCAGAGAGATTATATGAACTGTGGGAGCATTTTCATATGTTCTGGAACACAAGTTTAATCAATAGTATTTGTTGTAGCATAATTTCAATTATATTAATTTTGTAACGTGGTTAATTTATTGCACTTAAAGCGGAAATTCAGTCATTTTTTCATCTTTCCATCTATTAAATCCTCTGCCCTTGTTGTTTTAACTTTGGATAGTAAAACATTTTTCTTTCTGCCAGTAAATACCTTATACAACCCACTTCCTGTTTTTTGTCTGGAAAAAAAGCCTAGGCTTATGACATCATGCACAGCTCTCTCTTTCACTCTCCTGAGAGTTTGCCAGGAAGGGAGGGGCGGTGAGTCATAAGAGGGCCAATGAGAGCTGCAGAGCTGGAGGTGTGTGTCTGTGTAAATCCAGTAAGTGAACAGGCAGCAGCTTCAGCTGCTCACAGTTAAAATGATTGCAGCCAGACTCAGTGGAGGGAGATTTCTGCAGCATATTTGGCAAAGACAGAATCACAGTATAGGTAAAATAATATGCAAAGTGGTTGAAGGGAAGCTTCAGAATGGCAAAGATGTTTTTATTACAAATGATGTGAGCAGACTGAAGTTCCTCTTTAATAGCACATCATATTGGCACTCTTTATGCACTCTACTTATGCACATAGCACTTTTATTGTGTAGATTAATTTTTTTTTGTGAATTTATAATGATATGATATTTAGAAAGATGGTTTATATATATTTTTTGATTTAGTTTGTTTTCACAATTGTATGTGATTACTCATAATATATCAATAAAAACAGCGCAACAGCACATGACTATATATACCTAATATTTCCTCAGGATTCAAGGGAATTTTTTGAGTGCAGCAGTTTTGGAAATCTTTGCAATCTGTGGCAAGAGCAACCTTTTTAGAATCCTTAACAGTCTAAAGAAGTACTGTATATTCAATATATTTTATTGAAGTGTGGTGTTACAGCAAGCAGGGTCTTACCTTTTCCTGAATATTAGTACCTAGCCTGTGCAGAGTCTCTAGGAAGGTCTTATTCTTTGGCTCTAGTGTTGCACATCTCTGAACATCCTTATATGCTTGGTCCAGCTTCCCCAGTTTCTCCAGAGCCTGGCAGCGTCTGAACAGGGCTTTTATGTCTGATGCATCAACATCGATAGCTGAAATTGAACAAAACAATTATCTAATTTCAGAGTGTCTGACCTATTTGTTAATGCTACTTCATAACCAGCTGAGTACATAAATCCCCTGATTTGAATTATTAACAAAGTCATGGGGTTTACAGCAGGGGTGCTTAACCCGTTGGATGTTTACCTACTGTTTAGGCCGGGTTCACACCTATGCGAATTGGATGCCTGTTTCTCCGAATGCATCTCACATAGCAAGAGAATGTGATTGACTCCCTATGGAGCCGGTTCACATATCTCCGTTGCGGCTGCACACTGCACAGAAACGCTGTGCGTCGTTGGTGCCGTTTCAGAGCCAAATTCAGGTATAGATTCGGCCCTGATTCATCCCTGAAATGGGTAACAGGGACGCACAGCGCTCCTGTGCGATCCGCAGCTGGTTCCAGTGTGGACTGAGCCTTAATCTCAATCACAAAAAGAAAGAAAGAGTGGATGACACTAATGTGAACAAGCACTCTATGGGGGTTATTTACGAAAGGCAAGACCTGAAATGAGGGGAAGCTCTGCTGATTTTATCATCCAATCATGTACAAGCTAAAATGCGTTTTTTTATTTTCCTTGCATGTCCCCCTCGAATCTACAGTGACTGCACTTCCAAGTGCACTTTCAGTGCAATTTCAAGTGCACTTTGCACTTGTAGTTTGCACTTGTAGTGCAAAGTGGAGTTGCCTTTCGTAAATAACCCCCTATGTCTATTGCAGCAGTGGCAGTAGGATAATGGATAAAATCAGTTCCTGTATATGCCATCTCTGCCATCCATCCTGTCCAATTGTAAAACTGAATGTGACAGGGAGGCCACCTGGTTCCCCTGGAGCATAGCACTGCGACCCCTGATGCTACACTAATGGTTGAGGGGGTGTAAAAACATGCCTCAACTATGGGGTTTTACCACCCCACAAACCGCAAATATAAGGCTGCTTTCACACTGATACACTGCAGTTTACTCTCACTGTGGGTGCAGCGCAGTGTACCTACAGCTTTCCTGTGTATTAGCTGCGCTTTGCCATAGATTTCTAATTTTCCATAGATTTCTATTACATCTTGCGGATGCAGTGCACTTTCTGAAGGCTCACTAAAGCTTCTGCATTCAGGATTTTTGGTGCGGTTTCAGAAAGCACACCAAAGCCGCAGGATATAATAGAAGTCTATGGCTCAGAGCAGCTAAGCCATAGGAAAACCACAGGTGCACTGCACTGCACCCGCAGATCAGTGTGAAATCAGCTTAATGGTTGTTAACCCCTTTATACAGTAGGTGCTAATATGCCCATTACAAATGCACGGTGTATATGAGGTTTACTACACTGACCTTCTTTTCCTCTTCCAGCTTCTGCTGGCATTACTCTCCAGGCTGCTAGAAAGATCCCAGGTGAAATGCACTTGGTATCACACCGCCTGGGACAAGAGCTGGTGCTAGGGAGGAAGGAGCAGCTTATGCAGCTCCTGATCTCTCTGCAGCCACCTGTTTCCTCCACTGCCGGTGCCTGCTCATCGTACTCTGATGCTCTGGGATAGTAAATCTTCAAACCCGTTGATCACCATCTGGGCTTGCTGACCTGCCATCCCAGAGCATGAGCATGCGCTTCTCTGGTTTGAGGTCGTGGGTCACATCAGAGGGCTCTTGCCAGGGGTTGAGCACCCTTGGTTTACAGATATATGGCAGTCAAGCAAAATGTTCTGTTTTTTTTTTTTTTTATTTACACATCTTACCTTTAGTGGCATCTGAGGCTGCCTGAACAAAATTTTCCTGGAGAAAAGAAAAGGATGTAGGTGAACTCATTTTAATGAACGTTTGCTCTCAGCACAAAACCGCACAAAAAACATTAGGCTAAATGTACAAAGTTTAAATGCAAGGATAAGGATTTTTATCCTAGTCACATGACTGTAATTTTCAAATGTAATTGCACACTTTTTGGAAATAATGATCCTTATCCTGGTGTGGTAGCTTTGTGTATATTAAAAATGTATTTATGAATAGATTATTAAGGCTTAAAGATGTTGTAAACCCTCATGTTTTTTCACCTTAATGCATCCTATGCTTTAAGGTGAAAAAACACCTGGCAGTGACCGGCCCCCCAGTTTTACTTACCTGAGCCCCATATTTCTGTCAGTGGAGACACGCTCTCCCTCTCTCCACGGGGTCCCGGCTCTTGATTGGATAGATTGATAGCAGCGCAGCCATTGGCTTCTGCTACTGTCAATCAAATCCAATGACGAGAGCGCCAGGGACGGGGCCGAGTCCGGCATTCTATGGACACAAATGCTGGACTCGGGAGCGCGCCCGCAAGGTAACCCCCCTGGAAGAGCATTTCTCCTAGGGGGTTACCTGATGTGGGGAAGAGCCGCCGGGGGACCCCAGAAGACGAAGTTTGGGGCCACTCTGTGCAAAACGAGCTGCACAGTGGAGGTAAGTATGGTAATTTTGTAATTTATTAAAGTGATTTACAATCACTTTAATAAAATTGTAACTTGTTTTTTTTTCAAGCTGATGAAACACAGGACAGGAGTATTCCATGCTCAGTTTCTTCAAGGGCTAGACCTGTATGCTATGACATCCCACTACAAGCTACACAATGGCTGTCAATCGGGGCAGACTGACAACTCATGGGGCCCCTGGGCAATAGGAGATTATGGGGCCCCCAGGCAATAGGAGATTATGGGGCCTCTGGGCAATAGGAGAAGATTATGAGGCCCCTGGGAAATAGGAGATTATGTGGCCCCTGGGCAATAGGAGAAGATTATGGGGCCCCCGGGCAATAGGAGATTATGGGGCCCTCAGGCAATAGGAGATTATGGGGCCCCCAGGCAATAGATTATGGAGCCACACAGTATACACACACAGACACACAATATACACACACAGTATACACACACAGAATACACACACTGAAAAGGCACTGCAGAGGTGGGGCAGCTATAATCTTGGGATTTAAAAAAAAAACACAGATTCTTACATACTGTCCCTGGTTTTATTGAGTCTGGCAACCCTGATGGGGCCCCTTAGTGGCATGGGGCCCTTGGGCAGTGCCCAAATGGTCAGTCCACCCCTGCTGTCAATGCAGTCAGAGTTATACTTTAAGGCAAGGCTTCCAAGCATTATCATCTATAATTTTATGCAACAGCAAAACCAAATAAAGCTGAACTCCAGATATGGATTTTTTCACACAGTTACATTGGACAAGCTTGGACCAATTTACCTATGCATTGTGCCATAGCTGGTTGATCCCCCTGGAAGCTAGAAATCACTGGAGTAGGCACCAATGCTACTGATTGCTGTTGGCCTCCAGCCCCTGTGCTGAGTGGCAGCCCTGCTGCTTAGTAAACATAGGAGGTCACTTGCTGACTGCAAAGACGCCATTCATAGAAAACATTTTTCTCAGTGAATGCAAAGTGTTTTCTAAATGGACAAGTTGAAGAGGCAGGGCGATGATGTCACTATCTCCACATCATCCAATCAGAGAATGCTTTACATTCGCTAAGGACATGGAAAGTGTTCTTTGCATGCTGTGTTCACTTACAGCAGGATATTTGCTTGCAGGGCCACTGATAAGGCAGTACAGCCAGCCCTCCTGTACTGGGCCCGAGCCCCATCAGTTCCAAAGGAGGGCCAAGCACCTGCTGAGCAGGAGGGCCAGCTGTACTGTCTTATTGCAGACACCAATCATCTTCTGCTTTCCCCTTCAACTTTGCCAGCTACTCCCTCTGGCTGCACTGCAGGGGAGTGGTTCTAGCACATGCACCCTTTCCATCTGCTGTCCGGGCCCCCCTGTGTGCTCCTTTCCCCCACAGCGCTTCCGGCTTCCCTCCTCTCCTCTCCCTCCGGAAGCTGCTGCAAACACACATATTTATTGGCTCCTTCCTTTCCTGAATGAACACAGTGAGTGATCAATACCAATCACTCTTGTATCCATTCACCACTGAAGCATCGTAAACTGTGTTCAATATGCTTAAGCCTGTGAATGAGCAAGAAGCTTCAAAGCGCTCCCAATACATTCATCGTTGGAACTGAGGCAGCAAAGAAAGGGACTGATAAATCTATGTCCTCAGTAATTTCCAGCTGTGTGGGGGGCCCTGTCAGATAGGCTGTACGGGGCCCCGTGATTTCTAACAGCAGTCCTGGTTGCTTGGCACACGACCTAGGAGCTGGCAGGGATCACTGTTGTAGCAGAGCAAGTCTGATCAATGTAACTATGCAAAAATAGCCATACCTGGAATTTGGCTTAAATTAATTCACAGCCACTATTAAACTGAATCCAGATTATTTTTATTTAACAAACTTTTTTTTATAAACCAGGGTAAAAAAAATAGATATACATAGATTAACATAGTATAATAGACAAAGAGGCCAAAAAAAGATAGAACAGCTTAGCTTACAGTGTAAAGGACTGTGAGATCTGACCACTGCATCCCTCACTTCTATACAATCCCCCCATCCCTGCAATTAGGAGATGGTGAGGGATCTTGAGAGGCATACCAGAAGGAAGCAATTAGGACAAAACCATGTCCAGGCACAATTGTTCTCCCACTGATAAGCCTTAGGGCTCTTTCACACGGGGTGGATCAGTGATGATCCGCCCCGTGAACACCCGCTTGCTCATCGAGGATCGCTCCGCCGATCCCCGCTGAGCAGGAAAATGACAGGAGTGTGCAACGATGAACCTGTCAGAGCGCCACTCTCCCCTATGGGGGATCGGATGATGACGGACCGTAGTGTCCGTCGTCACCCGATCTGATCTGAAAACGGATGGAAAAGTAGGGTTTTCCTCCGTTACACTTTTCGGATCGGAGTGGGTCGGATGTCAGCGGACATGTCACCGCTGACATCCGACGCTCCATAGGGATACATGTATGTCCGTTTTTCATCCGAAAACGGAAGGATGAAAAACAGACATACAGATCCCCCGTGTGAAAGAGCCCTTAGACAAAGGTTAGCCTTCTTCACAAAGTTGAGCTGGCCACACACTAGTGAATGTTTGAAGAAACGTTTATATGGACTTTTGTAAGAATATTCTCAGTACACGCTATGACTTGACGAATGTCATTCAAAAGTACCTTCATTTTGAAAGTAAAGTTTACTTTTAAAAGTAAAATTTTGTTTGCTTTTACCAATCAGTTTTGGAATAAACGGACTTTCCCAAATGAAAACCACATACACTGTTAGGAATTAGTTTGTTCCAGGAAAAATTTTTCATCCTGCTCCTTTGAATTTTCCTGTCTCTGTGGTGGAAAACTAATGTTGGTTTGACCCCACCAATGATTAGAAAAGTGAATGAATGTTCTTAAAACTAAAAATCTTGCATGAAATTCTTCTAGAGTATGGGCAGTATAACACAGACACATGAGGTAAGCATTCATGTTTAGGGACCAGGGGGCTGGCATAGATAACTCAGGAAAGTTGGCTCTGCATATCTGACTGTCCTGATGTCAGAGAAGGCCTAAACTCCTTCCTCCTTCTGCAGGGTGCTGGCTGAGGCAAGGTGTCCATATGAACCCATTGATGTTGATTACTTCCACAGCCTCTCTTGTCTAGAGTTGCCACCTCGTCCCTTTAAGCCCGGACACATATGAATTACACAGATTCTGAGGCTAATTAAATGCAGATAGGGCACTAAGTGAGTTTAATTACCACCTTAATCAGCCACAGAACCTGTGTAATTATTATGTGTTTGGGTTTAAAGGGATGAAGCAGCAACCCTACTCTGGTCTTCTTAAACAGTTCAGTTAGTCAAGGACAAAGGACAAATTCCTTGTGAAATGTTTGGACAACAGAACAGGAAATTTCAAATTTTCTAGTTTTTTTTTCTGGGATCAGGTCAACTAAAATTTTGCAGGATATCTATCTAAAATCACAATGGAATCTTCTGTTTTAAAGAGGAAATACATTTCTCATTAAAAATATTATATTAATCCACATTAACCAAATCTATAGTGTAGTTAGGGCTTGTCTCGTGGTTTAAAGTTAAACTCCAGTCTGAAAGTTTATAACTATTTGTTTGTAGATAGAGTTATAACCTCTGTCATGTTTTTGTTGGTCTCTTTATTTATATGAAGGAGATTTCTCCTGACTTCCTACTGTGTCACCAGGACAGGAATTATTAAAAAGCATATGCAATGGGGACACACGCAACAAAAATTGAACAAATTCTAACTCTTCCTCGACAATTAGAGTAAATGGCTGTAGGTGCACTTTACTTTTCTTATAACATACCTTTTTTAGATAACAGGCTGATCTGTTACGATACAAGACGGCCAGCAGCTTCTTATCTTTAGCAAGTGTTATGGCTTTACTGTAGCAATCAATAGCTTGGCCATAATCATTTTCCTTGAAAAACGTATTCCCATCTTCTTTAAGCTGAATTGGGTCTTCCATCTGAAAAAAAACAAAACAAAAACAAAATAAATACATTGTAGATACACCTTAGAGATTATCTCTATCTAGCATTACCTAGCATAAGCCACTAGATGGGGCAGACTATACAACAGAACAGTAATGTGCGCCTACTGCTGTACAATGACAGTAAAATAAAATGTAACAACTTATGTATCATCAATAGCAGCTTATTACTGCATATGCCACTGTTAGAATCAATAGATACATGTTTATTTTATATGTAATAGGATTACAAAGCTATAGTACCAGAATTTTTTTTTTCAGCCACAATTTGTGTCATCAGAAAAGAATGATAAAACTTTGTAGATAGACTTACACTGTCTGCAGATTGATTGTATATCAGACAGAGACTGTGATTAGAGGGGTCTGGGAAATATCCTACACACTACACATTTGTCTGACAAACAGCTGTGTGTATTCAGATGACAGGTGGCTTACCATATATGGAAAGTGAGCTGTCCCCCATGAGACAAGTGGCCCTGTCACCTGTTCACAGACCAACACACAACAGTGTCTTCACTAATTACAGAAAATTCGGATTTTGTTTATTTTTTAAATTAGAAATTGGGGCAATATAATAAAGCATGTGCAATGCTTTCCTGGCATTATAACTGCATTAGAAATCACATCAATAGTTCATGAATAAAAATTAAAATGAATGAGTTGAGTAAATATCAATGGCTTTGATGGGGCTTATGCAATAAACAGCGAAAGTATCCACGCTTTAACTGTAAGGTGCAGTAAACAGAATTTAATTAATTAAAGCCAGAACAGGGCAAAGCTCATTTTAATTGGTTGATATAGCTTACCGAACCTAATCTGGCTATACACTATACAATCTGATTGCACAATCTCCTTTTAGATCCTCCAACATTTTGTAATATGAGGACAAACCTAACCAATGCATTCAATATATCAAATTAGGCAGGCCTTTGCACTACATAGTTGATGATAGATCTAAAGGAGATTGTACAATCAGATTGTGACATGTATGGTAAGCTTTAAGCTGGCCATAGAAGGTTAAAATCTTGGCCGGTTCAGCAGGAACGGACTGAGATTCGAATAATGTATGGGCAGCTGAATGCACCCAAGCTGATCAATCAATCAACTTGGGTACAACCAGCCTTCTGGATTTTACATGCGATTATCGCTTGCGGCTGTTATAGCCACTAGCAATAATGATTGTGTTCTCCCAGAGTGGATGGCCTTCTTCCCCCCACCACCTGGAGAACACAATGGCAGGAGGGATTCCCCAATTAACTTTTGACTTTTGATAGGGGAATCGAGCTAATTGCTTTCCTGCTTTCTTTCCTTCTTTTTTGCTTGTTCCAAAAAAAATAAAATAAGTTATAGAGTGCAAAGATTAATTCTAAGTAAAGCATCTCCTGGCAACCTATGGGATCTTATTTTTGGACAGTGCATTTTACCCGTCCTTCACTGAATGAGCATTTAACAGTTCCTAGTGCTCTAAAACATCAATAAAAAGTAACTGTTATCCAAAAAAGTTTTACTTTTCAATTAAGTAATTGTTACCTTGCCAGCATCAAACAACTAAAATAACAAATTAATTGTTAAATACTTTTTGTAAAGACTAACTGGAATTTAAATAATATCAATACACTCGGATCCAAATACATTAGGTGGCTTCATTATACTGCAGTGTGTTAGGCCTCATGTACACAGGCAGAAAAAATGCAACTGGTGGTTTTCCTTTTTTTATGTGCCTCTGAATGCAGCTCTGTTTTTGCCATTGTGTTCGTGCACATTGTGACGTTTAGATTTTTACATTTTACAGCAGCATTTGAGGGATAAAAAAAAAAATGCTCCAAGCCTGCATTTGGGGTGGAGCTTATCAGCATAATTTATGCACATAAATGCATTTAAACATGTAAACACGTAAAGTCATTCTAGTGGCTTAAGCCTGGTACACACAATTTGATTGTTGGCCAACAAAGCGTCGGACTTTTGTCCGAAGGGGGTGTGCCAAGAATTTGTCTTGCATACAAACGGTACACAATTGTTGACCAACAAACACAAATGTAGTGACGTACTATGAGGAATTTCAGCTCTTGAGCGCCACCCTTCAGGCACCTTCTGCTAATGTCGTGTTTGGTGAGCATTGATTCTGAGCATGCGTGTTTGTGCTTTCAACTTTTGTGTGACGGACTTGTGTACACACGATAGGAAAATCTGACAACAGACCGCTGTCCGACGAAAATTTACTAGCCTGCCATCCAACATTTGTTGTCGGAAAGTTGGACAACAGTTGTCTGATGGAGCGTACTAACGGTCGGATTTTAGGCAAACAGTCTGTCATCACATAATTCCCTGTCGAAAATCCGATCGTGTGTATGAGGCTTTAGGATAAGTGAATATTCTAGCCAAAAGAATGAGTTTGCTCACATACACTTCTAAAAGTAATATGCCCATAAACACACATAATATTGCTTGTAATTACATGCTAAACAAGCATTTTTTTATTCCAGATTTTCCTCCTGAAAGAAAGATCCAACATAGATGATGAGTATTATAATGTGCCAGTATACATTAGTCTTATACTGTAATATGTAATATACAAAGTGTAGAATTGTACTATATGGAATAATTGATGTGTGTATACAAGTAAAATACCATAAAATGAGGTGGTTACATGGTGTTTAGATAGAAATGACTTAAACAATCTGACAACCAAATCAAACATTGTGGTAGACTACCTATAGGCAAAGGACATGAAAATATATGGCAAAATTAAAAAAGTAACCACATATTAATATTATTATTATCAGAAGAAATCAAGGCAAATAAAACAAGAAATAAAAGGTGTCAATAAATATTAATAAACATACATCATTATAAAGACACTAAAGTTCCCGTTTTGTCCAATATATAGACAATGCAGTTGATTTTTTTGTATTACATAAATGGTATATCCTGACTACAGACATTTCTACTGTGATCTCACCATATAAATGATCTCACCTGTATAATAATAATAATATAAACATACCTTGACCGGCATATGGGATCTTGGACTTTTCGTAGCACTTCTCAGGCAGCTTGTGTCCTCTGTGATATATATAGAAGTGAATGAAATGGTCCAGGACTGTGGAATGCTGGGACACCAGACACACACGGGGGTGTCCTCTTATAAGTAAATATTTTAAGAATTGATAGACAAAATCCTCATTGATGAATTGTCAGACATAAGTTTAAGCTAAACAAAGTTTTTTCTTGTTCCACATGTTGGCACACAAATGTGCATGCAAAGAATTGTAGAGCACTTAAGTAGTGGTAGACCCCCCTGTTGGTGTTATCAAAGCCACCTGCCCTGCCATTTATGGAGGTGACTGAAAGCTGACCACTGGGACAGCTAGAGGCATGAAGCTGATATAGTGGGAGATGATCCAGAGCAGCTGTCAGAGCTGGAGGTGCCTAGTAGCTTCTGGAAAATGAAGTGTGCCCATGTCACTAGGCCAGGCTCATCCACTCCTAGTTTTCTTTCTTCTTCTGTTATGACGCTGCAGTTTCTATGTCTGTCATCCCATGGCCTATCTGATTTATTATTTCACAACCAAAAAAAAGATTACATTCTCTAGCAAAAAGAATCAATATATATATTGTGCAGACCCTTTATATATACATATATACACACATACTGTATATATGCTCATGTTTAATATAAAGTGCTATATACCAAATTATGCAATTGCAACTTAAGATTGACAGGATAACTCATAAGCAATACATTTACAGCCTGCTACAGCTTGCTGCTGTTTCCCCACATTACAGGATTAGCTTAAAGTAAGCCTGTCATTTGAAAAATACAAAGGATGCCTGACGAAAATACTAGTTATTATTTATGGTACTTATAGAGTGCGGTCAATTTACAGAGCGCTTTACATATACATTGTACATTCACATCAGTCCCTACCCTCAAGGAGCTTAAAATGTCCCTAACTCACATTCATATACTAGGAGTGTGGGAGGAAACTGGAGTACCTGGAGGAAACCCATGTAGGCATAGGGAGAACATGTAAACTCCAGGCAGGTAGTATCATGGTTGGGATTTGAACCAGTGACCCTTTTTACTGCTAGGCAAGAGTGCTACCCACTACACCACTGTGCCAGTTGCCTGGTTGTCGTGCAGACTCATTAGCATCAATACTTTATGAGTTATAAAATTATATATTGTAAAACTACTAATAAAGTAAATTGTAACTTTAAAAAAAGTAGTTCAGACAAGGCATTCTTTTCTTTTTTTTTTTTATTCTTTTATTTCAGTTTTTCACACATGGTATACATTCAAAACATAGAGGCTGAGAGGGCAACATACAACATCTCTCTCCCTTTAGACAAGGCATTCTTCTTAGTACACGTTCTCCAGGCTGAAAGAAAACTAATATGCAGTCATGCAATGCCTGTGGTTTATTTTTATGTTTTTGTTACAGTTACATACGGTAGTTACATGGTTAGTCTGGTTGAAAAAAGACACAAGTTCATCTAGTTCAACCAAAAAAAAAAAAACAACCATACAATCCCATATACACAATCCTACACCCACAGTTGATCCAGAGGAAGGCAAAAAACCCCAGCAAAGAATGAACCAATTTGCTTCACAGGGGAAAAAATTCCTTTCTGATCCCCCGAGAGGCAATCGGATTTTCCCTGAATCAACTTTAGATATAAATGTTAGTATCCAGTTATATTACAGTTGTGCTCAAAAGTTTTTTATTTAAGTATAGCAATCACATGAAGCCATTTATTATCACATAGTTTTTGGATCCTTTTTAAATCATAAGGATAACAGAAATCACCCAAATGGCCCTAATAAAAAGTTTACATACCCTGGAATGTTTGGCCTTGGTATAGACACAGAAGGTGGCACATACAGGTTAAAATGGCAATTAAAAGGTATTTTCTCACATGTGTGGCTTTCTAAATCACAATTACCGTATTTTCTGCACCATAAGACACATTTTTTTCCCCCAGAAATATGGGGGGGAAATGTCTCTGCATCTTAAGGTGTGACTATTCGACAGGCACCACTCCCCGCCGCCACCGCCGTAAGAGAGGCAGGAGAGCGGAGGACAGACATCCAAACCCCCCATGGGCACCGGGCAATGTCCCGGCTGGGCCTGACACTGTTCCTGAGACAGAAGACAGAGCATTCGGGCTGCTCTGTCTTCTGTCAGGTGGATGGGATGACATCAGGTAAGGCTGTGTTTATGGCACTAGTAAGGCTGCATTTATGGCAATGGTCAGACTGCGTTTATGGCAATGGTAAGGATGCTTTTATGGCAATGGTAACGCTGCATTTATGGCAATGGTCAGGCTGTGTTTATGGCAATGGTCAGGCTGTGTTTATGGCAATGGTCAGGCTGCGTATATGGCAATGGTAAGGCTGCGTTTATGGCAATGGTCAGGCTGTGTTTATGGCAATGGTCAGGCTGCCTTTATGACAATGGTAAGGCTGCATTTATGGCAATGGTAAGGCTGCATTTCTTTGGCACTGGTCAGGTTGCATTTCATGGGCACTGGAAAATATTTTAGTACACCATTTGGTTCAGATTATTTTTTTTCTTGTTTTCCTCTTCTAAAACATAGGTGCGTTTTATGATCAGGTGCATCTTATGGAGTGAAAAATACAGTAGTGTCTGTGTATAAATAGTCAATGAGTTTGTTAGCTCACACATGGATGCACTAAGCAGGCTAGACACTGAGCCATGAGGAGGTAGAAAAGAACAGTCAAAAGACCTGCGTAACAAGGTAATGAAACTTTAAAAAGATGAAAAAGGACATAAAAAGATATCCAAAGCCTTGAATATGCCAGTCAGTACTGTTCAATCTAACACAAAGTGCAAAAATACGGCCCAAACGCACCGCTCAGGGCTAAGGATAAATAATCCTCTAAGGTAATAGATATCAAAGTTGCAGCTTATAACCTTAGGTCATAGTATTAGCAGCTACTGAAAAAATAAAACAAATATTAAAAAAAATGGCAATTTTAAAGCAGTCCAAATATCATGCAACTTCAAACCACCATAGCAGCGCTCATGTCAAACTATATACTTTTGACATGCTTATATACAATTCCTCATACACATAAAAGAACGAGTCCCGTGAAGTGGTATCAGGTGAATGAATCAGGTTTTCTTATAGGTGATGAAAGTTCATAAATGCATACATCACACACCCAGGCTTATCACTACCTGGGAAGAAACTCACCCCTTTGGGGTTAAACTCACCAGAAATCTGATAAAATCAAGCCTTCCAAGTATATCTTTTTGTTGCCACTTCTCGGGAATATCCACTGATTCTGCTAGTATTCCTATTAGGTATGGGCAGCTCCAATAAATCAGGATCATGTGAGAAGATAAAAAATCACATAGCATAATCCCGTTTGATGCACTTTATTGGAGCCAAATAAACCCCCTTACAGTTTATACGTTCAAGATAAAAGAATTAAAGAGGCATTAAAATGCATTAAAATGCAAACCGCAGCATTGCCACCGATCGCCAGTATCAGGGAGATATCAGCGTCAAAAGGACCGCCACACTTAGCTGCTTCCTGGTGTTCCCAGCTGACGGTGACCCGCAACCGTCACTTCCGGTTATCGTGGATATCCCGCTGATGCTTTTCGTCACTTCTGACTTCAACTGAGGGCGTGACGAAACGCATCAGTGTGTGATCTCCACGATAGCCGGAAGTATCAATCACCTGATACCACTTCACGGGACTTTTACGTGTTTGAGGAATTGTATATAAGCATGTCATAAGTATATAGTTTGACATGAGCGCTGCTATGGTGGTTTGAAGTCGCATGAAATTTGGACTGCTTTAAAATTGCCATTAGTTTTTAGTACTGTTCAATCACTTAATAAGAAGTGCAAGATTTGGGGATCTCTTGATACCAAGTCAAGGTCAGGTAGATCAAGAAAGATTTCAGTGACAACTGCCACAGGAACTGTTTGGAATACAAAGAAAAACCCACAGGTAACCTCAGGAGAAATACAGGCTGCTCTGGAAAAGGATGGTGTGGATGTTTTTAAGGAGCACAATACGATGATACTTGAACAAAAAAGAGCTGCATGGTCATGTTGCCAGAAATGAAGCCTTTACTGTACAAGTTCCACAAAAAAGCCTGGTTACAATATGCCCAACAACACCTTGGCATGCCTCATTGGCTTTTTTGTGGCATTGGCGCAGTAAAGGCTTCCTTCTGGCAGCTCGACCATGCAGCTCTTTTTTGTTCAAGTATCGTTGAATTGTGCTCCTTAAAAACCACCACACCGTCTTTTTGGAGAGCAGCCTGTATTTCTCCTGAGGTTACCTTTTTTATTATTTATTATTATACAGGATTTATATAGCACCAACAGTTTGTGCAGTGCTTAACAAAATGAAGGCAGACATTACATTTACATTACAATTTGGTACATGAGGAATCAGAGGGCCCTGCTCGCTAGAGCTTACAATCTAGGAGGGAGGGTCAATTGATACAAAAGGTAATAGCTGTGGGGGATGAGCTGATGGAGAAAGTAAAACAGTGTATTAATTAGAAGCAGGATAAGCTTCTTTAAAGAGAAGGGTTTTCAGGGATAGTCTAAAGAAGGATAGATTAGGGGACAGTCAGAAGGATTGGGGTAGGGAGTTCCAAAGGATGGGAGAAGCTCTAGAGAAATCCTATAGGCGAGCATGGGAGGAGGTGACAATGGAGCTAGAGAGCAGGAGGTCTTGGGAGGACCAAAGAGAGCGGCTTGGTTGGTATTTTGGGACTAGGTTAGTGATGTAGCTGGGAGCAGAGTTGTGGACGGCTTTGTAAATTATTGTTAGTACTTTGAATTTTATTTGTTGGGTGAGTGGAAGCCAGTGCAGGGATTGGCAGAGAGGGGTAAAGGGCACTAAACGGTTGGTAAGGTGGATGAGTCTTGCGGCTGCATTCATTATGGACTGAAGGGGGAATAGTCTATGTAAAGGTAGTCCAATGAGGAGTGAGTTGCAGTAGTCGGGGCGAGAGATGACCAGGGAGTGAATTAGAAGCTTGGTGATGTCATTGGTTAAAAAGGGGCGTATTCTAGAGATATTGCGGAGGCTAAGGTGGCATGATTTGGACAGGGATTGGATGTCGGCCTGAAAGGACAGTTCAGAGTCTAGGGTTACCCCTAGCACCCTGGCATGTGGGGACAGACTGATAGTTGTGCCATTGATCTTGACAGAGAAGTCAGGGGAAGGGAAAAAACCTGTGGGTTTTTCTTTGTAACCTGAGCAATTCTTCCGCCAGTTGCTGCTGCAATCTTTCTTGGTCTATCTGACCTTGGCTTGGTATCAAAAGAGCCCGTAATTTTGCACTTCTTAATAAGTGATTAAACAGTACTGACTGGCATATTCAAGGCTTTGGATATCCTTTTATATCCTTTTCCATCTTTGTAAAGTTTCATTACCATGTTACGCAGGTCTTTTGACTGTTCTTTTCTACCTCCTCATGGCTCAGTGTCTAGCCTGCTTAGTGCATCCATTTGAGAGCTAACAAACTCATTGACTATTTATACACGGACAATAATTGTGATTTAAAAAGCCACAAATGCGGGAAATTAAACTTTAATTGCCATTTAACCTGTGTGTGCCACCTTCTGTGTCTGTACCAAGGCCAAACATTCGGGAGTATGTAAACTTTTGATCAGGGCCATTTGGGTGATTTCTGTTATCATTATGATTTAAAAAGGATCCAAAAAGCTACGTGATAATAAATGGCTTCATGTAAATGATATCCTTAAATAGAAATAGGATTTTTATGTCATACTTACCTGTAAAATCTTTTTCTTTGAGTATAGTACATCATGGGACACAGAGTTAGGCTAATATTCATTACCTACTGGGTTATAGGCCATCTCTAGGTGAATGGACACTGGTAGACAAAGTCTTAGACAGGAAGTGATCCCCTATAAAACCCCTCCCATACAGGAAGTACTTCAGTTTTGTAGCAAGCACTGGATCCTCAAAAAAGAGGGGAGGGATCTCTGTGTCCCATGATGTACTCAAAGAAAAGGATTTTACAGGTAAGTATGACGAAGAAATCCTATTTTCTTTTTCATATATCATATCATGAGACATAGAGTTAGGCTAATATTCATTACCTAATGGGATGTCCCAGAGCAATAGCCTTGCGGGGAGGGAGAAACCCTACCAAACAATAGCCGTCAGACCTTATACGGCAGCCCGCAGTACACTGCGGCCAAAAGCCAAATCCTCAACTGCTCAAACATCCACTTGATAAAATTTTGTGAACGTATGCACTGAAATCAGCCTTACAAATCTGAGCCACAGATACCTGATGGTGAAAAGCCCAGGAGGTTCCTACACCCCTGGTAGAACGGGCTGTCATCCTAAAGGGAGGAGCTTTCCTTTTCAGACCATAGGCCTGAATGACTAATTCACTGACCCAATTGGCAATGGAAGCCTTGGAAGCTACCTGCCCCTTCTTAGGTCCTTTTGGTAAAACAAAAAAGAAGTCTGCTCCTTGGATATCCGCAGATCTTGACAAATAAACATGGACTGCCCAGACAACGTCCAAGGAATGCAGTCATCTTTCTTCCGCCAAACAAGGCTGAGAGAAAAAAGAAGGCAAAATAATGTCCTGATTTAAATGAAAGACTGACACCACTTTTGGCAAAAAGGATGGAACAGGTCATAACATGACCCTGTCGTGGTGAAGGATCTAGTACGCACTAAAGGGCCGCCAACTCGGACACCCTTTTAGCTGAGGTGATGGCCATCAGGAAGGCTAGCTTGCATGACAGCAAGTCTAATGGAATTTTCTTGATAGGCTCAAATGGTTGTTTCTGTAACACAGACAGCACCAAGTTCAAGACCCAGGAACACATTGGTGACCTAATGGGAGGAAGCAAACGAGTTGCCTCCTGTATAAAGGTTTGGACCAGCGAATGGGAGGCTAAAGACAGCAAGTCTAATGGTATTTTCTTGATAGGCTCAAATGGTTGTTTCTGTAACACAGACAGCACCAAGTTCAAGACCCAAGAACACATTGGTGACCTAATAGGGGGAAGCAAACAAGTTGCCTCCTGTATAAAGGTTTGGACCAGCGAATGGGAGGCTAAAGGCCTTTGGAAGAATACTGACATCCGAAATCTGACCTCTGATTGTACTCAATGCTTGCCTTAGTTTATGCATTGGCGCTACTTTTTATTGTTTTTGTTGTTTTTTGTCATGCCACATTTAAGTATTTTTTGCAATTCACAGCACTTCCCTTTCACTTTGTCCACTGCATCGCAGGATTGCTCTGCATAATATGTTGTTTCAAACGTGTTTGTGTCATAGTCTGCCATAACAAGATTTATGAAAATATCCAGATACATATTTACATTTACATTGCAGTTGCATATGCTCTGCAAATTATGTAGATTTACCCAACATTATACAGTTTGCCTTGGCAGGACTTTTGACTTACACTCACACTACAGTTGTTTATGTTCTATAATACATTGATATATTCCATTACTGTCTTATAACTTACCACAATAGGATTCATGAGAATACTCAGATATATATATTTACATTACCGTGGTCTATCCTGAATGCTGAGACACACCTGTGGACACAACTGTCACTATTGAGTCATGTCTGTCCCTCGCATGTTCCCTTTCAGCTCCCGGGCCGAATGCATTCTGCGGCCGCCCCCTAGGGGATCACCTCTTGGAACCTCGGCTTTGCCGTTCTGTAAGTATGGGGCTTCACTTTGGCCTCTTTTTGCAAAGAGATGTTTTATGTGACATGTACTTTCAATGCATACTTTGTTCTTCTAGAGATACTGCACCTAATGATGAGGAAGCAAGCAGCGAAACACGTCAAGTTATAGATGCCAGTACAATTCAAACATTAAATACAATTACATGTGTGTGGTTCCAACTAATTTGTCATCATGCTAACAGCTTGGCTTTTATGTTTGTGCATTTACTCAGGTTTTAATAAACCATGTTGCTATGTTTTACTCTACTTTGTTGGCCCCCATGCTTGCCTCATTTAAAGTCCCATGGGCTATTTTCCTTTTGTCTGATTGTACTCAAAGACAATCTGATTTCCACAGCTGACTGTAGAAAAAAGAGAATTCTCCCAATCACGTATTTCCGAAGATGCCATTTTCTGGCTTCACACTAAGCAATATAAGTCTTCCAGACCTTATGATATATCTTCCTAGTGACAGCATTTTTAGCATTTACTAGGGTAGACATCACTGGTCCCGAGATGCCACGGTCCTTCAACAGCCATGCCGTCAAATTTAGAGACTGTAAATTGGGGTGGAAGATAGGACCTAGAGACAGTAGATTGGGCGACGTGGAAGCGCCCATGGCTCATCTATTGTCAGTCACACAATCTCCTGGGCCAGGCTGGTGCCACCAGAATGACTGGAGCCCCCCTCTCCGAATCATGTGCAACAAATGTGGAAGGAGGGGGGAAAGCATAAACCAGGGAGTACTGGCTCCATGGAACCACCAGAGCATCTGCTCCAATTGATAGAGGATCCCTTGTTCGGGACACAAACTGCTGTAGCTTGTTGTTAAACCTGGATGCCAATAGGTCAACCTCTGGCCATCCCCAACACTGGAAAATTTCCTGGAACACTCCTGGGTGTAGGGACCATTCCCCTGGGCAGATCTGCTGGCGGCTAAGATAATCTGCCTTCCAGTTCTCTACTCCCAGGATATGGACTGCTGATAGAATCGGCACATGTCTCTCTGCCCAGGCTAGTACGTGGTTCACCTCCTTCAGAGCTGAATGACTCCTGGTACCATCTTGGTGGTTTATATAGGCCACTGCAGTGGCATTGTCTGACTGAACCCTGATAGGGCAGCCCTGAAGCTCCATTGTCCGGGACCGTAGGGCCAGACGTACTGCCTGTAACTCCAGGACGTTGATGGGCAGGATCTGTTCTGTCCTTGACTATTTCCCCTGAGCTGTGAGCCCCTCTAGGGTCGCTCCCCAGCCTGAGAGACTGAAATCTGTGGTCAGTACTCCAAGTTACCGGGAGGAAGGATCTTCCCTTTAGCAGGTTCTGATCCTGCAACCACCAGTTTAGGCTTAAGCGTGCCCGAAGAGATAAGAACATTGGAAAATCCAGGGCTTGTCCTCTATTGTTCCAAGCCAACACTATGTCTTGTTGTAAAGGGCCTGGAATGGAACTGGGCATAGGGCACTGCCTCGACGGAGGACACCATCCTTCCTAAAAGACTCATAGAGAGCCGAATGGAGGGTTGTCTGTTGCCCCTTATCTGACGTACCCGATCCTTCAGTACACAGATCCTTACAGGTGGCAAAAATATCCTTGCTTGGACCGTATCTAGGATCAGACCTAAATACTTCAGACTTTGAGCTGGTCTCAAGGTTGACTTTTGGTATTGATGATCCAGCCTAAGCTTTCCAAATACCGCATTGTGCAGGTTATGCCCTGTTCTAGAGCTAGTATTGTGAGATCTCTGAGCAGGAGGTCATCCAGATACCCGAGCACCAAGATCCCTCGGGCCCTTAAAAGACCCAGTACTGGTGCTAGGACCTTTGTGAACACCCAGGGAGCTGTGGCAAGCCCGAAGGGTAGAGCCACAAACGGAAAATGATGTTCCTCTACTGCAAATCGCAGGAACCTCTGATGAGGCTGAAAGATAGGTATGTGTAAATACGCGTCCTTTATATCGATGGGGGCTAGAAGGTCTCCCATCTGGAGTGAGGCTACTACTGAGCGTACAGACTCCATCCGAAAGGACTAGATTGGTAGATACTGGTTCAGGGATCTTAGATCCAAAATGGGCCTTGTGTCCCCGTTTGTTTTTTTAACCGTAAACAGGTTCAAGTAAAACCCCGCACCCCTTTCAGATGCAGGAACCTGTACAATCGCTCCATGATGCACTAAATGATGTAGTGCCTGAAACAATAAGTTTCTTTTTGGAGGATCCGAGGGAATGCTGGATTTTAGAAACCTCTGAGGGGGAACCCCCTGCAACTCCAGCTTGTAACCGTGGGATATAGTTAAGGTGACCCACACGTCCTGAACCATTGTTCTCCAAGTGTCCGCAAAGTGCACAGCCTTCCCCCCACCTGATAGAGTGGGGGCTTCCCCTCAAAAGGAGGGCTTGGTGCTGGGTTTAGAAGGGTTTTGAACCCAAGGCTTTTTCTGGCCTTGCGGCTTGCCCCTGGCTCTAGCGCCCTGTTGGCCGCAGAACTGTCTTGGCGCTGAGACACCTGAGGGACGCCTGGTGCTTTTCTTCACAGGAAATAGAGAACTCTTCCCTCTGGAAATCTTTTGGATATATGTCCAAGTGATCAACAAAAAAAACGTTCCCCAGGAAAGGGGGAACCTGACAATAACTTTTTCCAAGGAGGCTCGGCTGACCACTTCTTAAGCCACATAAGTCTGCGCATATGTACAGACAAGAGCCAAACGAGAAACCTGCTGTATTGAACCTTTTAAGGCGTCAACAGCAAAACAGCGCTCAGGAATATCTGTCTTATTTTCAGCCAGATCATCCTCCTGGTTAACCCTGTCAGACCGTTTGACCTGATCCTTTACGGACTGGCAGATACCGATTGCTGCAACAGCTGGCTGAATAGCTGAACTGGCCAAAGAAAAGGAGGCCTTTTAATAATGACTCCAATTTCTTATCAACAGGGTCTTTCAAGCCCTGTGCCTTATCTACCAGACAAGTTAATTTCTTGTTTAAGGAAGAGACTGCTGCATCTAAGGCTGGCATGCTCCACTTCTTAACAAACTTTTCATCCATGGGATATAAAAGGGAAAACCTCTTAGGAGAAACAAAAATCCTGTCAGGATGTTCCCAACAGCATACACTGCCTGTTCCAACAGAGGGTGTAAGGGAAAAGCCTGTGCGGCCTGAAGAGGCCTCAGGGACCCCAAAGAAGACCAGGGGGGCTCAGTAACCTCTGCAACAGGCAACTTAAAGGCACTCGAACCATCTCTGTAAGAGTCTGGATCAAAAGCCTCTGCGACTGAGACACAGACATCAACTGGATATCTTCTTGTCCAGATTGCTCAGAAGCAGACTCATCCGCCAGGCCGTCCACAGAATCCTGAGCTTTTAGCTCTTCCCCATCCTTAACCCATTCCTGCTCCAAACTAGGAGGCTACGGGGAGGGGGATTTGTAATGCTTCTTGTCACCCTGCGGGATGTCAGCAATCCTGTGCTCTAACCCGGCTAGGGCCAAGGACAGTTCATCGCTGGTGATAAAGTGTGAAGCAGTAGCATTGACAGCAGGCACAATACCAGATAGGAGCAGCAGCTCAGATTGCCTGGAAGCCTCTGGTCCTTCAGGGGATCCAACACTAGGGATACGACTAGGTTCATCAGGAACTACTGACGACATAGGTGTGCCCTTCCCTGTAGTGTTTAGTCCCGCTCCTCTTTTTTGAAGACATTTACAAGCCAAAAAAAGAGAGTACCTGGGTGTAGTATTAACACACCTCATAAAGGGAGACCCTTTGATAAGGCACACCAAGCCCCTATGCAACAATCCTGCTAAGCACCTTTAGCCTGTCAAGCAACACCTTGTGACTCACGTGACCCGGGTAAGGAGAAATGAACCGCTGCAAATGCCTGGTTCAGAGCCTGCTCTCTGTCCCACAGCTGCCTTCTGGAAGCACCGCATGCTTGGCATACACAGCTTAAATAAGCTGGCTGTGCGCCGGAACATTCTGCCCATGCATGCGCATGCACATGAGCGGTCCTGGCGAATGGGCGTGGCTGTATTCGTGTATGCCGCGAATCTTTGTGCGCCCAGATAAAGGCTACTGCGCATTTGCGGCTCCACCATGTGTGCCATGGCCGCCAAACAAACTGCTGAGCACAGCAGCGCTCTTGCGAATGCACATGCGCCATGGCGAACCAAGAGACGAAATGGCTCACCATCGTGCGCCATCATACAGGTAAACAACAGCCAGACACAAGCAAAAAAGGTACACTTTGCAAACACCCACAGCAAGCCCAAAACTTTCCTGTATGGTCACTGCACACAGGTGTCCAGCCTGTAGCTAGCTTGACTGATTGTTACAATCACTGGGACACCCCACAATAAGTAAATAAAGGGGTTTCAATTACCCGTCCAGGCGCAGGGCAGCTTAGAAACTAAGAGTCCAATCTTCACCCATCACGACGGTTTCCTTGTCACTTGAGGACCTTCAAGGACTGGGTACCCTTTTCATGTTTAGGGTCCACACCCTTGGACCTGTACAGCACCCTGCAGGAATGCCTTAGCACTGTGGTGTCCAGGAATCCACTTCACAATGTCCAGCACCTGGAGGTCGCATTACAGGCAAAACCTCGCAGGATCTTGTGTCTTCTTTGCGAGCTCAGGTACCATTTATCTAAGCATATAGAGCTCAGAGAGCACAAACAAACGTGCCCATCCACCTTGCAGACATTGGTAAAAAAAACTGAAGTACTTCCTGTGTGGGAGGGGGTTATATAGGGCATCACTTCCTGTCTAAGATATTGTCTACCAGTGCCCATTCACCTAGAGATGGCGTATAACCCAGTAGGTAATGAATATTAGCCTAACTCTGTGTCCCATGATGTATGAAAAAGAAAGACAGTTTTTTGGCATGATCAGTCATATTTGCAATATTAATGCCAAAATTTCACAATTTCTGCCAGGGTATGCAAACTTTTGAGCACAACTGTATGTACACCTAGGAAAGAATCCAGGCTTTTTTTAAAGCAATCTACTGAGCTGGCCAACCACCTCTGGAGGGAGTCTATTCCACATTTTTACACTTCTTACTGCAAAGAAACCTTTCCGCATTTGGAGATGAAATCTCTTTTCCTCCAAACGCAAAGAGTGCCCCCTTGTCCTCTGTAATGATCTTGAAGTGAATAACTCAACACCAAGTTCACTATAAGGACCCCTTATGTATTTGTACATGTTGATCATATCCCCCCTTAATCTCCTCTCCTCAAGAGAGAATAAATTCAGTTTCTCTAATCTTTCCTCGTAGTTGAGCCCATCTTGCCTCTCATCAATTTGGTTGCCCTTCTCTGCACTTTCTCCAGTTCTCCAATATCCTTTTTAAAAACTGGTGTCCAACACTGAACTGCATATTCCAGATGAGGTCTTACTAATGATTTGTACAGGGACAAAATGATATCTCTCTCTCTCTGGAGTCCATACCTCTCATAATACAAGAAAGGATTTTACCCCCTTCCTGACCGGAGCACTTTTTGCGATTCGGCACTGCATCGCTTTAACTGACAATTGCGCGGTCATGCAACGTTATACCCAAACAAAATTGACGTCCTTTTCTTTCCCGCAAATAGAGCTTTCTTTTGGTGGTACTTATTCGCCTCTGTGGTTTTAATTTTTTGCACTATAAAAAAAAAAAGCGTCAATTTTGAAAAAAACTCAATATTTTTTACTTTTTGCTATAATAAATATCCCCCTAAATTTTTTTCCCTAAGTTTAGGCTGATATGTATTCTCCTACATATTTTTGTTAAAAAAATCACAATAAGCTTATATTTATTGGTTTGCGCAAAATTTATAGCGTCTACAAAATAGGGGATAGTTTTATGGCATTTTTTTATTTATTTTTTTATTAGTAATGGCGGCGATCTGCGATTTTTATCAGAACTGCGACATTATGGCGGACACATTGGACTTATTTACACTATTTTGGGACCATTGTCATTTATACAGTGATCAATGTTATAAAAATGCATTGATTACTGTGTAAATGACACTGGCAGTGAAGGGATTAACCACTAGTGGGCAGTGAAGGGGTTAAGTGTGTCCTAGGGAGTGATTCTAACTGTGAAGGGGCTGGACTTCAACACACAGGACAGTGGTCACTTCTCTCGATGACAGAGAGCTGTGATCACTGTCCTGTCATTAGGCAGAATGGGGAAAGGCTTTGTTTACAAAAGCATCTCCCCATTCTACCTCTCCGTGACATGATCGCGGAGCCTCGTGCCCGCGACACCGCTTCTTAAAGGGGACGTATCTGTACGCTCTTTTGCCTACCAGCACCATTCTGCCGACGTACATCGGTGTGCGCTGGTCGGCAAGCGGATAAACCTCATTTGCCACAAAGTTGCCCAATGAAATAGTGCATTGAGGTTGGCTTGTAAATTGGAGACATCTTGTAAGGACTTTATTCCACTGCAAAGCTTGGTGTCATCTGCAAAAATTAAAATGGTACTTTTAATCCCAGACCCTATATCATTTATAAAGATATTACAAAGTAAGGGTCCCAGCACTGAACCCTGGGGTACACCACTGATAACCTTAGACCATTCAGAGTAATGCCTTGTACACATGGGCGGACTTTTCGACTGGACTGGTCCGACGGACTTTCCAACGGACTTTTGATGGACTTCCGACGGACTTTTGAACGAACGGACTTGCCTACACACGATCACACCAAAGTCCGACGGATTAGTACGTGATGACGTACGACCGGACTAAAATAAGGAAGTTGATAGCCGGTAGCCAATAGCTGACCTAGCATGGGTTTTCGTCCATCGGACTAGCATACAGACGAGCAGATTTTTCGACCGGACTCGAGTCCGTCGGACAAATTTGAAACATGTTCCAAATCTAAAGTCTGTCAGATTTTTGACCGATAAAGTCCGCTGCAGGTCCGATGGAGCCCACACACGGTCGAATTGTCCACCGGATTTGGTCCGTCGGACCAGTCCGGTCGAAAAGTCCACCCGTGTGTAGACGGCATAAGAATCATTAACCACTACTCTCTGAATTCTGTCTTTAAGCCAGTTTTCTATCCATTTACAAACTGATCTTTCCAAGCTTGTAGACTTTACCTTACACATGAGCCGTGTGTGGGGAACTGTGTCAAACGCTTTTGCAAAATACAAGTATACCACGTTCACAGCCACCCCTCTGTCCAAGGTTTTACTTGCCTCCTCATAAAAAGAAATCAGGTTTGTTTGACAACTTCTGCCTTTTATGAATCCATGCTGTCTGTTGCTTAAAATATTTTTTTCTAGCAAGAACTCGTCTATGTGGTCTTTTATTAAACTCTCCAGTATCTTCCCGACTATAGATGTTAAACTAACAGGTCTCCAGTTACTTGGTAAAGACTTCGATCCCTTTTTTGTGTATTTTTGCTGGTGTTTATCTGCTATTATGAGTTCAGGGCTGTATGTGGTCAATGTAGTCAATGTTCCATTGCATAAAAATTTTGTTTAGCTCTGTTGTAAGTTTATAATACCTGCGTATATCGTTGTGGTTTATATAACAAAAAATGTTTATGGTTACATTGTGATGGTCTCTCTCTGTAGGATTTCTTTAGGGCATATGCAAATGGCTGTAAGAGGCTTTACAGTCTCCATAAAAACTTTCCCAATACCTGTACAGCCACCTATAGGCAGCAATTTGAAGAAAGAGGATGCGGTTATCTGCTGGGGGTTGCGTAAAGCATGTATACAGACAGATTTAATGGAGCATACGTCTGTGTGTCAGGGTGTGCTTTAGGCCCGGTTCACACTTGTGCGATGCCAGACATCGCATGTAATTTGCAGCGCACTGCTGTTCACATTACATGCGATGTCTGTGCGGTGCGATATCAGCCATACAGATAGTATGGCTGATATCACACCGCATTCGGTCCAAACACGCACAGGACCCTTTTTTCTGTTCGGACCAGAATCGGATCGCACATGTGTTCACACATGTACGATCCGATTCCTGTCCGAACTGTCAGTTCGCAGTGCGATATGCAAGCTGAACTGGGGGTGTCGTTGACAATGTATTGACACTCCCCAGCGATTCGCATATGGCAGTGTGAACTGACATGCGAGTCGGTGCGATGTGGGAACCCGCAGTGGATTCGCTGTTTTCGCATCGCACAAGTGTAAACCGGGCCTCACACACCCCTGGCACATAACTGTGTACAGATGCATCTTTAAAATTTTTATCTATGGGTGGCAGTACACAGCAGTTTCTACGGAGACTCTAGATGTTGTACAGCCCTCTGGCAGCCGTCTGCATAAGCCCTTAAGCTCACTGCACACATTACAATCTGATTGTACAATCTCCCTTACATCTACTAACAATTATGTAGTGCAAGGGCCTGCCTGATTGGATTAAAATGGATTGGATAGATGTGGTAGGTCCTCATTGTTACATAATTTTGGTAAGGGCTGGGTTCACACTTATGCAAATTGGATGCAGGTTTCTCCGCATCCAATTTGCATGACAGGAGACTGTGACTGGCTCTCAATGGAGCCGGTTCACACATCTCTGGGGTGGCCACAGAGCGCACAGCAGAAGGGTCCTGTGTGTCTTTGGCTCCATTTCAGTTCTGAATTCAGGCAAAAATTCGGACCTGAAACGGTGAACGAGGACGCATCGGAGCCCCTGCTGTGCCCTACATAGTGTGAACACAGCCTAAATCTAAAGTTGATGGACAAGGATTGAACAGTCAGATTGTAACGTGTATGGTGACCCTTAGATGTACCAACAGCTGTATACTGTGAGAACTTTCTGAATGTTTCATTCACTTAAACAGGAATATCAGCTTTACCTGTAGTCCTCTGTTTTGTACAGATTAGAATTCAGGTCAAGCACTGAACTCCCTGTGTCTACATTTGCATGACTATAATTACATGGCTGTGTGAAGAGCAAGCAGTTTAAATAATGTATGTGGCAAATAGTGGGGGTTAAGTGTAGCAGGCCCATTGTGATTAAGTCAAACATCCTTTAATTCCCTCCTAAGCCATACCCACTTTAACATGACACACCCTTGTTCCCATTTTTCTAGCTCTGTCACCTTTTTATGATTACACCACTGGCAATGAAGCATATTATGACAAAGACATATAGTACTATTATCTCCTATTAAAATGAAAAGGCCCTCACTAACCTCAGTAGCTGCAGGCACTGTGGACCAATTAGGCATCAATGTTTACAACAAGACACTGAGGTTCTTCATTCAGCAGCTCAGCCCCCCTTTCTTCCTCTCCCAGTGTAAGTAAGTGCCCTGTGAGGGAAGAGCAAGGTGAGTCGAGTTGCTGAAAGAATCTCTTGAAGGACTTTCAGTACCTCTGCTGAATTGTTCCACAGTGCCTGCAACTACAGAGGTCATTGAGGGATTATTTTAAAGCTGAGGGTTGTTAAGGATATGTAAATACTTAAATGTCTATAATCTCGGCACAACTTTAAACTCAGTAAAGGATTATTTATTTATAATAATAATAATAATAATATAATAATAATTATTTATAATAATCGGGTTATTTATAGCCGAGAATAAATAATGCTATTAACTTTCTTCTGAGCACTGCATATTTAAAGAAGTCATAATGAGGAGAATAATACAATGTCACATTTAGTGGACGAACATATTAAACCCTTCGTTCTCTCAAAACCGTCCTACATTGGCGACACCATCCATCTGCTGCAAATCATTGAAGGTGTACAAGTCTCCAAGGAATGCATACTTGTAAGTGTCGACGTAGAGGCTCTCTACAGTTCGATACCGCACTCCAAGGGACTTGCATGCATTCAAAAGATCCTCTCCCAAACCAGCCACCATGAGAGTTCATTCAATTACTTCATACTTCTTTCCTTGGAATACATATTAAGACATAATGTCTTCTCATTTGACGATCGATTTTTCCTCCAGGTACAGGGTAGTTGTGATCCCCAACTATGCCAATCTGCACCTGGGGGAGTGGAAGCGCGCCATTTTTGGCAACAAGGATCTCTCTATGTACCTGTGCCACGCTGTTATGTGGTACATAGATGACATTTTCTTCGTCTGCGATGGATCTCGACAATTGCTGGACGAGTGCCTGCTGGTCCTGAATAAAAATGAATTTAATTTAAAATTTACTATGCTTTCGGACACATCCAAAATCACCTTTTTGGATGTCGAGATATTTAAAGATAACACCAATATGCTTTCTTGCAAACTAATCAGAAAATCCACCGCAGGAAACACTATTCTGCACGCGTCCAGCTTTCATCCAAGACCTCTTGTTGAGTCCATCCCTTATGGGCAATATCTGCAAATGAAACTCAATTGCTCGAAACACTTAGACTTCAAACGTGAAGCAAATAATTTAAAACAATGTCTTTTAGAAAGAGGCTACAGCCATAAATGCCTAAAAAAGGCATTCAATCGTGCAGAAACCAATAACAGACATGATTTATTGACCCCAAGAAAACAAAAAAATCAAATCCCCAGATAGTGACCATCGAATTATTACAACCTATTCCAATGACCATGCCCAGGTAACACAAATCTGCAAAAAGTACTGGCACCTTTTAACTTCAGACCCTATGGTAGGACCATTTGTACCTCCCGCCCCCACTATGACATACAGACGTGCTACCTCTGTGGGTGATCTTTTAGTAAAAAGTGAGTTTCGGGGATAAAGAAGAGGAGATCCATGCAAGACACTAGGAACCTATCCATGTGGTTCTTGCACATATTGCAAATATATGGATTCTAGAAAAGATATATATTTACCAAATGGAATGCGACTCACTCCAAAACACTTTTCGAATTACCAAACTACTAGAATGGTCCATCTCCTACTATGCAGTTGTAACTACTTTTATGTGGGAAAGACCACCCAGAAGTTATGGCAAAGATTATACTGCCATATTAAAGCTGTGCAGACAAGTAACCCCGATCTGCCTCTTGGCAGACATGTCCTACAAACTCATAGTGGCAATTGTCCAAAAATAACAGTCTTGGTCTTGGATCGGATACACCCCAGCTCCCGTGGAGGAGATTTTAATAAGCTCCTCCTACAACGAGAACTGAGGTGGATATCAAATCTAAATGCAACATTACCACCTGGCCTCGACGAGGCCTTTAATTTCAAGCCCTTTTTACTGGGCTTTTCTTCTGGGTCTTTTGAGAGAGATTTGTAGCCTGCCCATAAAAGGATAAATGTCTGTCTTAGAATAAACATATTTATATAGGCGAATATAGACTTGAAGATCCTCCAATAATTATTTCATCTAGCCTTGCTATGCCTAGATGTTTGTATGGCCTTCTGTATATATTTTTCTTTTCTCTGCTTTCCATCCTCCCCACGATTTTAATATGATTATGACATTAAAGTGTTTAATTTATAGCATTATGTACTGTTCTGTGCTCCGCCTTGTGTATCCTCCTTCGGTGTCTGCCCTAATACACAACCATTTGATATGTTGTACTGTTATAATTATACTGTGATTATACTTCTTGTGTTTTTTTGTTACAGACACTGTCTTATATGGATAATAATGAACAAGATTGAAAATGTACAGACGATAACCTAAGGTTCAAAAGAATTTGCTGCATTACCCCTTATGTACATTATAATCTTTTGCAGATTTATTTGTTCCCACCCCCTGTGATCCATCGAGGCTCCCCGACACACAGGAGCCCCTTATTGGCCTTTGAGCCACTCAGGGGCAGTTTCCCTCATGAGTTGTTTTGTCGAGCGCTTTTGTGGAGACAGTTGTTCCCCCCGCGCATGCGCACTGGACACCTCCATCTGGTCCAGTCATTCTGCCCACTGATGTGTCGGCAGCCGTGATATACACCTTTTTCATTCCTTCCTCCGTTCTTTGAGGGGTGATCCTTGCGAGCATTGATGCATCGCTCCGAGGCGGCTACTTAATCTGCTCACATCCATCTAGCTGCAGTCAGTTTGGTCTGCATGCAAATACACACAGAGGGCTTCCAAACTGTTGTGACTAGCTCTTTGAAATACACAGCCATATCTATTCAACAATTTATGGGTATGAAAATGCAGTTCAGCAGAATTTGAGACCTGACGTTTTCATCTACTTTATTGACATGTAGTGTTTGCAAAGAGAACACAGAGCTGTGAGTACAAAATACATTTCTCCATATATGCCATTTTGTTGCTATGCCAAACCAATCAATGTAAAGGTAAACGTTAAAATGTTAAAAATGTTATTTAAATTGTTACAATATTGATATTGACATATGCTTACATATAACCCCTGAGGAAGGAAAAATATACGTCTATGAAAACCCTTCCCTTCCCCCGTTTTCCGAAACATGTTGGGAATCTTGGTCTATACATCATATTGATTTGACTCAAAGTCTGGAACCTTGGTGTCAAAATTTAGCAGCTTTCATTATTTGACATGTGTTCTATCAATTGTTTTTAGGTGTTTTTGAATACACATATTACTGTTGTTAATTAAACCTTTTTTGTACAAATAAAACTGTTAGACTTTTATATCATGTCACCTTTTCTTGGTGTACCCTGCCCTACTATTTTTCTTTGTCCATAATATCCCTGGGGCACTCTTTCTAAATATGTCTATAATTGGGATTTGACAAAGATTGCTGGGACTCCAAATATCTCTGGTTAGTTTCCACTCCCCTTTTTTGATTACATAGAAAGTTTCAGTCATTCTAGAAAAAAATCTGACCTTTCAAAGCTTGTTTAAATGGTAAATCCACCACAATTTTGACCATTTAAAATGTCTAATTTTTTCTCATGGTATAACACCAAGCTGAAATATTTAATATACCAAAAAGCAATTTGTATGTAAATTGTAGCAACTAATCAGTCAGCATTTATGTTTTGTTATTCTGACAACTTAGTAAAGGGGAATTCTGGTTGCTGGTGGTTACTGCACTTGGCATCTCATCATTGTTCATTTTCCTGAGACATTAAATACACCTAAGTGCACTCAGGATGCATTTGCTATGACTGCTTCAGTCACATAAGGCCTCATGCACAAAGGCAGTTGAGCCTCGGTGCAGAGTACAGCCTCCCTTAGGCATCAATGGCTGTTCGTGGCTGTACATTAGCACATCATATATCTAAGTACAGCCAAGCACAACCATTAATGTCTAAGGCAGGCTGTATGCTGCACTTCGGCTTCGTGAGACACATTGAATATTTACATTGCACGGCTCACTTGCTGTATGCAAGAGGCCTCATCTATACAACAATGAAATTAAATGTTTCAAATATTTCTGCCAAACCAGAAAATAACTTCATTTACTTTAGTATGTGAACTATACAGTAACAAATCTAACAGGATAAGTATACTTAAAAATAACAGTCATTTTTAAGCGGAGTCCAATGAGATTTCAAAATACAGTCAAATAGCTAAAATGAAGATCCTTATCCTTGTGTTCAAAAGGAGCTAAACCCATCAATTTAACGGTCTCAAAAAACAGTTACATTCCTGGGTGGAAGATGATGATGACATTCTCCCACTGCCAAGCTTTGGGTACTTTTGTATTAGTGTTGTCATTTTTATTTTGTACCTTTTTCTCGAAAAAAAACTCAATAAAAAACATTCAAGGCATTTGGGAAATCCTGTCACATTTGTTTGTGCTCTCTGAAATGTCAAGCCCAGCGCAGCGGTTTTGCATAGAGCAGCCTGGATCCTCCTTTTCTCGGGTCCCCCGCTGGTGCTCCTAAACTCTTCCTCTGTGCCGTGTGCCCCCACAGTAAGCAGTTTGCTGTGGGGGCACCCAAACAGGCTCACTCCTGAGTGGTGGTGTCCATTCACACACAGAGCTGTGGCTCAGCCCACCCCCTCTCTCACCTCATTGGCTCACTGGCTGTGATTGAAGCAGCGGGAGCCAATGGCTCCTGTTGCTGCCTCAGCCAATGAGGAGTGAGAGTCCCCAGAGAGCTGAGGCACATCACTGAATTGAAAAAGGGCTCAAGTAAGTATTAGGGGGGCTGGGGGGGCTGTTGCATAGAGAAGGTTTTTTTTACCTTCATGCATAAAAGGCATGAAGGTAAAAAAAAACTTGAGCCTTTAGGTTATTTTTAGCTGTTGGTATTCTTTAATATCTTCTATACTGTGACTGGTAAATTTGTTTATAACCACCAGCAATGTTGGATGGAATATCAATACTTTAATTTTTAGAACATCTATTTTCTCCAGCTGAGCTTCAGCAATCGCAGGCATCTTCCAGTGGACTCTTCTTCCTCTTCTTTCTCTTCTTTCTCATCCTCCTCTTTTGAGTCTCTTCGGTTCATTCTAAAAATGAGTATAGCAAAACATCAATTAGCAGATCACTAATGAGCAGTACCACACAACTGTACCACATAAACATATTTTGAAGATACAACATTAACTTTAGTTATATTCATTGGTGCAGATATGTGCATGCATCCCTAGGTGTCTGTCCCTTATACCTGCAGCAGTTTTTTTTAATAGCCAATTCTCTTTAGGCACCTCACTACAAATATTTAGTATAATAGGGTCTGTATGATCATTTGTTTTTACAAATAATGCATACATTCTTAATATTTCTCCATACCAGTGGTCTCCAAAGTGCGGCCTTTCGCTTTTGTTTATCTGGCCCTTGGGACATTATTCCTTCAACTGACACCAACAATGGGGGCATAATTCTTGCCACTGACGCCAACAATGGAAGACTATTCCTCTCACTATTACCACTGATGGGCAGCCTCTGACACCAATGATGGGATACTATTCCTCCCACTGACACCAAGGATGGGGCACTATTCCTCCCACTGACACCAAGGATGGGGCACTATTCCTCCCACTGACACCAAGGATGGGGCACTACTCCTCCCTGATGGCAACAATGGGGCACTGTTTACTCCCTCTGACACAAGGGCATTTTTTACTCCCACTGGCCACAGTTCTGCCCCCCTAAAGTCTGAGGGACAGCAAACTGGCCCTTTGTTTAGAAAGTTTGGAGACCCCTGCTTTATACTGTACAACTTGAGTCATAAAGTATTTTTTTTTTGTTTTTTTGAGCGCTCTGGGAAGATAAAGATGCAAGTTTATTTTATAATAATACTTACTCTTTTTCTTGTGGGATGTAAATACATAAGTCTTCATTGACAAAATCAAGACCCTGTGGTAAAGAACATAAAAAAAAAAAAAAAAAAAAGATAAATGAAAGAAGAAACTACAGTATAAATCACAAAATAAGCTTATGCTTATTTTTGTGATATGCAGGGTTAGAACATTTGCCTGGTTTTTACTGCTATCCAGGACTCCATTTTACCAGACAGGAAGAAACGCTCCAACAGCACCAGAATGCAATTAAAAAAATGTTTTTTGGCTGACCATACACTTTCAGGTTACATACAGTAGTAGCTTTGGCTGGCTGATGCAGTGGTCATCATGCCAGTGGGTCCAGGCAGGAGCTTATATGGGTGTGGTTTTTTTTTTTAAGTCTTTGTTAGTTTTTGGAAGGAGATATTAATCTCTATTCTGCACACAGGGGAATTAGTACATCAGAATTAGAAACATACATAAGGCTCAATTAACGTAACAGGATAAGTGCACTTATTTAAGAAATGACAGCTGTTTTAGCTGAGACCAATAAGATTTAAACATTACAGACACAAGACAAAATTTCAAGAGCCTTCTCCTTGTGTTAAAGATTTGTTAACTGATTGGCTTGTAGCATACAAAACCACGTGCGTTGTGTAAGCCAAAACCTTGAAAAATCAGGCATCTTGAAAGGAGATTGTCTGATAGGGACAACTGTTTTACTCTCTTGAGTTCAGCAGGAGAAGTAGGTTAAACTTAGAGTTCCACCTAAAAATGGAACTTCCACTTTAAGTACTGGTGTCACCCTGACATGCCACATTTGGCATGTCATTTTTTGTGGGGGGGGGGAGCGGGTACCCAGTTTTGACAGGCACCCAGCTCCCACTTCCTCCCCTGGTGCCACGGCGCCGGAAGGAAGTTCACCTATCCCCCTCTCTCCCTGCAACCTTCTGGGACCTGTGACGTGATTGCCCGGCCATTCACAGCATGGCTCACGCATGCACAGTGGGCGCCCGGCTGTGAAGCCACAGCTGGGCACCCACAGTTACAATGCCGGTGCCGCGGAGAGGGAGAGGAGCGAGGCTTTGTGCGCCCGCATCGCTGGACCGTGAGACAGGTGAGTGTCTGTTTATTAAAAATCAGCAGCTACACTTTTTGTAGCTGCTGAGTTTTAAATGGGTGGGAATCTGCTTTAAGGCCGGCCATGGGGAGGGGGGGGTGTAGATGGGGGGGTGTAGATGAGGAAAACCATCTGCGCCAGGAGAAGACAGTGATTATTGCTAGCAGCTATAGCAGCCGCTAGCGATAATCGCAAGTGAATCTGGCAGGCTTGTTGTACCCAAGTTGATTGATCGATCCTGCTGAACCGGCCGAGATTCGAACTGACTATGGCCTGACTAAGGCAGTGCATCAAGGTGGGTTGAAGTAAATTTTGATATATTGCTGCCACTTGTCAATGCTACAATATCTCTTCTTTTTCGTTTAGGTGGTCGTGGTAATGGTAAGGAAAGATAGTTTTGTTGAAATGTAAACAAATATTTCCCATCAGTTGATAAAGCAAAGTGAGAAAAAAGGAAGGCAAAATGACGGTAGGTATTAGAAGATGATAAAGAAAGCAAAAGAAAAGAAGAGAAAATTTGGGCAAGAGAAGGTGGAGGGGAAATGAGGAAGGGAAAGAGAAGGAGAGAGAAGGAGAGAAAAGGATATTCCCTAACGTGATAATTTTTCCATCCATTAAAATAATCCTTACCGTTTTCAGCTGCTGAGGTCCAATCAAAGCTTCTTTAATATCTCGTAATAATGAATGTTTCTGAAAATAAATATAGTTCATTATATTCATGTTGGTGTCTACACAGCTAGCTTTCCTCCACAATGATGATAAACAACCTGCCTGTGAAGTAAATGCATGTATACTGAAAAATGCTATATATATTCACATTTTACAGTATATTTCTAGTACAAGTGATTTTACCAAAAAGTTTGATGCAAGGTACTTAAAGGGGCAGTCCACCCAACAATTATATTTGGTCATGGATAGGTCTTTGTATGTTTAAACATGTATTCGCTTCTAATATTTTCATTGTCCCCAATTTTGAAATGTTCCTACTGATGAACCCTTCCTCTTCCTTACCAAAGCCACAAAGTCTTCAGGCACAGTTCAGTAATGTAACATTAATGTAAAATATGACACTCCTTGTTATGGCCATTTAGAGGTAAATCAGAGAATTCATGTTTATAGATTGGTACTAGTGAGTCTCAAAAACACTTACGTATGAAAATGATGAGCAATTGAACTGATAAGCAAAAAACTACAAAAACTACAAAACTACAAAAAAATAAAATTTCAGTTTTGGTTGAAATGACCCTTACAAGAAATACCATAAATATTTTTACAAGCAACAAAAGCAAAAGAAATTCATAAGTGCTGACCTCGATATTTAGTAAAGGCAAAGCATAGTGCTGAGAGAAGTATGCCTTTGTCACAAATGTATCATTTTTAAAAATGAGTCATAAAACATTTTTAAAGTGCTTATATATTAGGATTGTAAATTCTATGTTCTATATCTCTGCCTTGTTTTATTTGGAAAATTGCCTAACCCTATGTTTGAATGGTATATAGACCAGTTACAGGAAAACCAGCGAAAGTCACAAAAGAAGCAACCCCCAAATATGTGAAATTCTGAACCTAAAATAAAATGTATGCGTTGTCATGTGATACTAGAATTCTTGTTTAGGATAGAAGCTGTGCACACATCATGCGTGTATATCTAACCATTCTCTAAAGTTCATGGTCAGCTATAGGAAGTGCCTCAAACACACTCAAAGAAAGATCAACACCACTGATGACTACTGGATAGTTATAAGGATACTTAGGGACACAAGAAAAAACATATTTAAGAACAAATTGGCAGGAAAAAGAGATTAAAAAAGAACCATGGTTTGTAAGGAATTCTAGTTGGGGGTAAGGTAAATGTAATTGTATATTCCTCTTACTTCCACTCCTCCAATCCAGATCATTTAATGTACCATACCCCAGTTTAGATACAACCCAGTGTTTTTCCTTAAAGTAGTTGTTCAGGCAAACAGCTAGATACAAAGCTGAAATAGAAGTGCTGTATGTCAACTGTCTTATATGCCAAAGAATCTTACATTTTGTCCTGACACTTTAGTGATGTTTACAACCCCGCCAGGAGGCAGTCAGGAAAGTGAAACCAGTTTCTCTGTTAGACCTTCCACTGCCAGCCTGCTGATTAGACCATGAAGGAGAAGAAACACACTGATACATCATAATATCTATTTACTCTCCTACTGTCAGCCTATGCACATGCAGCAGAATCGAATTGCTGTTATTGCTGCTCCCCCCTGCCTCTCTCAGAGTGCCGCTGTGCAGAGAATGACCGAAGGCTGATCAGCATACACTCAGTTTACTTATGCTAACTATATATGAAAAATAAATCTAATTATTATAAGGAATGCACAACTGATGGTTTTAGTATCTGTCAAAATAACTTTAAAGTGATACTAAAGCTTGTTTTTTTTTTCTATGTGGGTACTTGTGCGGGCTCACTCCTGAGCCACCCTCTTTGCGTCTATAGACACAGACAAGGTGGCTCCATCCTGCCCCCGCTACTTTGTCACAGAATTTGATTGACAGCAGCAGAAGCCATTGGATCCCACTGCAATCAATCTGCCCACTGCTCATATGCACATTGCTGGATGGAGATCGTGCTCGGGTAAGTATACAGGAGGGCTGGGGGGATCCTTTGGCACAGCAGGTTTTTTAAAGGAGAAGTACAGCCAAAGCTTGTTTGGCTGTACATCTCCTGTGGATCACAGGAGTGCAGTTCATTTTGCACTCCTGTGACCCGTTTTCAGCAGACAGCGGGCTGCAGTCCGCTGACATCACAGAGCCGGTCCAGGCTTGGGAAAGATCACGACACTGGGATCAGGATCTGCCCAAATGCCCGCTGAGAGCCTGAGCCAGCCACTCCCACCCCCTCCACAGCCCAGCACTCCAGTGAGCGAGAAGAGGGCAGAGCAGACAATGGTGACTGACTGTGAGAACCAAGCGATCTGCGCTGTCAGATCGCTTGGTTCTCGGTGTTGGAGCTGGCAGGGGACAGATGTAGCATTTGGCCAATGCTGCATCTACCTAGGTAAGTCTTTTTTTTTTAATACATATAATGCATTAAAGGGGTTGCAAAGTCAGAAGGTTTTTTATCTTAATGCATTCTGTGCATTAAGATAAAAATAACTTCTGTGTGCAGCAGCCTCCTCGGCCCCCCTAATATTTACCGGAGCCCCATCTCTGTCCAGTGATGTCCACAAGTGTCTCGGCTGTCTGGGACTCTGCCTCCTGATTGGCTGAGACACAGCATTGCTGCCATTGTCTCCCGCTGCTGTCACTCAAAGTCAGTTAGCCAATCAGGAGGGAGAGGGGTGGGGCCAAACCACAGCTCCATGTCTGAATGGCCACACAGCACTGCAGCTCTGCTTGGGTGCCCCCATAGCAAGCTGTTTGCTGTGGGGGCACTCAACAGGAGGGAGGGGCCAGGATCACAGAAGAGGCACCCGAGAAGAGGAGGATCTGGGCTGCTCTGTTCAAATCCACCGCACAGAGCAGGTAAGTATGACATGTTTGTTATTTTTTTTAAAATGAGACTTTACAATCACGTTAGGATAAAAAAAAAATCCTTCAGCCTTTAAAACCACTTTAATTGTAGACTACTTGCCAAGGAACAAAAATAAAGGCATAAAATAATATAGTTAGCAGGGCAATACATCAATCTTATATAACAAATATTTCTCTCACCTTGCGCATTCTGTGCCTCTTTTGAAACGATATTAACTTTGCCTGTTCAATTTGTTTCTGAAAAATAAACATTTTGTCAAGATACAATATTATGATACTATATTATAAATGTTAATACAAATATTAATTTATAGATAAGACAAGTGCCAAAAAAAAGTAACTGCATAATTGTTTTACCTTAATTTGCTGTATTTCTTCCTTTAAAGCAGTATGTTCATGCTGTTCACATTCTTCAAGAATGCAAAATACCTTTAACAAAAGTATTTCATTGTTATAGATTGATTGTGTGTAAAGCATTAGGAAAGCACATTAGGAAAGTACATTAATGATAACTGTAAGCCCACTTGGCAAGTGCAACTACCCAGTTGCTTTATCTTTAGGTAATGCTATAGAAAGATCTCACATGTCCCAACTACATTCCATTATGTTTTAGAGAATACTGCTGATGCAGCATTGTGAGTCTCTGGATTTTTACACTTGATGTGCTTTGCATATTTCTTCCAGATCTGTGCAGTAAACCATTGTGAAACTTTGTACTGGAGCTTCCTGTAATAAAGACCAGTCACTGCTGCTCTCTCTCCTTGTGCAGGATGACTGGGCTTGTCTCCAACCCCTCCCATACTTTTCTGCAGGCAGCCTGTGGTGGGTGGGATCTCCTGGCTACCTTCTACAGCTCTGTGCCCTGCACATGCTATTTACAGCACAGTATAAATATCCCCTGTGATAGCAAAGGCCGTGACAGGTACTCTTTACTGGGAGATCTGGGGACTATTAGACCCCAGATCTCTCCTCTGCCCTTAAAGGATATCTAAAGGTTTTAAAAGAAAAAAAAACAAAAAAACAAACAAACATGTCATACTTACCTTCTCTGTGTAGTTGGTTTTGCATAGAGTGGCCCTGATCCTCCTCTTCTGGGGTCCCTCAGCGGCGCTCCTGGCTCCTCCTCTTCTCGAGTGCCCCATGGGAGAGGCGCTCCCGTGTCCTGCTGCTGCATCTATTGACACAGACAGCAGGACTCATCCACCAGCCCTGTGATGTCATCATGGAGGAGTGGAAGAGGACTCCAAAGGCTTGAAAATAATGGTGGCCACACAAAATATTGACACTTTGGGCATAATTCGGACATTTTCACTTAGGGGTGTACTCACTTTTGTTGCCAGAGGTTTAGACATTAATGGCTGTGTTGAGTTATTTTGAGGGGACAGCAAATTTACACTGTTATACAAGCTGTACACTCACTACTTTACATTGTAGCAAAGTGTCATTTCTTCAGGCTGGGTTCACACCTATGCGAATTGGATAGGTATTATATAAACAGTATTAACAAATGGGATATGTCAACTTTTGATTAGGGTCATTTGGGTAGTTTCTGTTGCCATTATGATTTAAAAAGAGTAAACGCAGTTGATTGATAATAAATATTTTATTGTGTTATCATTCATATGCTCTGAAGAATGGCCAAGAAATCATAAATTTCCAGGGTATGTAAACTTCACAACTGTATACACACATATATATAAAAAGTATTCATATCCCTTAAAATTCTCCATTCTCCACATTTTGTTATGTTACAACCCAAAACATAAATGTATTTTATTTAGATTTTATCTGATAGACCAACACAAAGTGGCACATAATTTGAAGTGGAAGGAAGATGATAAATAGTTTTCTAATTTTTTTACAAAAACATTTTAGAAAAGTGTGGCGTGCATTTGTATTCAGCCCCCTTTAATCTGATACCCCTAACTAAAATCTAGTGGAACCAATTGCCTTCAGAAGTCATCTAATTAGTAAATGTGTGTCATTTAATCTCAGTATAAATACAGCTGTTCTGTAAACCCCTCTGAGGTTTGTTAGAGAACCTTAGTGAACAAACAGCATCATGAAAGCCAAGGAACTCACCAGACAGGTCAGGGATAAAGTTGTGAAGAAGTTTAAAGCAGGGTTAGGTTATAAAAATTATCCCAGGCTTTGAACATCTCACGGAGCACTGTTCAATGCATCATCCGAAAATGGAAAGAGTATGGCCGTCCACCTAAGCTAAAAAGCTGGGCAATTAGAGCATTAATCAGAGAAGCAGCCAAGAGGCCCATGGTAACTCTGGAGGAGCTGCACAGATCCACAGCTCAGGTGGTAGAATCTGTCCACAGGACAACTATTAGCCATGCACTCCACAAATCTGCCCTTTATGGAAGAGTAGCAAGAAGAAAGCCATTGTTGAAAGAAAGACATAAGAAGTCCCATTTGCAGTTTGGGGGGGCCATTTGGGGGACACAGCAAGCATGTAGCAGAAGGTACTATGGTCAGATGGGAGCAAAATTAAATTTTTTGGCCTAAAAGCAAAACGCTATGTGTGGCGGAAAACTAACACTGCACTTTAGAAAAAATGAAAAAACTAGTCAGGGAAATACCGTCTGTAGATACAATCTCTTGTGAGAAGAGTGTAAAATTTCTAGACAGAATTAATCAATATATAAAACACTACACTCACCCAGGGGCAGGGGGGCCTATTGCCTATAGCTCAAATGATTAAATACTGATGAGGCTAATAAGGCAAGTTCCTCTGAATCAGACCAATGTAATAAACAAAAAACCAGGGATGGGAAGAGAGCAGGAAAGAAACCCCGGAGGGCTGGAAACAAGGATTCTTCAAGGAGGAACACCCACTAAGTATATTAAACAGGATTCTTTATTTAGAAAAAAGCAAAAAATTCCACCCACAATAAATATAAGTTACCAAAATACCTCCACTATAAATATAAAATTATAACGTTATCATAAAACAGGTGATCACCACGAACAACACCCCTCAGTCAGTCAAACATTCACCCACTATTAACAATAAATATTACAAACTGAAGAGATTATACAAATCATAGGTATATGGGAAATTCATATCGTGGATTAATTGGTGAACCTTCAGTTCTTAGAAAACAGTTTAAACGAATTTAACAAATAATGCTAAACCTGCCCTGATAGATTAGCCCAGGAGGGAGCAGAAAAACATTGAATGTAAACAGGGAGCTGCAGAAATGATCGTGAATGATAATGGAAGTCTCCTGATGTAAAGGCAAAACAGGGGGGGGGGGACCTGAACACACTATCCCCACTGTGAAACATGGTGTGGGGATGCTTTTCTTCAGCAGGGAAAGGGAAGCTTGTCAGAGTTGATGGGAAGATAGATGGAGTCAAATACTGGGCAATCTTATGCCGTGTACACACGACCGGTTTTGCCATCAGAATAAACTCTGAAGGTTTCTCCGATGGAACTCCGACGGAATTCCATTCAAGCGGTCTTGCCTACACATGGTCAAACCAAAGTCCGACCAAAGGCCAACCGTCCAGAACGCGGTGACGTACAACACTTACGATGGGACTAGAAAAAGGAAGTTCAATAGCCAGTAGCCAATAGCTTCCGTCTCGTACTTGCTTCAGAGCATGCGTAGTTTTTGGTCCGTCGGAACAGCATACAGAAGATTGGTTTTCCTGATAGGAATTGGTTCTGTCAGAAATATTTAGAACATGTTCCATTTCTAGGTCCGTCAGAATTTTCGAAAAAAAAAAGTCAGATGAGGCCTAAACACGATCGGAATAGAGGATGAAAAGCTTCCGTTGGACTTATTCAGTCAGACATTCCGCTCGTTTTTAGAAGAAAACCTGTTATGCCGCGTACACACGGCCAGACTTTCCGACAGTAAAAGTCCGATGGGAGATTTTGGTCAGACATTCCGACCGTGTGTATGCCCCATCAGACTTTTTCTGTCGGCATTTACGATGGACTCAGATATAGAACATGTTCTAAGTCTTTCCGTCGGAAATGCCGACGGAGTTTAGCCTGTTGGCAAGTCCGCTCGTGTGTACAAAAGACTTAGATCAAAGCATATTCATGTGTTGGAATGGCCTAGTCACAGTCCAGACCTAAATACAATTGAGACTCTGTGGCAAGACTTGAGAATTGCTTTTCAGAGACGTTCTCCATCCAATCTGACAGAGATTGAGCTATTTTGCAAAAAAGAATAGGCAAAAATGTCACTCTCTAGATGTGCAAAGCTGGTAGAGACATCCCCAAAAAGACTTGCAGCTGTAATTGCAACGAAAGGTGGCTCTACAAAGTATTGACTCAGGGGGGCTGAATACAAATGCACACCACACTTTTTACATGTTTATTTGTAAAAAAGTTTGAAAACCATTTATCATTTTCCTTCCACGTCACAATTATGTGCCACTTTGTCTTGGTCTATCACATAAAATCCCAATAAAATACATTTACATTTTTAGTTGTAACCAGTGGCAGTTGGTGCTCAAAATTTTTGGTGGGTGCAAACAAACTGAAAAATACTGAAAAAAATCATCAAATGCAGCCACTGAGCCATCAGTTTCAGCCACTGTGCCCATGAAATGCAGCCTTGTGCCCATGAAATGCAGCCACTGTGCCCATCATATGCAGCCACTGTGCCCCATGATATGCGGCCTGTGTGCCCCATCATATGCAGCCACTGTACCCATCATATGCAGCCACTGTGCCCATCATATGTAACCACTGTGCCCCATTATATGCAGCCACTGTGTCCATCATATGCAGCCACTGTACCCATCATATGCAGCCACTGTGCCCATCATATGCAGCCACTGTGCCCCATGATATGCAGCCACTGTGCCCATCATATGCAGACACTGTGCCCCATCATATTCAGACACTGTGCCCCATCATATGCAGACACCGTGGCCCATGATATGCAGACACTGTGCCCCATCATATGCAGACACTGTGCCCATCATATGCAGACACTGTGCCCCATCATATTCAGACACTGTGCCCCATCATATGCAGACACTGTGCCCCATGATATGCAGACACTCTGGCCATGATATGCAGCCACTGTGCCCATCATATGCAGCCACTGTGCCCCATGATATGCAGCCACTGTGCCCATCATATGCAGCCACCATGCCCATCATATGCTGCCACCGTGCCCATCATATACAGCCACTGTGCCCTATGATATGCAGCCACTGCCCCGTGCCCCATGCAGCCACTGTGCCCATGATATGCAGCCACTGTGCCCCATCATATGCAGCTACTGTGCCCATCATACGCAGCCACTGTGCCCAATGATATGCAGCTTCTGTGCCCATAATATGCAGCTACTGTGCCCATGATATGCAGCCACTGTGCCCAATGATATGCAGCCACTGTGCCCATGATATGCAGCCACTGTGCCCTATCATATACAGCGGGCATCACTAAATGGCAGCCCGTGGTCCGCGTCCGGCCCAAGCTGCTGCTCTTTCTCCTCCGGTGTCTTGCCAAGAAAGTTCCCCCGGCGGATAAGGACCCCCCTGTACTGCGCAGGTGCAGCGTTTGCGCAGTACGAATGACTAAGGAGCCGCCGAAAATAGCCGAAGCTGAAAACCTTCAATCATCTTTACACGGCACCTGTGCCCTGGGTCCAGGTTCAAGCCCCACCATCCAAGTGGACCTAGAGGGAGAATAAAAAAGTGCCGAGCGAAGCGAGGCTGTGCCCGAAGCGTGGCGAGCGAAGCAAGCCCACGAGGGGCCCTCTTACAGTCGCCGTGTACAGCTGATTTACAACTATTCGGCTTCGGCTATTTCCGCCGGCTCCTACTGCGCAAGCGCTGCGCCTGCACAGGAGTGGGGGGTCCTTATCCGTTGAGGGGAACTTTCTGGGCAGAACACCGGTCCATTAGCAGAGCAGAGCGAGTGGCAGAAGGCGGGAGAATTCTGGACTGGGGCGGGAACAGCACTGCATGGAGAGAGGTGATTGGCTGCCAGGAGGCAGTCCTAGCAGTCAATCACCAGTTTGCTAATATGAAAAGTTAACCCGGCAGCACCCGCGCCCCACCCAGTGCTGCTGTGCCTTCAGTTTAGGATTGTCCCGCCTCCTGCTCTCTGCTCTGTGAAAGGTAGGAGAGTGAAGGAGGGAAAAGACACAGAACTGTGAAGGGTGGGGAGTGGGGGTAGGGTGGCCGTGCTGTGTGTGGGGGGTCATGTAAAGGGAGGCAGTACTGTGTGGGGGGGGATATGTGAAGAGAGCAATGCTGTGGGGGGATATGTGAAGAGGGCAATGCTGTGGGGGGATATGTGAAGAGGGCAATGCTGTGGGGGGGATATGTTAAGGGGCAATGATGTGGGGGGGATTTGTGAAGAGGGGCAATGCTGTGGGGGATATGTGAAGGGGCAGTGCTGTGGGGGGTATATGAGGGGGGCAGTACGGGGGGGGGGGATATGTGAGGGGGGGCAGTGCTGTGGGGGGGGATATGTGAAGGGGGTCAGTGCTGTGGAGGATCTATGTGAATTGGCAATGCTGTGGGGGGATATGTGAAGGGGGGCAATACTGTGGGGGGGATATGTGAAGAGGACAGTGCTGTGGTGGGGAAGATGTAAAGGGGGAAAAGCAGCTGCACACAAAATGAGGTGCTGCACAGAAAACATGCAGGGGTACTATTGACTCTGAAATGCACTGAAATACAAAGTGCAATTTCCTGCACATTGAAATTGCATGGTACAAAGGCACCAGGCAGTTTCCATGCAGCTGCATTTTTAAAAAGGTGCCAGGACCATTTCCCAGCAGAAAACGCAGGCACAGCAGCCCATTTAAATGAATGAACTGTCGTGCCTGCACACCTGGGCTGTGATGTAAAGAATCTCAGTCATCGCATTAAACTGCGATTCGGACCTCCGCTGGAAGACAATTTTACTAATTGGTCCTCTATGAATTTTAATTTAATACCTCTAATATACAGCCACAGTGACCCCCCCCGCCGTCTACTGTCTGACCGGCACCTACCCCCATCTTGGTGGCGGGCCAGGCAGAGGGACCCCGGCAAGCTGTGTGGGAAGAGCAGTGGGTCCTCCATGCTATTCTTTATGCATCCCTGCATCTCTTCTTCAATTCTGCTAGGCATCCAATAGGATCACTTTGCCTTCAGCCAATCAGGTGCCGGGTATTAGACCCGTGCTTCCTGATTGGCAGAGAGGCGGTTTAGTGGACATGACTAATGGATAGATTCATGCATTGCATGAATCTATCCATGGCCACTGCTGCCATCCCCTATTCAGGCGTCCGGCCCCTTTTCGGACACTGGGAGCCTGAAAATACAGCGGCTTTTCTAACACACCTGGGTGGAGTGACAGAGGGGGCGGCGTGACAGAGGGGGCAGCGCTCGTGCACCCTTAATGGACTCACTGCTACTGGTTGTAACATGACAAAATGTGGAAAATTTCAAGGGGTGGGAATAACTCCAATGTAAAAATGCATATAAAAGCAAAGGAGAAGGCCTTCAAAAAATACAAGGCTGAGGGATCATCATCAGCATTCAGACTTGCAAAACAATCATCAGCATTCAGACTTGCAACAACTACAAACAATGCAGCAAGAAATGTGAGGGTGCTATTAAGGCAGCTAAGATAGAACATGAAAGACAGATAGCGGAGGAGAGCAAAAAAAATCCCAAGAAATTCTAAGTATTTAAACAGTAAAAAAGGGAGGACAAACCATATTGGCCCCATAAAGAATAAGGAAGGACATCTGGTTACAAAGGACGGGGAGATGCCAAAGGTATTAAATTTATTCTTCTCCTCAGTCTTCACAAGGGAATTAGGGGGCTTCAAGTAACCAAAAGTGCAGTGTTTATCCTCATGGCACATCACAGGAAGCACCCTCATGGCTAACAGAGGACAGAATTAGAAATAGACTTGCGAAACTTAACATCAATAAATCACTGGGGTCAGATGGCTTGCCCCCGAGGGTACTTAGGGAACTCAGTCAAGTAATTGCCAGACTAGTGTTCCTAATTTTCCTGACAGTCTTCTGACTGTAATGGTACCAGCTGATTGGAAAAAAGCCAATGTAGCACCAATATTTAAAAAAGGGCCAAAATACATCCCTGGGAATTACAGACCAGTTAGCCTTACATCAATAATATGCAATAGTATGCAAGCTCTTGAAGGGGATGATAAGGGACTATTTACAAGATTTTAGTAATGAAAACAGTATCATTAGTAGTAATCAGCATAAATTCATGAAGAATCGTTCTTGCCAAACCAATCTATTAACCTTCTATGAGGAGGTAAGCTGCCATCTAGATAAAGAAAGGCCCGTAGACGTGGTGTATCCGGATTTTGCAAAAGCATTTGACACCGTTCCCCATAAACGTTTACTGTACAAAATAAGGTCCGTTGGCGTGGACCATAGGGTGAGTACATGGATTGAAAACTGGCTACAAGGGAGTTCAGAGGGTGGTGATAAATGGGGAGTACTCGGAATGGTCAAGGGTGGGTAATGGGGTCACCAAGGGTTCTGTGCTTGGACCAATCCTATTTAATTTGTTCATAAATGACCTGGAGGATGGGATAAACAGTCCAATCTCTGTATTTGTCGACGATACTAAGTTAAGCAGGGCAATAAATTCTCTGCAGAATGTGTACACCTTGCAAAAAGATCTGAACAAATGAATGGGGTGGGCAACTACATGGCAAATTAGGTTTAATGTAAAAAAATGTAAAATAATGCATTTGGGTGGCAAAAATATGAATGCAATCTATACACGGGGGGAGAACCTCTGGGGAATCTAGGATGGAAAAGGACCTGGGGGTCCTAGTAGATGATAAGCTCAGCAATGGCATCAATGCCAAGCTGCTGCTAACAAAGCCAACAGAACAGTGGCGGCCCGTCCACATGGGCCGCCACTGCCCCTGACTGGCCTATCTATCATCCATCAGTAACACCAGTCCACCAGTAACAGTAAGTTGCAGTGCCGTTATTCCAATTTACAGGAACAAGCTCCAGTAAGGACGGCCACCTTTGCATATCTGACAGTCACAGTTCTGATATCAGCCGACCACAAAAGGTGGCCGTCCTTACTGGAGCTTGTACTCAGAGTCTGTATGTCAAGCTGCTGCTCTTCTCCCCCCTCACCCCTTCAGACTGCTTCGGCTGTTTCTTCTGCACAGGCAGTAACTCATGGCATGGCAGCTGCCAGCTACTGTGTGGGACTCTGTGATAAGAAGATGGGTGAGTTTTACAGCAACAGGTTGTTTTAAAATGTGTCAAACTCAAAACGGGAATTCAAGCCGGGAAGAAGTGTGTTCTGTGTGTATGTACTGTGTGTTCTGTGTGTATGTACTGTGTGTTCTGTGTGTATGTACTGTGTGTTCTGTATGTATGTACTGTGTGTTCTGTATGTACTGTGTGTTCTGTGTATATGTACTGTGCGTTCTGTGTGTTCTGTATGTACTGTGTGTTCTGTATGTACTGTGTGTTCTGTATGTACTGTGTATATGTACTGTGCGTTCTGTGTGTTCTGTATGTACTGTGTGTTCTGTATGTACTGTGTGTTCTGTATGTACTGTGTGTTCTGTATGTACTGTGTATATGTACTGTGCGTTCTGTGTGTTCTGTATGTACTGTGTGTTCTGTATGTACTGTGCGTACTGTGTGTTCTGTATGTACTGCGTGTTCTGTGTATGTACTGTGTGTTCTGTGTATGTACTGTGTGTTCTGTGTGTATGTACTGTGTGTTCTGTGTGTATGTACTGTGTGTTCTGTATGTATGTACTGTGTGTTCTGTATGTACTGTGTGCTCTGTGTGTTCTGTATGTACTGTGTGTTCTGTATGCACTGTGTGTTCTGTATGTACTGTGTGTTCTGTATGTACTGTGCGTACTGTGTGTTCTGTATGTACTGCGTGTTCTGTGTATGTACTGTGTGTTCTGTGTATGTACTGTGTGTTCTGTGTGTATGTACTGTGTGTTCTGTGTGTATGTACTGTGTGTTCTGTATGTATGTACTGTGTGTTCTGTGTGTATATACTGTGTGTTCTGTATGTACTGTGTGTTCTGTATGTACTGTGTGTTCTGTGTATATGTACTGTGCATTCTGTGTGTTCTGTATGTACTGTGAGTTCTGTATGTACTGTGCGTACTGTGTGTTCTGTATGTACTGCGTGTTCTGTGTATGTACTGTGTGTTCTGTGTGTATGTACTGTGTGTTCTGTGTGTATGTACTGTGTGTTCTGTGTGTATGTACTGTGTATGTATTGTGTGTTCTGTGTATGTACTGTGTATGTATTGTGTGTTCTGTGTATGTATTGTGTGTTCTGTGTTCCCTGTATGCATTGTGTGCTCTGTGTTCTCTGTATGCATTGTGTGCTCTGTGTTCTCTGTATGCATTGTGTGCTCTGTGTTCTCTGTATGCATTGTGTGCTCTGTATGCTCTGTATGTACTGTGCGCTCTGTGTATAGTGTGTTCAGTTATTGGAAGCTGTGACAGAGGAGGATGGGCAGGTAAGGACCTGAAGGGATTTGCGCCCCCTCCCAAAATTTTTTTTTATCACCAGCCACCACTGCAACAGAATATTGGCATGCATTAAAAAGGGGATCAACTCCAGAGATAAAACATTAATTCTCCTGCTCTACAAGACTCTGGTCTTGCCGCACCTAGAGTATGCTGTCCAGTTCTGGGCACCAGTCCTCAGGAAGGATGTACTGGAAATGGAGCGAGTACAAAGAAGGGCAACTAAGCTAATAAAGGATCTGGAGGATATTAGTTATGAAGAAAGGTTGTGAGTACTGAACTTATTCTCTCTGGAGAAGAGACACTTGAGAGGGGGTATGATTTCAATTTACAAATACCATTCTGGTGACCCCACAATAGGGATAAAACTTTTTGCGGAAGGGACTTTAATAAGACACGTGGCCATTCATTAAAATTAGAAGAAAAGAGGTTTAACCTTAAACTACGTAGAGGGTTCTTTACTGTAAGAGCAGCAAGGATGTGGAATTCCCTTCCACAGGTGGTGGTTTCAGAGGGAGGCATCAATAGTTTAAAAAAACTTAGATAAACACCTGAACGACTGCAACATACAGGGATATACAATGTAATACTGACATATAATCACACACATAGGTTGGACTTGATGGACTTGTGTCTTTTTTCATCCTCACCTACTATGTAATGTAATGTGTGTGTATATATATATATATATATATATATATATATATATACACAGTATCTCACAAAAGTGAGCACACCCCTCACATTTTTGTAATTATTTTCTTATATCTTTTCATGTGACATCACTGAAGAAATGACACTTTGCTACAATGAAAAGTAGGGAATATACAGCTTGTATAACAGTGTAAATTTGCTGTCCCCTCAAAATAACTCAACACACAGCCATTAATCTCTAAACCGCTGGCAACAAAAGTGAGTACACCCCTAAGTAAAAATGTCCAAATTGGGCCCAATTAGCCATTTTCTTCCCTGGTGTCATGTGACTCATTAGTGTTACAAGGTCTCAGGTGTGAATGGGGAGCAGGTGTGTGAAATTTGGTGTTATCGCTCTCACTCTCTCATACTGGTCACTGGAAGTTCAACATGGCACCTCATGACAAAGAACTCTCTGAATATCTGAAAAAAAAAGAATTGTTGCTCTACATAAAGATGGCCTAGGCTATAAGAAGATTGCCAAGACCCTGAAACTGAGCTGCAGCATGGTGGCCAAGATCATACAGCGGTTTAACAGGACAGGTTGCACTCAGAACAGGCCTCGCCATGGTCGACCAAAAAAGTTGAGTGCATGTGCTTAGCATCATATCCAGAGGTTGTCTTTGGGAAATAGACCTATGAGTGCTGGCAGCATTGTTGTAGAGCTTGAAGGGGTGGGGGTGTCAGCCTGTCAGTGCTCAAACCATACGCCGCACACTGCATCAAATTAGTCTGCATGGCTGTTGTCCCAGAAGGAAGCTTCTTCTAAAGATGATGCACAAGAAACAAACAGTTTGCTGAAAACAAGCAGACTAAGGACATCGATTACTGGAACCATGTCCTGTGGTCTAATGAGACCAAGATAAACTTACTTGGTTTAGATGGTCTCAAGCGTGTGTGGCGGCAACCAGGTGAGGAGTACAAAGACCAGTGTGTCTTGCCTACAGTCAAGCATGGTGGTGGGAATGTCATGGTCTGGGGCTGCATGAGTGCTGCCAGCACTGGGGAGCTACTGTTCATAAAAGAAACCATGAATGTCAACATGTACTGTGACATACTGAAGCAGAACATGATCCCCTCCCTTCGGAGACTGGGCCCCAGGGCAGTATTCCAACATGATAACGACCCCAAACACACCTCCAGGACGACCACTGCCTTGCTAAAGAAGCTGAGGGTAAAGGTGATGGCCTGGCCAAGCATGTCTCCAGACCTAAACCCTATTGATCATCTGTGGGGCATCCTCAAATGGAAGGTGGAGGAGCGAATGGTCTCTAACATCCACCAGCTCCGTGATGTCGTCGTGGAGGAGTGGAAGAGGACTCCAGTGGCAACCTGTGAAGCACTGGTCAACTCAATGCCAAAGAGGGTTAAGGCAGTGCTGGTGGCCACAATAATGGTGGCCACACAAAATATTGGCACTTTGGGCCCAATTTGGACATTTTAAATTAGGGGTGTACTTACTTTTGTTGCCAGCAGTTTAGACAATAATGGCTTTGTGTTGAGTTATTTTGAGGGGACAGCAAATTGACACTGTTATACAAGCTATACACTCCCTACTTTACATTGTAGCAAAGTGTAATTTCTTCAGTGTTGTTACATTAAAAGATATAATAAAATATTTATGAAAATGTGAGGGATGTACGCACTTTTGTGAGATACTGTATATAAATGCTGGCTGCAGAACAACAATGTAAAAAGGTACCAGCATGTGTAGATGGCCATTTTTGATTCATGTACACTAAGGCTTCATGTACACGGGACGTTTTTACAACCTCTCCTGAACGATTTAAGGTCCGTTTTGTCGTGTTTACATACTGCGTTTAGCAGCGTTTTGCTGCATTTGCGTTTAGGAGTGGTTCTAACAAAAAAAAGCGAAAAACGCCTATAAACGAAACGTGGGCTACCGCGTTTAGACGTGTTTGGCGTCTGAAATGTCTGAAACTTCGGCGTCTGAACTGATTTTTTTGCCTTCAAAAAAGGCCTATAAACAACAGTAAACGAACCTGTGTACATGTACACATAAGATAGCATTGTATGAGTTCAGGGGCAGTTGAAAAAAGTGTCCAACTGCCTCTGAACGTCCGTTTACCAGCAGCAGTGTACATGGGGCCTTACTTATTACTCAATCCCCAATCAGCAGGCTCAGCCTCTAGTACAACTCCCTCTACAGCTGCGTAGAAAATGGGATCTGTTACTAGCTGTACAGAGCTTCCAAATCTACCATGTCTTTTATCTGTGCAAATCAACTCAAATACGTTTGTAAAATGTTTACTCATCTCTTGTAATGAGAACTTCTTAAAACAATAAAGCACTTAAAATCTACATATCAGGAATAATATTTAACTTTAACTTCATTAGCAGCATACATGTCTTTTAATGACATTGAATGCTGGAATGAAAATACACTTACCTGTGCACAAAGTTGGTCTTTGTATTCCTGCAGCGCTTCTGAGACTTTAGCGACCCGTCTATTCTGAAATTTAAACAGTTAAACCAAATTAGAAGTTTATTCATTCTTAACATATTCTACACTTCTTACATTACTATCTGTTTCTTTACTTTAAAGTAGACATTTTGCCAAAACATTTGTTTTAGTTTCGGATAGCATGGGGAATTAGAACTTCTCAGGGTTTTATTACTGTTTGTGTCTGTCCCTTATAGGCAGGATTTCCCTTGAATTCCTGTCCCAGTGATGGTGGCCACTAAGGGAGAAAGTGAGGAGATGCGAGAAAGACAGACAAAAATAAAACATAGCAAAGGCTAAGCGATTTTAAGACATTGTTGGGGACCACCCACCTCAGCTGTAACAACACTTGTTTTGGTATCGTTTGGGTTTCATGTAGACCTGGAAGCACATAGTAATGTCACAGGACCTTCCTGCTGCTATTTCTGCTAATTAATGAGAAGATACGCGCATCATTCGTCTTCTCTTCAAGCCTAGACACATTCAATTTGTGCTAAGAAGTTGAATGATCCATTTCTCAGGATGGGAAGGCGGGTAGAATCTTTTATTTCATGGGTTGTCTGATTTTATCATCGCAGGAAAGCTGGTCATGAGAATCAGGAGCTGTGGCTCAACTGCCTTAAGCCAGACACACATGGATCAAAATTCAGCGGGTTCAGCAGGGACTGGTTGAGTTTCAATCCATGTATGGGCTAGCTGCTTGTACACAAGTCGATCTATCAATTAACTTGTGTACAACCAGCCTGTCGGGTGTTCCCCAATAATCAGTGCTGCCGGCTATAGCCGGCGCCACTGATCAAAGGCTTCCCACCAGCAGAATGCAGCAGGTCAGCAGGAAAGATTCCCTCATCCACATCGAATGTGCGGATGGGGGAATCAGCCCACTTTTTTTTTCATTCAACCCACTGTTGAATTATGTATGGCCTGCCTTAGAGAGATCTACAAGACTGTGCTTTAGACAGCATTAGTGATAATGCTAACCAGCTGGCGCCCACTCCCCCGTATAAAAACACTGCATCTGGCACAGCTACCACTCTTGTCCCCCCCTGGCCCCAAGCCAAACATCCCATGAGTGGGCCCGAATTTCATCTATTCATTCCCCCAACACAATAAAAGTATGATTATATCAAAAATAGGAAGGATAGAGTTTTGTGGAACTACAACAAAGTGAAAATCCCCCCTTATCCCCTATGCACCAGTCTTGTGACATATGTTGTAATCACATGACTGGTGTGTTCCTAATCTGAGAAGAGATCTAATCTTTTCTCCTAATTTATAGACATATGCACCTTTAGCTTTACTAGTTTGGTCCCCAGCCTGCCGTTCCCTAGATAGTAGGGAGACCATCAGGTAGGGCTGCAAGCTTAAGGTGCATGAAAATTCAAAGGGCTGGGTTGGGGGATATGGCTAATAGTAATGGTTTAAACCAGTAACTTTAGCGATGCAGTGCAAGTGAGTGGGTCTATCAGTTCTGTAGGGGGTAGGCCACAGGCAGGCAGAGACTGAGTGTTTCTCCTACATTATACTTAGCTGGCCGCCACAATTATCTAGTTGCAGAGAATTGCAGTTGCAGAGAATTGAGTGGTGTCACAAGATTTTCCACTCTAGTGCACACACCAAGTAGGAACGTATTCAGAGATGCTGTAACTAGTCAGGGGAGCAAAAGTGTCTCCACAGAGCAGATTTACCCTCTTTATTTATTCTGGTGACCATTGTTAGCAGAGAAGAAAATGATGGGAAAATCCCAAAGTTTAGGTTGCCACCAAGCAGAAATAAAGTAGAAAGTATGTCCGATGGGGAGACTTGAAGTGTCAACTACTATCTAATATGGGATTTTCCTCATATCGGAGAGATTTTCACTCACTTCCTGTTGTGTCTACAGGACAGGAAGTGAATGTACATCTCCCCAATAGGACATGGGTGGTGAAAAAAAAAAAATTGACATGGGATTTAATCTTCCCTTACTCCAAAATGAAAAATGTTTTGGCTTTACATTTACTTTAAACTAATAATTCTTTACAGTAAATGAAGCCAGTGGCGTCACTATGGGGTGCGGGAGGTGCGGACCACACCCGGTTGACACCCGCTAGATGGGTGACACCAAGTCCGGCAAATGTTTTTTGTAGAGGGTGCAGCCGATCACCCCAGCTTGTTTTCCTGTTTCAACTCTGTAACAGAGGAGAGGTACAGCTGCAGGCTGCATGTTCTAGAGAGCCTGCTTCTCCCTCTGTTGAGACCAGCAGAGCAGCTGTGAGTCTGTGACAGGGAGTGAGGCAGAGCCAGCTCACTGTGTTCCCCCGCTAGCTCCCCCTTCTCCGGTCAGCAGCACAAGCACGGAGATCAAAAACACACAGAGCGGGCTGTGTGTGCATTCTTCTTCCTCACCCTTCTTCTGTCAGCAGCAGGGGGGTGGGGAGGTGGTGATCAATAAAGCAGCGGCAGGACTGAGCAGCTTGCAGCAACCAAATGGTGAGCGGTAATGTGTAGTAACCTCTAGCAACCAAATGGCGAGTGGTAATGTGTAGTAACCTCTAGCAACCGAATGGTGAGCGGTAATGTGTGGTAACCTCTAGAAAGCAATCACTGAGCCGTAATATGTAGTAACCTCTAGCAACCAATCAATGTGCAGCAATCAGTGAGCAGTAACCTTTATCAACCAAATGGTGAGTGGTAATGTGTAGTAACCTCTAGCACAGATCAGCGTGCAAGCACCAGCAGCATCATTTACAGAAGCCGGCTTAGGGCCTGGCCCGAAACTAGCCTGCCCAGCATCTGTTAAATGGGAAAAAATGTATTGGGGGAGGGGGGTGACACCATGTTTTACTGCACCAGGTGACACCAGCCCTAGTGACACCACTGAATGAAGCAACTTATTAAAATGGTAAAGTTCACTCAATTTACTTTGGTCTTTGTTCTTCATAATTGCCAGGATAATAAAAACACGCACATCTAAACAACATCGGTATGTGGGCAGAAGGAAAAACTCCCTGAAGCCTATGTTGAATCGCTTCCTCTTCCTCCGCATCACCAATCCCCAAATCTCCAAAGCAGGTTTGGCTGTAAGGAACTTCTTATTACAGGAATATTTCACATTAGACTTTCTGTTTGTGTGAATAAAGCTGGCCATGCAAGAAGTGAATTTTGGCCAGTTCTGGATGAAACTTGCTTAGTAGGTTTCCCTGTCAGCTGCATACTACCGACATCCCTTGATTGAAAAATAGAAGGAGCCGAGTGCAAATTTGTCAGCCAAATAGCACGAGCATCCAAACAGATGCAGGCACTGTTTGGGCATTTTGATAGTTGCTGGGGCTGTCTGTCAAAATACAATAGCCGCAACTGAAGATTCATTCATCTATGCTGTGCAGGCTGACTGGAAAAAAGTTTATATGGCCAGCTTTAGAAACATTGAGTGCGTCTTCTCACACTGCCAGCAGGTGTGTTCCAGAATCGCGAGATTACAGATAAGTGCACTGGGGTAAAATACAGAAATGCCTGGATGAAAGGATTTTGATACTGAGAACAGTGTTGTCACTTTGCATTTCTGAGCACTATACAGCTTCAAAACTTACCAGATAAGTATTGTAAACCCGAGATTGCTTGCTTTCCTGAGGACTCAATTTGAGTCCTTGCAGAATTCTCAGTATTTCAATTGCAAGCTTAAGTGGTGGATCTTGTCCTTCTTCCCAAATGCTTATATCGTTCCATAGCTGGGTAAAAAGTGGTATACATGGTGTAGAATGAGAGTGGGGAATGTAGAACGACCTGGGGACACAAAATCAAAATTAACTTTACAATTACTTAAAGTGTTTGTTACCCCATATTCCTGATATGTGCCTGCTGTACCATGTACTTGTATGAGAAAGTATCCTGTTCTCTTTGTATTGTTTCCTTTATGTGGAATCACTGGTGTTCCTGTCAGTCCCTCTGTTTTTCTATTAAAAACTGGCCACACTAAGCAGGAAAACACATCGTGGTCAGTTCTCCAGCTGTGCTGGAAACTCAGCCCGCTCTCCTCCAAGGATCATGCTTGTCCTGCCCCCCCCCCCCCCCACACACACACACACACACACAATCTTTCACTGGGAAGCTCAGCGTGCTGCTGTCTCTCCTCCCACTAGCTCTTATGCAGCAGGAGAACAGAGAGAATATGATCACTTCTAAAAAGGGAAAAAAAGTTATTTATAATAAAAAAATTTTTATATCTACTGTATACACAAATGTTTTGCCTTTCAATTCAATTTTAAACTGAATAGGTTGTTTTACAAGGTGATTGCTTACAATCATTTTAAGGCTTTACAATCATTTTAAGGATTTTAAAAACTGCTAAGCAGTGGCGGCTGGTGCTCGATAATTCGGTGCGGTAAACCAACGCCACCCCCCCGGGAGACGAACATTATCGCAAGGGAACACGGGGAACACCTTCCCCTACCGCCACGGGAGACGAACAGCCTCCTTACCACTGTCCTGCTCAGACTCTCCCCTCCTCAACCAGGTAGTGCTCGGTAGCTGAGCCGGATGCTGGATGGTGAGCCATCCCTGGAGTGGCGGCTGGTGGGTCTATCGGTCTTCCCCTTGCTTTTCCCCTGGCCATGCGTCTCCTCCCTCCTCCTCCCCTTTGGCCAATAACATCGCTTCTCCTTTCGGTCAATTGGGAAACCCGCTTCCTGATTGGCTGGGAGGAGAATCATTGTGAGAATAGCGAATATTCATTTGCTATTATCACACAACTGGGTGGGCTCAGAGCGCATGGCTCTGCGCTGCGAGCCCACCCTTTTTTGAAGCCTATTAGAGCCTCTGGTTTTAATCGTGTGCTTAACCCCCCCAATTGGAATCCATGGTCCAGCGCCCTGTATGTAGATTAGGGGGCTGGATGCATTAACGGGGCGGGGGGGGGGGTTTGGGGGCTCGGTGCCCATGCATGGACAGGCCACCACTGCTGCTAAGAGGTATACAAACTGAAGTAACTTATTATTATTTATTTCAGGTACTTATATAGCGCCATTAATTTATGCAGCACTTATCTGGTATACTGGGTTATATTAAATATCTGGTATTATATAGCATACTGAACTGTATAAGAAGGTTATAAGAAAGATTAGTTCTTTCTGATTAAATCTAGGCTAACTACTGCACAAGCATGGAGACATCTGCCCAATGCTTGTAGTGCCCACCACTACCTCTAGCACAATTGGCCTAATAAAATAAAGATAAAGCACAGTTAACACCATCTACCAAAGTGTGATGCAACTGGCCAGCTTGAACATACAGTCTATATGCACAATATATGCAAACTAAAAAAAAAAAAAAAAACATTTTATAAGCAAATGTTTGCTATATGTTAATGTTAATAAATGGTTATACCAGTTTAGCATCTCATGATGTGTTGTGTATATATGGAAGCTACTTATGACCTGATCTTATGACTCATATTTCCTTTTTAAAAGCACGGTGCACATTAGTAACTAAAAAGAGCAGGGATGCCTGAAATGCTATATTATTGATTTTTGATGCAGCTTATACATTTATGCTCACTGTGCTGTGCTGTGTACCCCCCCCCCTATTATATATAGATCCTTTTGGTGTGTGTGTGTTTTTTACAAATGCATCTTACATGTAGTCATTTTCAAATCCTTCATCTTCTTCGTCACTGTCATTTGCTCCAATATAGAAGTACACTGAAATAAGAGAAATTCACAAAGTGAAAAGTGTAGTTAAGCATGAGCTCCAATAAGATGAGTTTATTTACGGGACAGGAGGTGAAGGGACATCTTCCCAATGGATACAGATTGCAAAAAACTGAAGAGGGTTATAACTTTCCTTACAAACAACCATCCAAAATGAAAAAAAAAAAAAAAGGTTTTGCCTTTAGTTCTACTTTATTATTAAAACATATTTTGTATGGGATATTGACATTTAAGGTTGAAGGGTTTGTTAACCCAAAAAACTCAAACACTGCCTGACTCTCTATTAGAGCCTGGCAGAGCACATTGTACCTGTCTTATAAAAAAAAAAACAAGCGCTGTAAGTACCTATTTAGAGTTGTCTTCAGGCCGGTCACATGACTCGCGGCCGCTGTACAGCTCCGATGGATGGATATTGTAGGAGGGGCCGTGATCTCCCTCTGACATCAACTGGGGAGATCATATGGCTGCTTGGCCTCTCCTGCACTAGCCATGCAAACCAGCCGAGAGTCACGTGACCGGCTTGAAGACAGCGCTAAAACGGTATTTACAGCGCTTGTTTTTCTAAAAGAATAATGCAGTGTGCTCTGCCATAATATGAAAGAGTTTCTGGCAGTGAGCAAAAAACATTTAAAATTTTACTAGGAGCGGGGGGGGGAGGAATAGGGGCGGGGGGGGGGGATAGGGGCAGGGGGCGGAGACACAGACATGAGCTGACATGCAGGAAGGAGGGTGTCACAGACCTAGCCGGGACAGAGGCTGTTGGAGAGGACTGTATGCAAGCCTGTTGCCTTTTGATTATGGGCCCTAGCATTTGGGGGAATGGTGCTCTCTGTGAGCTGTATGCCTGGGGACCCTGGGGTTGGTGTTACGTTGGATTCAGCTCCATGTCCCCCCAAAACACACAGACTCTGGAACCCGTTATATGCCATATTAAAATGATAAGACTGAATTATACTGTTGGGACACATACTGTGAGGAGATGCTAATGTCATCAACTCCACTCACCTGTCTGATGTCAGCTATAATGTGTTTAATGTATATAAGTTTAGTCTAGGTTCTAAGGGTATTCAACTCATTGTTGTTTGTTCTAATTAACCCTGTGTTGATGTTTATGGTAATGTGTGTAAATTGAATGAGCTGATCACATTGTCCTCTATACAATGTAGGAGACGGGACGACTCCTATTGGAGCTCATGTTAATTAGGTTAGCTTTGAGTCATCCTGGTGTATAAATGTGTGGGAGATCTCAAATAAAGGGTAGTTCTGATGTACTCCAAGACTGGTGTTGTCTAGTTTTTGGGGGTTCCTATAGCCAGATCCATTGGACTCGTGTTCCAGAACTTAGGAAGCGGTATACTGACGGAAGCACTCAAGCGGAGTGTGGGACGTTCCGTGACATTGGTGGCAAGCAGCGGGAAAGCTTCCTGAAGTCTGGGACATCCAAACCTCCAACTGGATCCAAGATCAGCATAGCAGACTTCAGTCACCCCAGCGGAGATATGGACCTGGCATCAGAGTTCCCGGGGCTGCTGCGGATCATCCTTTCAACATACACCAGGACTGTGTCTGAGGATGAATACCTGGATCTTAGGCAGCAAATTCGGGTGGAGCTCTGGATTGCAGCCCTCCGTCTCGCTGGTATAAAACAGGGCAAGTGCTTTCCAACCCAAGAGCAACGGGCCAGTGACCAACGGGCATTGCGGATGGCATTCCTGGGAGAGCAGCCCCAGGAGCAATGGGTGACTGAGTTGGACAGGTTGGTCCAGCAGGAGATAGAGCTGGACAATCGTTATCGGGCTCTGCAATGGCACGCAGAGGAGGGATATTTAGGGGAGACAACAGAATGCTCTCCGGAGGGATATGACTTTGGCGGCCCTGGATTGCTGTGGGAGAGCCTTACAGATCTTTTTATGTTTGGCGATGAAGGGGAACCTGACCTTGAGGACCTGAGAGACTATAGAGAGTCTATGCTCGGTCTTGCAGGGGTCTCAGAGCTCAAACCTGATCTGGACCATTTGCTAAGGAAGGAACAGCATCTGGAAAGGGCATACAGGAAACTGCTAGGACAAGTTCAGCAGCATGCCAGAGAATCGGCAGTGGAAAATCCGGAGATTGCCGTCCCCAAACCTGAAGTGCTGGCAACAGGGCAGAGCTCTGCTAACCTCTGCCCAAAAATGATAGCATCTTCTGGGTTCCATGGACAGGAGATGGTGAACCTCTATCCCCAGACATCAGTTGCAGAGACATGGGATTTGATAGACTTTTCTGCTGAGGAAGAACAACCTGATGAGCCTCCAGCAGAAGAGCTGCTATCAGGGCCAAAGTTCACTGTGCTCTGCCCAGCACCAACAGTGGCTTCGGCCTTCTTGAGAGAAGAGGTAGTCGGCCTTTCTCCCACAACACTGACAGGGACATGTGATTTTCTGCCAGCAGCATCTATGGAGTTAAAACAAACTTCTCCAGCTGAAGATCTGGTAACTGAACAGAGGGTCCAAGACCTCTGTCCCACGCTTTTACCAATTCCAGAGACTGGGGATTTAATAGACGTTTCTGTAGAGGAGGAACCACCTGGCAAACCCCCAGCAGAAGTGCTGGCAACCGGACAGAGGGTCCAAGACCTCTGCCCCACACCTGCAGCAATTGTGGAGGCTCAGGCTGAGAAGATGGCAATCACTTCCCAGCAGCAGATACAGGGGGAGAAGGGAGAGGAGGTGTGTGTTTTCCCTCCCCAACAGTTGGCCAGGGTGGAGGAAGTGGGCTTTCCTCCCCAGCAAAGATCCGTGTACCTGGGAGACAGTACCATCGACATGTCGTCCCAGCAGCCAGATGAGGGAATGGAAAAGGAAGCAGCCGGCTCACCTCCCCAATGGCAGCTACACAGTTTGGGAGTGGAGGAAGCCAGCCTCCTGCCCCAACAGTTAGCCGGAGCAGAGGATGCGGAGTCCCCAGCAGAAGTGCTGGCAACAGGGCAGAGTGCTACCAACCTCTGCCCAGCACCGGCAACAACTACAGAGTTCCAGGGAGGCGGGGCAGTCGGCCTCCCTCTCCAACAGTTAGCCGGAACAGATGGTGTGGGGTTTCCAGCAGAAGGGCTGGCAACAGGGCCGAGGACTGCTGGACTCTGCCCTCAACTAACAGAGGATGGATTTCCTGTGAAGGTGGATGGGACTTCAGTCTCCACCTGTATACCCCAGGGATGCTGGGCAGTGGGCCCAGATCCCCAACAGCATGACAGAGTGAGCCCAGTCACCCTGTCTTCTCTCCAGCGGCAGAAAGGATTCCAGGGAGAAGAGCCAGTCCAGGCCTCTCCCCAGCGGCAGATATGTTCTCTGAGAGAGGCAGAGGTTGGCTGGGTGAGTAATACTCTGTTTGGAACAATTTGTTTAGGGTACTGTGTGGGTACAGGCAGTAGAGGACTGGAACTACTGACTAACTTCGGAGTCAACCCGTCTGGGGTCTCCTCCTGTGTTAGTCTCCTGCCGAAAGGGGAGAAATGTCACAGACCTAGCCGGGACAGAGGCTGTTGGAGAGGACTGTATGCAAGCCTGTTGCCTTTTGATTATGGGCCCTAGCATTTGGGGGAATGGTGCTCTCTGTGAGCTGTATGCCTGGGGACCCTGGGGTTGGTGTTACGTTGGATTCAGCTCCATGTCCCCCCAAAACACACAGACTCTGGAACCCGTTATATGCCATATTAGAATGATAAGACTGAATTATACTGTTGGGACACATACTGTGAGGAGATGCTAATGTCATCAACTCCACTCACCTGTCTGATGTCAGCTATAATGTGTTTAATGTATATAAGTTTAGTCTAGGTTCTAAGGGTATTCAACTCATTGTTGTTTGTTCTAATTAACCCTGTGTTGATGTTTATGGTAATGTGTGTAAATTGAATGAGCTGATCACATTGTCCTCTATACAATGTAGGAGACGGGACGACTCCTATTGGAGCTCATGTTAATTAGGTTAGCTTTGAGTCATCCTGGTGTATAAATGTGTGGGAGATCTCAAATAAAGGGTAGTTCTGATGTACTCCAAGACTGGTGTTGTCTAGTTCTTGGGGGTTCCTATAGCCAGATCCATTGGACTCGTGTTCCAGAACTTAGGAAGCGGTATACTGACGGAAGCACTCAAGCGGAGTGTGGGACGTTCCGTGACAGAGGGGGTGAGGGGGAAGAGAGGAGAGCAGAGGGGACAGCATGACGGTGGGCCGCACTTAGACCACGGTGATCAGGGCGGAGCTGCCCAGATTTTCATGGTCTGTTTAGAGAGGGGATACAGAAAGTGCCAGATTCAGTTTTTTTTATAGTTTGGGGGGTGGGGGCAGATTACACAGCACAAGCACTGTGCTGTTTAATCTGCTTTAAGGTACAAGAAAATCTATTTTGGAGGGGGGGGTTTAACAAACGCTAAAAAGCTTTTTTTAAATAATGGTGCATTTATTTGGGATAACATATAAAGTCCACAGGTGTAAACCTTTTTGACCATGTGACCAATTACTATTGGATTCTTTATTATCATATCCGAAATGTAGGCAGCATGGTGGCACTCCTGATTTTGGCGCTGGGTTTATTTGAGGCTGTGACTCTATTTGTATGGGGTCTAATGCATATTCATACCACTTGAAATTTTCCACATTTTGTCATGTTACAACCAAAAACATAAATGTATTTTATTGGGATTTTATGTAAAAGACCAACACAAATTGGCACATTATTGTGAAGTGGAAGGAAAATGATAAATGGTTTTCAACATTTTTGACAAATAAATATCTGAAAAGTGTGGCATGCATTTGTATTCAGTCCCCTTTACTCTGATTCCCCTAACAAAAATCTAGTGGAACCAATTGCCTTCAGAAGTCACCTGATTAGTAAATAGAATCCACCTGTGTGTAATTTAATCTCCGTATAAATACAACTGTTCTGCGAAGCCCTGAGAGGTTTGTTAGAGAACCTTAGTGAACAAACAGCATCATGAAGGCCAAGGATCACACCAGACAGGTCAGGGATAAAGTTGTGGAGAAGTTTAAAGCAGGGTTAAGTTATAAAAAAATATCCCAAGCTTTGAACATCTCACGGAGCACTGTTCAATCCATCATCTGAAAATGGAAAGAGTATGTCACAACTGCAAACCTACCAAGACATGACCGTCCACCTAAACTGACAGGCCGGGCAAGGAGAGCATTAATCAGAGAAGCAGCCAAGAGGCCCATGGTAACTCTGGAGGAGCTGCAGAGATCCACAGCTCAGGTGAGAGAATCTGTCCATAGGACAACTATTAGTCGTGCACTACACAAATTTGGCCTTTATGGAAGAGTAGCAAGAAGAAAGCCATTATTGAAAGAAAACCATAAGAAGTCCCGTTTGCAGTTTGCGAGAAGCCATGTGGGCTAAAAAGCAAAACGTGGAAGAAGGTGCTCTGGTCAGATGAGACCAAAATTAAACTTTTTGGCCTAAAAAGCAAAACACTATGTGTGGCAGAAAACTAACACTGCACATCATCCTAAACACACCATCCCCACCGTGATACATGGTGCTGGCAGCATCATGTTGTGGTAATACTTTTCTTCAGGGAAGCTGATCAGAGTTGATGGTAAGATGGATGTAGCCAAATACAGGGCACTCTTAGAAGAAAACCTGTTAGAGTCTGCAAAAGACTTGAAACTGGGGGGAGGTTCACCTTCCAGCAAGACAACAACCCTAAACATACAACCAGAGCTACAATGGAATGGTTTAGAGCAAAGCATATTTATGTGTTAGACTAGCCCAAAGTCCAGACCTAAATCCAATTGAGAATCTGTGGAAAGACTTGAAAATTGCTGTTCACAGACACTCTACATTCAATCTGACAGAGTTTGAGATATTTTGCAAAGAAGAATGGGCAAAAATGTCACTCTCTCTAGATGTGCAAAGCTGATAGAGACATCCCCAAAAAGACTTGCAGCTGTAATTGCAATGAAAGGTGGTTGAATACAAATGCACGCCACACTTTTCACATATTTATTTGTAAAAAAAATTGAAAACCATTTATCATTTTCCTTCCACTTCACAATTATGTGTCATTTGGTGTTGGTCTTTTACATAAAATTCATTTATGTTTTTGGTTGTAACATGACAAAATGTGGAAAATTTCAAGGGGTATGAATACTCTTTCAAGGCACTGTAAATACTGAAAAAGTATACACGTCAACATAAAATGACTTACCACTCGGTGAGCGGTCTGAGATGTCTACAGGCATAGTACACTCCATGAAAGGCTCTAATGTCCTGTTTAAAGAAACAAAGCAATGAATAAACTATCTCAGACAGATACATCTAGTTTTTAAAAAAGTCAGTCTATCCAAAAGAGATATTTAAGTTCTATATGGAGCATGGCAGGCTGAATTAGCCCCTGGATTTTTATATTTATTCATGAATGACCTAACAGAGAGATCTCCCTGCCACAATTACTGACTGTTTTTCCATGATGTAAACTTCAAATCCAAACAGTGAGTGAGAAAATAAAACCTTAAAAAAGAAAACCGCTCTGATAGCAATACATAGGCTGCCATTGTTCACCTTCTGAAAATGCTATTTGCCTGTCAAGTCAGTGCAAATGCTCCAATATTAACTTTCTGACCATAGATTTTACGGTTTGGTTGTTTAATATCCTATAGGTCTATCACTTGTAGTGCAAATGCCTGTCCTTAATAGGTTTGAGTGTACTTTTCCACTATAGTATGGTAACAGAGCTCCTGCACTCTGATTGGTGGAAAGTATTTCCCAATCAGAGGAAACAGTGCTTGTTGCCGGGGTGTTAAGGTCATTCTGCTTTGACAGTGAAAGAGGCCATATCCTCTTTTCATGGTCAGATGAGAAGCCAGCCCTACCTTGTGAGCACCAGCGTTCCCCTGTCCTGGAGGAGCACAAGGTTGGGACTGTGTTCCCCAGAGAATTCCAGACATTGTGGAAGCAAGCAGTCCACTGATGAGTGAGACTGTTAAATAACAAGAAAAGTATCAGGCAGCACTTAATAACTTTATTGCTGTTGAAGTGAGTGCCTTTTCTGAGAATTAAGATGTTATTTTGTTCCACACTTGAAGTATTGGGTATACGTTCCTGGGCATGCAGATCAATGAGTTTCCATTGTTTCCAAAGCCACTAAAAAAGAACCTATAAAGTGGGAAGTGAAGTGAGTGTTAGTTAAGGGAAATGGAAGACTGGCCACTGGGTGCAGTGTAAAGAGACAGCATTGGTGTACCACACTTGAGTCTCAGATGTCCCTGCTCAGAGAAACCAATGGGTGCTGCAGGATGTAGCTTGGGCATACTGGCTAAAGCCGCGTACACCCGAGCGGAATGTCCGACAGAAAAAGTCAGACGGAAGCTTTTCATCGTCTATTGTGATCGTGTGTGTGACTCATTTGACTTTTTTTTTTGAAAATTCTGACGGACCTAGAAATGGAACATGTTTTAAATATTTCCTACAGAACCAATTCCTATCAGGAAAACTGCTCGTCTGTATGCTGTTCCGACGGACCAAAAACGACGCTTGCTCTCAAGCAAGCTACTGGCTATTGAACTTCCTTTTTCTAGTCCCGTCGTAGGTGCTGTACGTCACCACGTTCTGAACGGTCGGACTTTGGGTTGACCGTGTGTAGGCAAGACCGCTTGAATGGAATTCCGTCGGAGTTCCATCGGAGAAACCTTCAGAGTTTATTCTGACGGCAAAACCGGTCGTGTGTACACGGCATAAGTGTGCAACTCTGAGGCTCCCAATGCTACAGAAGTGTTTTTAGCTGTGTATTTTACATTTCCCTCTCTTTACTTTAGGTGTGGCCCTCAGTGCCGGACATTAAAAGATTTTCTATGGTCAACCAGGTCTTAAAAGCCTACCAGGAGTTCTGACTTTATTATGACCTAGCTGGCTGCATCCTTGTTCTGAATTTGTGACCAAGAAAGTATGAAAGCCATTGGGTCACGCCAACAGTCAAATAACTACCACATTTTAAAGAGGTCAACAATAACGACCTATGTATTTTTATTATTAGCACAATTTTTCTTTAATATATACAACAAATTTCAAAAAGATGTAACCTTTAACCTAAATTCCATGTTTAAAGTTTTTTAGCAGATATTAGGTCATATCTGGTTTCTTTCATATCATAGCTGATCATTTATTTAACCACTTCAGCCCTGGACCATTTGGCTGGCAAAAGACCAGAGCATGTTTTGCGATTCAGCACTGCGTCACTTTATCTGAAAATTGCACGGTCATGTGACGTGGCTCCCAAACAAAATTGATGTCCTTTTTTCCCCACAAATAGAGCTTTCTTTTGGTGGTATTTGATCACGTCTGCATTTTTTATTTTTTGCGCTATAAACAAAAAATAGCGACAATTTTGAAAAAAACGCATTTTTTTTTACTTTTTGCTATAATAAATATCCCCAAAAAATATATAAAAAAACATTTTTTTCCTCAGTTTAGGCTGATACGTATTGTTCTACATATTTTTGGTAAAAAAAATCGCAATAAGCGTTTATTGATTGCTTTGCGCAAAAGTTATAGCGTCTAAAAAATAGGGATAGTTTTATGGCATTTTTATTAATAATTTTTTTTTTTACTAGTAATGGCGGCGATCAGCGATTTTTATCATGACTGCGACATTATGGCGGACAGATCGGACACTTTTGGCGCTATTTTGGGACCATTTACATTTATACAGAGATCAGTGCGATTAAAAATGCATTGATTACTGTGTAAATGTGACTGGCAGTGAAGGGGTTAACCACTAGGGGGCGCTGTAGGGGTTAAGTGTGTCCTAGGGAGTGATTCTAACTGTCGGTGTGGGGGGGATGGGCTATGTGTGACATGACACTGATCACAGCTCCCGATTACAGGGAGCTGTGATCAGTGTCAGTATCACTAGGCAGAACGGGGAAATGCTTGTTTACATCAGCATTTCTTCCTGTCCGTGAGACGATCATGGGTATCGGACCCGCGATCACACGCACAGAGATCACAGCGTGCGCGCGCCCGCAAGCCACTTCGTAAAAGGCATCATACAGGTACGTTAATATGCCTGTACGTGCCCTTCTGCCGACATATATCGGTGTGAGCCAGTCGGAAAGCGGTTAAAGAGTTGTTGGGGGGGGGCGCATGTGTGGCGCAAAGCAGGAAGGAAGCAGAGGCTAGGAGCTCCATGAACGACGGAGACTGACTGCGCTTCCCCGGGGCTATACAGACACACTTTCACAGCAATTGCAGACCGCCCCCCCCCCCGGCGGAACGATCAGCGCATGCCTGGATCCAGAAATCGCCGCAATAAACTGGATCAAAGGTCTCTAACTAACTACCTGGTTTAGGTGAGGGAGCAGAGCAACATGTCCCAAGATGGCACTCGGACACAGCCACGTTCTCAGGCTGAAGAGGCATCCCCAACATACTCCATGGGTGACGGTGAGTATGCTGTACAACTCACAAAAGCTGATCTGAATGAAAGTCTCACTGTCATGTATGACACGATAGCACAGAAGTTTCAATCAGAGCTGCACAAATCCACTAACACCTTATCCCTGGAGATAGCAGCATTAGGCACCAGGACTGACTTATTAGAAACAAAACATGATGAGCTCAGCCTAGTCTACACTGATCTCAGGAAAGACCACAAATCCCTTTCTGAAACTGTGATACAGCTCCAAGCCCACCTGAAGGACCTGGACAACAGGACCAGACGTAACAACTTCAGGGTGCGAGGGGTCCCAGAGACCATAATGGATCTGCTTCCTGTGGTACAAAAACTGTTTAATTCTCTTCTCCCTGACTCTGCCTTGTCTGCGTTTACCTGCGACAGGATTCACAGAGCCCTGCGTCCTAAACCCCCACCTGAAAAACCCCCGAGGGATATTGTGCTCTGCCTTAAAGATTTCCTGATTAAGGAAAAAATCCTCAGGGCCTCCCGCAATACTCTGAATATACAATATGAGGGCATTTCTATCCAAATATACCCTGACATATCGCCTACAACCCTGGCTAAACGCAGGAGGATGAAAGAGGTCACTTCTGTTCTTCAGTCCACCAGGATTTGGTATCGCTGGGGATTTCTATTTAAGATGCAGGTTCCCCACAAAGGCATGACATACACGGTCACCACGGTTCCAGAGGGTAAAGAGCTCTTGGTGAAGTTGGGCCTCCTCAACGCAGCTGTGCTTCCTAGGCTATTTTCCACTCCACGATCAGCTCCCATCTGGGCTACTCCATCTCCAAGACAGGATAATCGGAGTCAACATTAATACTTGCTTCTCCCCCTCCTTTGTGTTTTTTTCCCCCTTTCTCTTCCTTTTAAGGTTACGGATGACCGAACGAAGCAGGCATGCTCATTAACCACTGGACACTCTCTTGGCCGTGCTGAGGTCCGGTTGCGCTCGTTTGACTGTCCCCCTACTCTAATTCAGTCCCTACCTGTTGGCTCCACCATGGATCAGGAGATCCTGTCCCGAAGGACCCCTACAGGTGCCTGGAAAACTCAGTTCCTTGGAACAATTTTTTCCACAGCTACACTTTATTAGAGTAATGGACCCTTTGGTCCGAATTGACACTTTTCTTTTGGTCAGGGTGAGAGCTTTTCCCCTGACCCCACCAGCTAACTTTAGCCATTTTTTTGCTTGTTTTTCTGGTTCATAGACTTTTTATTTTTTCCTTATTTTTATTGTTTAGTTCTGTTCACTCTGCATTATCAAAGTACTACCTATATGGTTGCTCTACATGTTAAGCTCAATGTATGGTGTTGGTATTCTACTCACCACTTATTTTCTCAGTCTGATCTCTTTAGAAATGTACTGTCAGCTGTTTTATGGACCTACTCCTCGACCTGTACTCCTATGGACTCCTTAGCTACCCCCCCCCCAAATAGGAATTGGGTCTTGAGGTGATTTCCCATAACGTTAACGGTTTCAATACCCAATACAAAAGGAAAAACGCATTCAGATCTTATAAAACCTTGGAAGCAGTCATACTACTGCTTCAGGAAACACATTTTTCCACTCACAACCACCCATCCTTCCTAGACAAGTCCTTTAAACAGGGCTACTTTACCACATACAAGTCCAGGTCGAGAGGGGCGGCTATACTGATCAAAAATTCGGTCATGTTTGATGTACACCAGACTTATAAAGACCCAGATAGCAGATTTGTAATAATCAGAGGATCACTTCAGGGTAAGATGGTCACCTTAGCCTTAGTGTATGCTCCGAATACATCCCAAACTTCCTTCTACAAATCATTCTTCCAGGTGCTTGACAGATATCACTCACCTCACCTCCTCATAGGGGGAGATTTTAATTTAATGGCCCATCCCAAATTGGATAGAAGTCGGGCAGGCCCCGTAAATAATTAATTTCCTAAAACCCTTCAACATTCCCCTTGGATCACGCCAACTAATAGACTTCTGGAGAGTCCATAATGTGGGATCCCGAGGATACACGTTTTACTCCCACCCTCACGATAGTTACTCCCGACTAAACTACATATTTTGCTCCCCTATTCTAGTCGCGTACTCCACATCTGCTGATATATAAATATGCCCCTGGCCTGATCATCACAGTGTCATGCCTCTCATGCATGGGACTCCCTAGCGCAACAGGGTCTTGGCACCTCAACGACTCCTTACTCACAGACCCCAGCTTAGTTAGCCAACTATCTGAACGCTTCACTGAATATTTTCTCCAAAATGACATCGAAGGGATTTCCTCCACGACTTTATGGGCGGCCCATAAGGCTGTGATAAGAGGTCATCTGATTGAAATAGCCATTACTAGAAAACGCCAAAAACAAAAAGATATTCTCACTCACTAACAATGGATCTTGAGAAACTTTACCACAGACACAGCCAAACCCCTTCTCAGGAATTAATGAATCAAATCAACAGCAAGAGAAGTGCCCTAGACACCCTACTCTCAGAAAAATCCCTCCACTGGTCTAAAGCCAGATTCCTCTTGTACAGCAATTCGGCTTCGGCTATGTTTGCCAGGAAGTTGAAATAATCCATCCAACCCACGCATTCATACAAATTCAAAATTTCATACAAAAAGATAGTAATGGTAACCCCACCACCCACCAGAAAGACATTTTAAAGATCTTTTCCTCCTACTACCAATCACATCTGTCCTCCCCACCACCCCAATCCTGCCCAGCCCCTCAGACCTGGTTAGATGCCCTTCAGCTACCTCAACTCACTGTAGAACAGCTTCATATTCTCAACGCTCCTTGCACAGAGGAAGAAATAGCCACTATCATTTCTTCCTTAAAATCGTCCAAATCCCCTGGCCCGGATGGCTATACAGTGCCATACTATAAAAAATGTGCTGGCCTATTGGTTCCTAAGTTGGTCAAGCTATATAACCGTATCCTAGGCGGAGATTCATTCCCCGATGACATGTTGCTAGCAAACATGTCCTTAATACCGAAACCTGGAAAGGATCATTCGCCCCATTTCGGTCATTAATAATGAGTTAAAGATTTTCGAACGTTTACTAGCGGATCGTCTGGCGTCGGTTATCACTTCCCTGGTCTCCCCGGACCAAACAGGTTTCACCCCCAATAGGCAAATCACATATAACATACGGCTAGCCACTAATGTGATACAGGATGCCGACATTATCTCCCGTAAGGTCTTATTACTTAGCTTGGACATTGATAAGACCTTCGACAGCGTCCTATGGCCTTATTTAAACTCCATTTTAGCCAAATTTTGCTTTAATGGGGAAATCATCCATGGCTTTAAGGCTCTCTATCACAATCCCTCGAACCTGTATCAAGCTCCCTGGGTGTAATTCGGAATACAGTGGAACCTCGGATTGCGAGTAACGCAGTTAACGAGCGTTTCGCAATACGAGCACTGTATTTTTAAAAATCGTAACTCAGTTTGCGAGTGTTGTCTCGCAAAACGAGCATGATTCAGGCCAAAGCGGTGTGCAGTACTGCTTTTGGCCTGAGGTGGGGGAACGCCGGAGCCGAACAGAGCCGAACGCCGCCGATCGGCGGCGTTCGGGAATGCACGGAAAGGCCCGAGTACAGCACGGCTGACCTTGGCAAATCAGGGGTAGGAAGTCTTTCCGAGTTTTGCCGAGGTCAGCCGAAGTGTCCTCGGGCCTTTTCGGCCTTTTCCGAGGCTCTCCGGCGCCCCCCCTGCCTCTGGCCGCATGCAGTATTGCATCCTATTGAAGTCAATGCGGAAAAAATTATTTTAGTTTCCATTGACTTCAATGGGAAAAGTCGCTTTAATATGCGAGTACTTTGGATTACGAGCATACTCCTGGAACGGATTATGCTCGTAATCCGAGGTTCCACTGTACTTCACCTTAGGTAGAGGCACTAGGCAGGGCTGTCCCCTCTCCCCCCTGTTAGCCTTGGCGATCAAACCACTGACCCGTTCAATCGCCTCTAACCCTAACATCAAAGGATACATGAAGAATAGCCAAGAAAATAAACTGAGCTTGTACGCGAACAATGTCCTCCTTTTCCTTTCGGACCTTCTAAACTCCCTCCCCAATATACGTTTCTAGTAGGAATTCAAGCAGTAAAAATGTCGATCCTCCCTAAGCTGTTATTTTTCTTTAGAGCCCTACCCCTTTATGTTCCCCACTCTACGATAATGGCTGTACAGTCCGATCTGTTTAAATTTATCTGGCAAAACAAGAAACCCCGTATGAGCCGACAGATGATGTATAGGGTCCAGTCTAGAGGCGGCCTTGGCTACCCTGATCTATGGAAATACTTCTTGGCTACACGCCTCATACAATTTGCTCAATGGCAGGCCTCTTACTCCTCTATTCCTTGGTTACAGTTTGAAAGGACCTCGGTTGTCCCCTTCTTTTTCTAGGATGTCCCCTTTTTAAGAATGTTGCACCACTCAATGGCATAGTGAGCCAGTCCCTGCACCTCTGGTCCCTTTACAGGGTAACATTTAAATTACACCCTAGTTCCCCATGTCTAGCCTCCTTCCTAGGTGATCCCCAGTTCCCCCCAGCCTTTAGCAAGGATAAAGAGTTCTCAAATTGGATATCACAGGGCTTTATGAGTCTAGTCTCTTTGCTACAGGGTTCATCCTTTTGCTAATTTGAACATCTCCAACAGAATTATGCCCTTCACAGCTCTGAATTATATAAATACCTACAAAGTCAACATTTCTTCTCTAATATGTTATCTTAAGCGGATGATGGGGCTGTAGCACTATTTGAGAACCTCTGTGTGGAGGCCTCTAGAGACAAGGGACTATCTCAACTTTATATCAATACCTTAATGACTACAATAGTACAGCCAAATCACCAGCTATGCTGGGATTGGAGGCAGAGACTGGCCAAGAGATCTCGGAGGAGGATTGGCATGGCATGGTCACCAACATGCACAAATGCACACGTTCCATCGCCATTAAGGAAACTGTTGTCAAGCTGCATACCCGTTGATATTTTACCCCCTTTAGATTGAATAAGATTTTCAGAGGCACTCTTCTCCATACATTCTGGAGCTGCTTGGTGCTAAAACCCATATGGCAAAAAGCCTCCTCGTTGTTGCTCCAGATAACAGGTGCACCTGTGGCCCTGACTTACCAGATATGCATCTTATTTGCAGAGCTCCCAAAGGTCCCCCCCCCCCACCAAAAGCTGGCACACACACTTTTCAGCGCCATCCACTGGGCAATTGTCCTAAACTGGCGGAGTCCCTCTGTTTCATGGTCACAGGTGTTCCTTCGCATGGAATCCATTAAATTGATGGAAAGGGTACACCACACCCTCATGGATACCATGCACGTCTTTGAACGTAAATGGGCTAATTGGTCGCCTCATCAGTTATAACCTAAGTTTGAAGGGCTTCCCTATTACCATGCATTTATATTTTTGTGCTTGCTCAAATATATAAAAAAAAAAACGTTTGTAAATAAAAAGAGTTGTTCAGAGGACCAATTTTGGTTTTACTAAATGTGTTTTAACAATGACCTGTGGTATGGAGACTAGATTGTTTTCCTCCAGGGAACATGCTAAATTACCTTTGCAGACCTATTAGTAAAAAGGTCACATTCGGGAGGCCAAGGTGTTTTGAAGATATTTCCAATGACATGGCTATTTTGCTTACAGAAGCCTTTACTGGCCACCAGTAATGTTTAATAGAGCTGAAAGAGACTTTGGCTATTTTTAGATCTGCCTTGATAAGTAAGTGATTTATCATTTTTATTTTTATGTTAATAGAATGTGGTTCTGTAGTGGGACTTCACACGTTTTTGATGCGTTTTTTATGCTTTTTTTGTAGGAGGAGAAGACTGGATTTTATACACATAACTCTGCCAAAAACACACTGAAAACGCATGTACATGCAGTATACTTGCAGTTTAACTGCACTGCCATTAAAGTATCTGCACCTTTTCAAAAACACGCTGCAGCTGTGCTGCATTGCTATGAATAGGCACCATAGAAAATAATACAATTTCCTTTGTCATGCAGTGTAGTTTGACAACAAGCATAGGAGAAAGCACACTTGTGTGAAGGGGGGGCTTACAATTAGTTTACATTAGTTACATCAGCACGCATTTGCTTTTTTGTCAATTGCAGGTAACATGCAATGCACATAGAAGCATAAAGTTCTTAGCCGTATGACTAGATTACCATTTACGCTATTACACTGTGCATTACCACAGACACACGAGGCCAGAACTTGAAAAAGGATCCATAAAGTTTTTTTCTATGAAATCTACTAAAACATTTGGATTATTTTCAGTTTTTTGTGTTTTTATCTTGCAATGTATGTACGTTAGATGTGTTAGCACGCATCAGCATCAGTTTATGTGTGTTTAAAGCATTTACATGGAATCATAACTTTAGTTACTATGCATTTCTAACAGTCTGACCAAAAAAATGCATTTTCTTCAATGAACATGGGTCATTTATTTATAGAGCAACATTATGACCTTAAAACAGCCATTCCACTGCTTAAAAAAAACTCAAAACACAGGCACGTCAGGTATGCCTTACAAAGATGTCCTCTACTTTGTTGCTCTGGGACTACAGCAATGATACTATCATTTTAATAAATGGGAAGGAGGAAGTGGGGGAGTGTCATGAGAAGGAGAGCTTGGTCATATGACCTGTCAAAGTCATGTTACTGGGTTCTCCTCCTATCATGCAATGTTCTCTGCAGCATTATGCAAAAAAAAATGTCTGTTATAAATAGCCCCTATAATAACTTAGTGCATTGCACATTAACTCATGTGCTGCTCATATAAATGAGGCCTAACTCTGCATTAAAAATAAGTCAAAGCATCAAGTAATCAATAAATGGTAAGTTAGTATACAGAACTATAGAACATTTAGTAACACAGCACAAAGCTGTATTAATAATAATAATAATAATAATAATAATAAAAATAACTTACTATGTTGTATATGTGAGGAGGAAATCCAGCAGTTGTCTACAAAACTAGCACTGTAAGGTCTGGGCTCTTGGACAACACTCAACGATGCAGCAAAGTGAAAGAGGTTTTTTTTTTTTTTTCTCTTTAGTGACGTCTTAGGAATGCTTTTGTAAATGGATCCTGAACAATGTCCCACTATAATAGGTCACTCTACAGCCAGGGAGAAATGGAATGAGAAAGTCTTTAAAACGCTCTAATAACAGGGCAGGGTAAAAATGCTTATAGGAAATACCGGTAAATGCCTTATGAAAAGATCAGCTGAGAAAATAGGAACCACCCAAGCATATATATATGTAAAATCTGTGTGGAGTTTTAAAAGTGACCTTAGATCCTACAATGGTTTGTCATTTCCATATCCATTGTTATTGCAAACAGAAAATTAAAGCTTTACATACTGACCATGCACAATGAGATTGGAAAAAATGTTCAATTATGCATTAAGCTGACCATAGATCCAGTAGAATTCCAAATGAAAATTCTTAGGAAAAGAATATTTAAAGAAAGTTTGTTTATTTTTCTAATCATTTCAAAATCCATGTTTGTTTTCAACCACAGTGATGAGAAAATTTGAAGGAACAGGATGGAATTTTTTTTTTTTTTGAACAAGCAAATTTTATAATGCCCTGTACACACGATAGGATTTTCCGACAACAAATGTTGGATGTGAGCTTGTTGTCCGAAAGTCCGACTGTGTGTATGCTTCATATAACATTGGTTGTTGGAATTAAAAACTGCCTGCTTTCTACTTCTTTGAGCCTTATGCAGGCCATAGATGGTGCGAATTTCTTTCCTGCAACCCCCGGGTTGCAGGAAAGAAATTTGCACTATTCTCCCATAAACATAGACAGTGCTGACAGGGGAATCCTTCCTGCCAATACATTGTATTCTCCCGGCACGGGGGGGGGGGGGGTTCTGGAAGATCTGGAAGAATTGTTTGTCTGTGTCCTGTACTCCCTTCTTGCCTTCTTGGGAGACTATGTAACCCCACATCCCCCCATTCTTTTCTTGGTCTGCAAGTCAGTTAGATTCTATGCTGTGCATAAAACGACAGTGAAAGTGGTTAAATAGTTTAGCAAAAGACAACAGGCAGGGCTGACACCGTTAAGTCCACAAAAATGCTGTGCGTTGTCAGCCCACAATTGGAGATCAAAAGCTGGGTGCATTTCTGTCAGGCCAAATTGTATTTTTCTGTATTTGCAATGGTCTTAAGGGACAAACCATGGGTAAATGTGCATGTTTTGATAAAATATATTGCCTTTTTTTATTTTGCCTTGCTATACACTTTAAGAAGATAGACCCATCTCTACTGGTATTTTCATATGTGCCATCAGACTAGTCACAGAAAGACCACCAATAAACTTTGTTGTTTTTCTGTGTGATGATGCTTCCAGCACCCTCCATTAACTGGCATAATTAAAACAGAAATAGAGAGAGACAGAAAAAAATAATCAGAAAATGTTTCCTTAAATTCTAATTTCACCTTCTAGGTGTGGGGAGGGGTGTCATCCAGGGGATAGTTTTCCTCTGTGACCAGGGTCCAGTTTTAAGTATACTTGCCATGATCTAAGCAATTATTAACTACTCTTTGTATTTTTACATATTATTTGTGTTGATTCACATTAAAACCAAAATCTTTTTTTTGTGTTTACCTGTCTAATCTTAGCTATTAAATAAAAAAAAAATCATGTTGTTTACAATGTTCACAGTTCAGGCTCAAATTTACTCAGATGTAGTTATAATTAAGCCCTCCCTATCCCTCCCTGCCTGCTCTCTTTCCCTCGTTTTGCCCTCATTCACATTAGACTGATTTGTCATGTGATTTGACAGGTCAAATTGCATGACAAGTCGCAGCCTACTGCTGCCACCTTTCCAATTTGTGCGACGCCAACTTTGTGGCGCCGCACCGATTAGCAAAAGTAGTTCCTGCACAAATTTTGGCGATTTCGGATGCAACTTCAATATACATCTGTGCATAAGGCCGCACAGATGTCTTTCAAGTCGCACCTGAAGTCACACTGAAATGCGGCTTTGAAATCAGATGAAGTCGCATGGTTTCGAAGCCGTGTTCAATGTGAACAAAGGCGTAATCAGAAAAAGATTGTCTGAATGTACACAGCTGCTGTTGTGCTTTGTGAAGTCTGTCCCATGGGTGTACTCTATATTAAAGTTCCTTTCAAACCTGCAAGGTCAGCTGTATTAATTTAAATGCACACATGTTGTGTCATGTGTTAACATATGTTGCTTTACTGCAGCCTAATTATTTTAACCACTTAAGGACCAGCCTCGTTTTGGATTTTAGGTGTTTACATGTTTAAAACAGGTTTTTCTGCTAGAAAATTACTTAGAACCCCCAAACATTATATATGGTTTTTCTTCTAACACCCTAGAGAATACAATGGCGGTCATTGCAATACTTTTTTTTGCACCGTATTTGCGCAGTGGTCTTATAAGCGCACTTTTTTTGGAAAAAATTCACTTTTTTGAATAAAAAAATAAAACAACAGTAAAGTTATCCCAATTTTTTTTTATATTGTGAAATATAATGTTACGCCAAGTAAATTGATACCCAACATGTCATGCTTGAAAATTGCACCCGCTCGTGGAATGGCGTCAAACTTTTACCCTCAAAAATCTCCATAGGCGACGTTTAAAAAATTCTACAGGTTGCATATTTTGCGCTACAGAGGAGGTTTAGGGCTAGAATTATTTCTCTCGCTCTACCGGTCGCTGTGATACCTCACATGTGTGGTTTGACCACCGTTTTCATATGCGGGCGCTACTCGCGTATGCGTTCGCTTCTGCGCGCGAGCTCGTCGGGACAGGGGGGTTTTAAAAATTTTTTTTTTTATTTTTATTATTTATTTTAAAATATTTTATTTATTTTTACACTGTTTAAAAAAAAAAAAAAAATTGTGTCACTTTTATTCCTATTACAAGGAATGTAAACATCCCTTGTAATAGAAAAAAGCATGGCAGGACCTCTTAAATATGAGATCTGGGGTCAAAAAGACCTCAGATCTCATATTTACACTAAAATGCAATAAAAAAAAAAAAAAAAAAAGTCATTTAGAAAAATGACATTTGAAAAAATATGCCTTTAAGAGGCGTGGACGGAAGTGACGTTTTGACGTCGCTTCCGCCCAGCAGTATCATGGAGACGAGTGAGCACCATCTTGGCCTCACTCGTCTCCAGACACACCACGCAGAAGGACGCGATCGCCTCCGCCGCTACCGAGGGCACCGGATCGCGGCGGGAGGGGGGGGCCCCTCTCCCGCCACCGATAAAAGTGATCTCGCGGCGAATCCGCCGCAGGGACCACTTTTATCTGAAAGCCGGCCGCCGCACGAAAACGGGGATACCGGGGTTATGGCAGCTAGCTGCTGCCATAACAACGATATCCCCGTTCAAACTTAGGACGTATATAGTCGTGCGGCGGTCAGGAAGTGGTTAATGGGTCGTCCAATGCACCACAATAGATCAAAAATCACGTTTGAAGCATTGGCCACAGCACACCGTTGCAGTACGCATCTGTGATTGGCATCACATTATATCAACATGTGTTACACATTTATATTTTTTAATTTTTACAATATAACCTTTCAACCTTGAGATAGATAGATAGATAGATAGATAGATAGATAGATAGATAGATAGATAGATAGATAGATAGATAGATTTAAATTATATAAACAATGATAAGTCCATGAAAACATCTAAAATATTAATGTTCAAATCCGTGAAGAAATTCAACATAAATCAAGTTCTTAAATATTTGTGTCTCAGTGATGATAAACGATTGAACACCAAAAGTGCACCTTCCACTGTGAAAAAAAAAAGGATGTGCCCTTACCAGATGGCTAGACTCCACGTTATAGGAGCCTAGCAAAGCGTGGATTGGTGTAATACACGCGATCTGTATTCTGTTGAATACAAACAGGATGATGGAAGTATCAACACAGGTGGCTGCTCTCTTTGTTTTTCACTCCCAAGTATGATAAAAGAAAGAAGAAGAAAAATGCCAACATAGCATAAAACCGTGATGGTTTATTGAGGTGGCATAAGTCCAATCAGACAAGAATAAAAAAAACGTTTCCAAGGTAAAAAGCGATCAGCAGATCACATAGGAACTAGCGTAGTGAGAGTTAGCATAGACTCTACCCTACTAGTTTTGTCATAACTGACATCACCGGGGGTGAACAAAAATGGAAATTAAGATTTCACTGTGGAGTGTCTTTCCTGTTTGTTAAAGCTAAAGAAGTGTATTCAAAGCATGTCATCATTTTATACAATGTCTACTAACTAGAATATACAATATATGCTTTAATATGGCCAAGAGAATGTCTGGCCATGGTCAAACCATGTGTTACATTTTACAGTCCTTACTACTTATTCATTAAGCCCCTACCTAGCTTAGCAAATGTGCAAATTACAGTAACCCTAGCAACCAATCAAGTTTAATTGTTCTGACAAAGGAAAGGTGAAAGCTGGTTACCATGAACACTTTGCACATCATTGCTCTTTGTATCACCTTATTTTAGTGTAAGCTCAGAAGCTAATCAAATGCAATATTCTTTTATGTGCTTTCAGGGAAAAGTACCTTGCTTTTGAGACGCACATGAGATGCTTTTGTTTCTATTCCCATTGACTTGCACATAGGCTCAGATTACAAAACTCCAGTGAACAGGATGCCCAGCAACAGCAAAGATAAACACAAACTCAATCCAGTTTATAATTGCGTCTGCAACATATGTAGAAAGCAAAATCACAAGCCCTTAGATATACCTAACGTGCTGACATATCTGAACAAGAACACATATTGATTATTTTGCTTCTATGGAATAAGGAAATCAAGAAATTAGCTTGTCTAAAACAATCACACCAAAGCCAATTTATCAAAAACACCAAACATGGGTCAATTACCTAGTTATACACTGGAATTTAGGTATATTGTAAACCCATCAACATTGCCTAAATAATAACTTAACATAACATGAAGTGTATTGATCAAACTTATCTGAAAAGAAAACATGAAAAAGATGCATTTCAGTGAATGAGTTCCTACTGCAAAAATTCAGGAATTCAACAACTAAATTGAGTGCATTGCAAATACAAATTTTTTCAATGCCTTGGCATTATGTTTTGCACATTTAAATACCTAAATTTAGAGTAAAAATCATGCAAAAAAATAAAGCTTGTTACTTACACAACCAGAAAAGAGGTAAGACAGAAAGGTAACTGATCCTCACCATATCCTTCCCACAGACAACTAATACCAAAAGTGATTGTTAAAAGCCCTTTAAGATAACTTGCAAAACCAGGCTGATTTCTATGTAAATACAAGGGATACAAAACCCGCCCCCACAACGTATCCCCAGCTCACAGACAAGCTACAGAAAGGATGTCTCAACAAGTGCCATACAAAGAAATGTATTCTAATTATGGAAAAATCATTGTAGGCTCAACAGCTTTATAAATATTTGTGCATTACATTTTCCCCAGATTTTAGTGGTTGTGTAGAATACGTGCATCTCATGTATTTTTTAACCGGTTCAATACAGGGCATTTTCACCCCCTTCCTTCCCAGACCAATTTTTAGTTTTCAGCGCTGTCGCACTTTAAACGACAATTGTGCGGTCGTGCGACGTTGTACCCAAACAAAATTGACGTCCTTTTTTTCCCCACAAATAGAGCTTTCTTTTGGTGGTATTTGATCACCTCTGCGGTTTTTATTTTTTGCGCTATAAACAAAAGAAGAGCGACAATTTTGAAAAAAACACATACTATATGTAAATATTTTTTACTTTTTGCTACAATAAATATCCCAATTTTTTTTTAGAAAAACAAATTTTTTCCTCAGTTTCGGCCGATACGTATTCTTCTACATATTTTTGGTAAAAAAAATCGCAATAAGCGTATATTGATTGGTTTGCGCAAAAGTTATAGCGTCTACAAAATACGGGATAGATTTATGGCATTTTTAAAAAAAAAATATTTTTTTTTTTTTTTTTTACTAGTAATAGCGGCGATCGCGATTTTTTTTTTGTGACTGCGACATTATGGCGGACACATCGGACACTTTTGACACATTTTTGGGATCATTCACATTTATACAGCGATCAATGCTATAAAATTGCATTGATTACTGTATAAATGTGACAGGCAGTGAAGGGGTTAACCACTAGGGGGACACAAGGGGTTAAATATGTTTCCTAGGGAATGTTTCTAACTGTAGGGGGCGGGGACGTACAAGGGGAGGAGACCGATCAGTGTTCCGCTGTACTGAGAACACAGATCGCTCTCCTCTCACCTGAAAGGACGTGGATCTGTGAGTTTACACACACAGATCCACGGTCCGGCCCGGTTAACGGGCAATCGCGGGTGCCCGGTGGACATGGCGGCCGCCGGGCACACACACTTAGTCCCGAGCAACGCGGTGGGCGCGCGCCCCCTAGACGGCCGGGAACCCAAGGCCGTCATATGACGTCCACCCAGGATGGGAGATCCCATCTGTGGACGTCATATGTATATACGCGGGTAGGGAAGTGGTTAAAAGTAATAAAAAAAATTAAACCAAAGGATTTCTTTTTAAGATTTGAAAAGAGTGGTGGTGGTTTAGAATCACTGTCAGGTTTTTATTGCTGTCTGTGTTCCCCTTATGGCCCATACACAGGATCCAAATATTGTATGACCGACCGTACGACCGTTTTCGCTTAATAGTCGCAAATAGAAATTGAATAGCTAAATAACGTCACGAAAATTCTCGTACGACAGAAAAAAAAATCGGAAGTGATGTCATGTGTTGTAATGTATTTGTATTGAATTTTTGGACGACAACTATACTGACTAACCAAAAATCGTATGATCTGGAATCGTACGAGGAAAATTTTCGTGCATGCCCGATCGAATAAGATCGGATGAGCGGTCGTGATCGGCTGTCGAAAGTAGTGTACACACAATCCGAAAATCGTAGATCCTTCCTTGGACGACCGTTTTCGCACGATATTTGGATCGTGTGTACGGGCCATTATGGAGATTCACTCTTCAACTGTCTTGATCACCAGTGTCACCAGGAATGAAAGTGAGGGTGAATCCATAATTACAAGTTTCCACCAGAAAAGGAGTAGAAACAGAGGCATCGTCAGGGCGTCGTCAGGGGGTGGCTATTGGGGCTACAGCCCCGAGTCTGGGGCCAATAGCCCCGAGTCTCTTGTCCCGGTCCAGAATGCAGGGAACAAGGGCAGACTGAGCCGTGGTAGAGCTGGCTCCGGCTCCAGCTCCGCCCCCCACCTGACTCTACTCTTGGTCACTGGTTGCTATAGCCGCCTAGCGGTTAGCAACCAGTGACGTCACTGCCCAGCATTCAAAGCGGAGGAGGATTACACTTCCTGCTCCTCTGCGCTAGTGCTCGTGGGGCCTGGCCTGCGAGTTCTGGACTGGAGCGTCCCGCCGCTGGTCCGGTGGTGGGGTGGAGTGCAGAGCAGCAGGCAGGGGGATACCTGGGCACCCGGGAAGAGCCCAGGAGGGAGGGAGAGAGAGAGAGAAGACACCGCCACCCTGAGCAGAATTCCCAGTGCCTCCCAGGTCAGTGTATGTCAGGTACCAGGTCAGTGTATGTCAGGTACCAGGTCAGTGTGTTACAGGTAGGTCAGTGTATGTCAGGTAGGTCAGTGTGTGTCAGGTAGGTCAGTGTATGTCAGGTAGGTCAGTGTATGTCAGGTCACTGTATGTCAGGTAGGTCAGTGTGTGTCAGGTAGGTCAGTGTATGTAGGTCAGTGTAGGTCAGTGTGTGTCAGGTAGGTCAGTGTGTGTCAGGTAGGTCAGTGTATGTAGGTCAGTGTGTGTCAGGTAGGTCAGTGTGTGAAAGGTAGGTCAGTGTGTGTCAGGTAGGTCAGTGTATGTAGGTCAGTGTGTGTCAGGTAGGTCAGTGTGTGTCAGGTAGGTCAGTGTAGGTCAGTGTGTGTCAGGTAGGTCAGTGTATGTAGATCAGTGTGTGTCAGGTAGGTCAGTGTGTGTCAGGTAGGTCAGTGTCAGGTAGGTCAGTGTGTGTCAGGTAGGCCAGTGTAGGTCAGGTAGGTCAGTGTGTGTCAGGTAGGTCAGTGTATGTAGGTCAGTGTGTGTCAAGTAGGTCAGTGTGGGTCAGGTCAGTGTGTGTCAGGTAGGCCAGTGTATGTAGGTCAGTGTAGGTCAGTGTGTGCCAGGTAGGTCAGTGTGTGTCAGGTAGGTCAGTGTGTGTCAGGTAGGTCAGTGTGTGTCAGGTAGGTAAGTGTGTGTCAGGTAGGTCAGTATATGTAGGTCAGTGTGTGTCAGGTAGGTCAGTGTATGTAGGTCAGTGTGTGTCAGGTAGGACAGTGTGGGTCAGGTAGGTCAGTGTATGTCAGGTAGGTCAGTGTATTTAGGTCAGTGTGTGTCAGTGTAGCTCAGTGTGTGTCAGGTAGGTAGGTCAGTTTAGTGGTCAGCATTGATGGGTCAGGTAGGTCAGTGTGGGTCAGGTAGGTCAGTGTATGTGTGTCAGGTAGGTCAGTGTGTGTCAGTGTGTGTCAGGTAGGTCAGTGTATGTATGTCAGGTAGGTCAGTGTATGTATGTATGTATGTGTGTCAGGTAGGTCAGTGTGTATCAGGTAGGTCAGTGTATGTAGGTCAGTGTATGTAGGTCAGTGTAGCTCAGTGTATGTCAGGTAGGTCAGTGTATGTAGGTCAGTGTAGCTCAGTGTGTGTCAGGTAGGTAGGTCAGTTTAGTGGTCAGCATTGATGGGTCAGGTAGGTCAGTGTGGGTCAGGTAGGTCAGTGTATGTGTGTCAGGTAGGTCAGTGTGTGTCAGGTAGGTCAGTGTATGTATGTCAGGTAGGTCAGTGTATGTATGTATGTATGTGTGTCAGGTAGGTCAGTGTGTATCAGGTAGGTCAGTGTATGTAGGTCAGTGTAGCTCAGTGTATGTCAGGTAGGTCAGTGTATGTAGGTCAGTGTAGCTCAGTGTGTGTCAGGTAGGTAGGTCAGTTTAGTGGTCAGCATTGATGGGCACTGGTAAGCCAGGCAGCAACCAGTAAGTGAGCTTAACCCCTGCCACACAACCACACAACCCCTCCGCCCAACCAAAAAACTCAGTACCACTAGAGACCCCCCACCGTGCCGGCCTTGGACTTCGGGCTGAAGCCCCTGGTCTTTTTGCCACCTAGCAACGCCCCTGAGTAGAAAAGAAAACTTCCACTGGGGACACTTGTTCCTGTGACAACTATCCAAGAAGGGGTTTCCTTTACAATAGGAAAGAAGAGGGAAGAGCCCAGGAGGGAGGGAGAGAGAGAGAGAAGACACCGCCACCCTGAGCAGAATTCCCAGTGCCTCCCAGGTCAGTGTATGTCAGGTACCAGGTCAGTGTATGTCAGGTACCAGGTCAGTGTGTTACAGGTAGGTCAGTGTATGTCAGGTAGGTCAGTGTGTGTCAGGTAGGTCAGTGTATGTCAGGTAGGTCAGTGTATGTCAGGTCACTGTATGTCAGGTAGGTCAGTGTGTGTCAGGTAGGTCAGTGTATGTAGGTCAGTGTAGGTCAGTGTGTGTCAGGTAGGTCAGTGTGTGTCAGGTAGGTCAGTGTATGTAGGTCAGTGTGTGTCAGGTAGGTCAGTGTGTGAAAGGTAGGTCAGTGTGTGTCAGGTAGGTCAGTGTATGTAGGTCAGTGTGTGTCAGGTAGGTCAGTGTGTGTCAGGTAGGTCAGTGTAGGTCAGTGTGTGTCAGGTAGGTCAGTGTATGTAGATCAGTGTGTGTCAGGTAGGTCAGTGTGTGTCAGGTAGGTCAGTGTCAGGTAGGTCAGTGTGTGTCAGGTAGGCCAGTGTAGGTCAGGTAGGTCAGTGTGTGTCAGGTAGGTCAGTGTATGTAGGTCAGTGTGTGTCAAGTAGGTCAGTGTGGGTCAGGTCAGTGTGTGTCAGGTAGGCCAGTGTATGTAGGTCAGTGTAGGTCAGTGTGTGCCAGGTAGGTCAGTGTGTGTCAGGTAGGTCAGTGTGTGTCAGGTAGGTCAGTGTGTGTCAGGTAGGTAAGTGTGTGTCAGGTAGGTCAGTATATGTAGGTCAGTGTGTGTCAGGTAGGTCAGTGTATGTAGGTCAGTGTGTGTCAGGTAGGACAGTGTGGGTCAGGTAGGTCAGTGTATGTCAGGTAGGTCAGTGTATTTAGGTCAGTGTGTGTCAGTGTAGCTCAGTGTGTGTCAGGTAGGTAGGTCAGTTTAGTGGTCAGCATTGATGGGTCAGGTAGGTCAGTGTGGGTCAGGTAGGTCAGTGTATGTGTGTCAGGTAGGTCAGTGTGTGTCAGTGTGTGTCAGGTAGGTCAGTGTATGTATGTCAGGTAGGTCAGTGTATGTATGTATGTATGTGTGTCAGGTAGGTCAGTGTGTATCAGGTAGGTCAGTGTATGTAGGTCAGTGTATGTAGGTCAGTGTAGCTCAGTGTATGTCAGGTAGGTCAGTGTATGTAGGTCAGTGTAGCTCAGTGTGTGTCAGGTAGGTAGGTCAGTTTAGTGGTCAGCATTGATGGGTCAGGTAGGTCAGTGTGGGTCAGGTAGGTCAGTGTATGTGTGTCAGGTAGGTCAGTGTGTGTCAGGTAGGTCAGTGTATGTATGTCAGGTAGGTCAGTGTATGTATGTATGTATGTGTGTCAGGTAGGTCAGTGTGTATCAGGTAGGTCAGTGTATGTAGGTCAGTGTAGCTCAGTGTATGTCAGGTAGGTCAGTGTATGTAGGTCAGTGTAGCTCAGTGTGTGTCAGGTAGGTAGGTCAGTTTAGTGGTCAGCATTGATGGGCACTGGTAAGCCAGGCAGCAACCAGTAAGTGAGCTTAACCCCTGCCACACAACCACACAACCCCTCCGCCCAACCAAAAAACTCAGTACCACTAGAGACCCCCCACCGTGCCGGCCTTGGACTTCGGGCTGAAGCCCCTGGTCTTTTTGCCACCTAGCAACGCCCCTGAGTAGAAAAGAAAACTTCCACTGGGGACACTTGTTCCTGTGACAACTATCCAAGAAGGGGTTTCCTTTACAATAGGAAAGTATCCTCTCAATTCATGCTGAGTCTACACGTCTGGAAGTAAAGGGAAATCTCCCTGATGAGACACAGATTGCCAAAAATAAAGACAGCTGTTTTAACCTTCATCTTTTCAATCTAAAATGCAAAAAGATTTGGCTTTGGATGTGCCTTAAAGCCTTTAGTGCCCGGTTCACACAGGGGCGACTTGTCAGGCGACCTAGCCGCCTGACAAGTCGCCTCCCGTTCTGTACAATGGAACCGTTCTAATAGGAGTGACGCAAGTCGCTCCAACTTAGAAAAAGGTTCCTGTACTACTTTGGGGGCGACTTGGGGCAACTTGCATAGACTTCTATACAGAAGTCGTTTTGCAAGTCGCCATGGCAGTCGTGTGCAGGTCGCCTCGGTGAGGCGACCTACAAGTCGTGGCGTCCCTAGTGTGAACCGGGGCTTAAGGTTTTTGAGTAATTTCCTGTATGCAAGTTGAAATCCATTGTTGATTTTCCAGTTTTAGAGGGTTAGGAAGCATTAGAACCTCTGTCTGGCTTTTATTGCTCTACCCCGGTGAGTAGTCTTCTCCTTCACTTTAATAAGACTGTGTAATAAGCAATGAATGAGGTCAACTTGCACATTGATCTTTGCCATATTGTGCAGGTATACTATTTTAGTATCATATATAAATGATTGAAGCTCAGCATTAAAAAAAATGCTATTTTTTTAGTTTAAGACATAAAAATTTACTGCAGAAAACATTTGCATGTCTCTTAGTTTTTTTGTTCAGGTATCATTCTTGCTATTACTTTTACAAGAAAAAATAATTTGGGTTGTCTAGATGGCATGGATATTTGACATGGTAGGCATTGATCTATGCAGGATTAGGATCATCGGTGCTTCGATCCTGTATACAATTTTATTGACTAAAAATAAATGTGCAGCCTGCTAGACATGTGTGCCATCAATAAATTTGTTTCGCTTCGTTCCGTTCCGCTTCGTATTAGAATTATTTCGTATTTTGTAATTTGTGTCCGAAATTTAATTTGGATATGTACGAAATACGAATTTTCGTTAGGTTCCTTAACTTTTCGTAACAATTACGAATGTTTGTTATGATGAATTTATCATTATGGGGGGCTCCCACCATCCCTGTGCTGTGCTGACTTCCTGGGTTTTTTAACTTCATCATAACAAATAATCATAATTAACGAACATTCTCGTTTCTGTTGTAATGGAATTTGGATCTGAAATTCGTAAACGAAATTTCGTATTTCGTACAAATTTCGGAAGCATAGCAATTTGTATTTCGGATCCTCCCGAATGTACGAATTTATGGAAATTCGTACGAATTTTCAATTCGTACGAAACTAATTGCACATGTCTACAACCTGCCTAGGGCCCCTCTCTGACATTTTATTCTGCAATAGAGCCTAATCGTAGAGTAGGAAAAGACAAAGAGGTGAGGAACTTTATATACAAATTGATGTAATAAATTTAAAAAAAATACACATTCAGTTTCACATTCTAAGCAAAACCCTTCTAGTAAGAACACATTAAGATATTCATAGATAACTACCCAATATTAAGGGTCTATTGTTTTCACAAAAAGTATTAACTAAACCATGCACTCGTATAATAATTTCAATGTATGTCACTTACATTTCCTCCATTTGCCAACCAGCCGCCATCATTAAAGCGGGATTCCGGCCAGCTAAAAAAATTTTAAGTCAGCAGCTACAAACACTGTAGATGCTGACTTTAAATAAGTAGACTTACCTGTCCTGGGTGCCCACGATGTCGGCCGCCCGAGGCCGACCTGTCCCTCGGCTCTCGGGTCCTGGCATCGCCATCCTAGGTAAGGGAAACAGGCAGTGGAGCCTTGCGGCTTCACTGCCAGTTTCCTACTGCGCACGCCCGAGTGGCGCAGCGATCTGTGAATGGCCCCGTGGTGTTCTGGGAACACACACAGTTCCCAGAAGACAACGGGGCCGCTCACCGAGGAGAAGAACACGCCGCGGAATAGGAAGAGGCAGATTAGGAAGACTGCCTAGCAACAAGGGTTTAGGTAAGTATAATTTTTTTTTTTTCCAAATGTTTTTTTTTTCATTTTTTTAGGAATTTTGGTGGCACTTTTTTTTCAGGGTGGCCCTCCGCTTTATACTACGGCAGGTCGGCTCGTTCCCACAAATTACCATACCTGTACATCGGTCCATTTAATAGCTATAGCAGGCACGCGCGCATGCCCGACTGCACGGCGGGGGAGCTGATGCGCTTGGCCGGTGGCCCTGATGTACGCCGGCCACCCACGATCGCTCCACAGAGAGCCAGAACGGGGATCTGTCAATGTAAACAAACAGATCTGACCGGGAAGGAGAGAGAGATCGTCTGTTATTAGTGATTAGGAACAGCGATCTCTCTGTACTGCCAGTCAGTCCACTCCCCCCACAGTTAGAAACACCTCCCAGGAAAAACATTTAACCCCTTGATCTCCTTCTAGTGTTAACCCCTTCCCTGCCATTGTCATTTATACAGTAATCAGTGCATTTTTATAGCACTGATCGCTGTATAAATGTCACTGGTCCCAAAAAAGTGTCAAAAGTGTCCAATCTGTCCACCGCAATGTCACAGTCCCGCTAAAAATCGCTGATCACTGCCATTACTAGTAAAAAGAAACAATAATAAAAATGGCATAAATCTATTCCCTATTTTGTAGATGCTATAACTTTTGCACAAACCAATCAATATACGCTTATTGCAATATTTTTTATCAAAAAATATGTAGAAGAATATATATTGGCCTAAACCGATGAAGAAATTCATTTATTTTTTATTTTTTTGGGGGTTATTTATTATAGCAAAAAGCAAAACATATTGGTTTTTTTTTTCAAAATTGTCGGTCTTTTTTTGTTTATAGCGCAAAAAAAAAACGCAGAGGTGATCAAATATCACCAAAAGAAAGCTCTATTTGTGGGGAAAAAAAGGACATCAATTTTGTTTGGGTACAACATCACGCGACCGCGCAATCAGTGTTAAAACGACGCAGTGCCGTATCGCAAAAAATGGCCTGGTCATTAAGTGGGAAAATCTTCTGGGGCTGAAGTGGTTAAAATCATTGACAGCTTTAGAAAGATATATGTCCTGTATGTAAAAAAAAAAACTCCAGTCTTAAAAACTATAATAGGTATATCTCCTTAATATTTTATGCTGTATATGTTCTTTCTATTCCACCCAGGAAAAATTAGTTTCATCTGTAAAAGCAAAAGATTTATTGAATTTAATTGCATTGAATTGCATCTTGTAAAATAGGTAGTGAGGTGCCTAAAGATTAATTTTTGGTGTTATACAAAATTTGTGTTCGGCGGGATTTAATAGGAAGGACTTTATATAAAAATTATTTTAAGGGGCAAACAGTGTGCAGCATAACACTGTAGAGCCAAGATAATCAACATCAACATATATGATGTAATGGCATGTAATTACACATAATGAATAAGTGCCAACTCTGATATAATTCACCGTCTTGGCTGTAAAGTCCACAGATGATGACTAAGTGATTTATGTAGGGAGTCTTAGAAACTATTTTTAGTTTAATTGTTGTAGAATGAAATCATTCTTGCCAGTAAATAACCAATAAAAAGCAGAAGTGTGGATTAATCATTTATATATTGTCCAATAGTATTGCTCCCTTTTACTGTTGTGATCTTTGTTCTTTGACTTCAGCACCTTGAATACTTACACCTCTTACCAACTGTTAAGTAGGAAACTGATACAGTGCAGACTTTGATCCTCGGTGGTCAACAACACCAGTAACTGAACGCACTTTTATCTTGCTTACTTGTTTTAGAGATTTTCTACTCAGATCATTCTCTGATCTTGCTACTAAACAACAAAAACTGTCTCAGAATGATCTTGGGTACTAAAACGTGTTCCTCTGCAAAGCCATATGGATTGCAGGGGCCTGCAACTGTCAAAAATTAATTAAAGTAGAACTATAGGCACTTTTTAAAACATTTTGGATAGAGTAATAGAGGGTCATAACCCCTGTCAGTTTATCTTTTTTGCCATCTGCATCCAATTGGGGAAATTTCCCTTTCCCTTCCTGTCCCATAGCCAAAACAGGAAGTGAGGGGAAATCCCTCCAAATTACGGTAATCCTTTGGGGGACCCCCAGGCCACCAGAATGAGTGGCCCCATTGTAAGATTTCCCCTCCATTACTGTTCTGGAGACAACCCAAACATTGTGATTTTCTTTTACTTTCACTTTCAATGATAACGGTAAACAGGACAAAGAGGGAGAGTGGATCTCCCTAATTGGGGCACATACAGCGATAAAATCTGACAAGTGTTCTAATCCATCTCCACTCTGTCCAAAACCCCAAAAAAGTTTTCCCTGTAGTTGTACTTTAAATCCTTTCACATCCCTCATGTGGCCATTACAGGATACCTAAGATTTTAGTATGGGCAAATAAGAATCAGGATGTCAGTGGGATAAAGCGGAAAGTCTATCATAAAATCAACAATTTAAAAATGATTAGATGATAACCTATTGTACCCACATTCAATGATCAGAGCAACAATGGGGGTGTCCAGTCTACAGACACATAGCTGTAACCAGGGCTTTTTTTCTGAGAATAGGTGCAGGAACTCCCCATTCTGAGTCAATTTGCATCTCCAATCCCTACCCATCTCCAAGCACCGACCCTTGGTTTCACCACCTACCCACCTCCCAGTACGACCCCTTTTAGAGAATACAGGGACAAGTATCAGTTTGCAGTGCTAAGTAATTTGTTTGGAACTTGGTAATAATAACAAAAAAATCAAGAAAACAGATCCCCCACAGCCAGCAGCACTAGAACCCCACAACAAAATACCACTCCAGCAACAACAGGCCCCCAGCAGCAACAGCAGATCTCCCAACAGCCAACACAAATACTCTCCAGCAGCCAGCAACAACAGACCGCTTAATCAACAGTAAAGCCCTTCCAGCAACAATTGACCCCCCCCTCCACCCCTGCAACAAAAGATCCCCTCAGCATTAACAATAAAATCACAAAAAAATAGATCACCTCCAGCAAAAAGAAAATCCCCCAGCAGCCAGCACCAATAGACCCTCCATCACACCCCAGTACCCCTTTCCAATTGCACACATTCAGTGCTGGAGGTGGCGGAACTGCGTTCCCCATGTTCCTGCTGAAAAAAGCCCTGGCTGTAACTATGAAGCAAGTAAAACCTCTCATGGTCACGCTTACTAAACCTTTTTTCCACTTCTGTGGACCTTACCCTCACACTTAAAATGAGCCTGCTTATGAATGAACACACTTTTGCTAGTAATAAATCATTTTCAATAATTCATTTTTAATGATTAGTTTAGTAAAGAACCATTTTGTTATTCAACCTAGGGCGTGGTAGATGTCCATCTGGCCCAGCTATAGCCTTCATGCCCCTACAGTAAACCAGGTGGATAGCACAAGTGGTCAAAACTGTTCACCTTTCTGTAACTTTGCAAGGAAAGATACATTTGTAGGCAGTTGGTGACTGATAGAACCACGGCAGTACAAACAATGCAAGTTGGGCAGTTTCCCTTTACTTACGCTACTTCTTATCAATATCAATTGAAAGGAAAGGGAGCCAAAGCTATTACCTTACCTAGGGCCCCATTCTGGCTTATCCAACCATTGCTCAGCAGTTCCATGTGCATGTCAACTTGACCTGGATTCAGTAATTTATTTTAATCATGTTTTTTTAGTTAATCATAAGCTTTAATCATAGGCACCCTGTGCTCCATGTATCACGCTTATTGAGTAAACAATTTAGCATTGTATAGCTGGTAAATGTAAACTCACTTAAAATCATAACATCAGGGCTATCAGGTGGCTCTGTCACTTTGTCCTGAATAGGTAAAGTTACAATGTCTCTTCAACCATGGGGCAGGCTGCATATGTATTTAAAAAATATTTCTGCCTCATATGCAAATATACATGAACAAATTATAAAAAAAAACAATTTCTTTGTAACCATACCCATTGATAAAGTTATTTGCTTCAAACTAATCAGAGTTTTTCTTTTCACTACTACCTGGTCTGGGTTACAGCGGTAGCTATACTAGTTTACATTTACCAGCTATACAATGCTAAATTGTTTACTCAATAAGCGTTATACATGGAGCACAGGGTGCCTATGATTAAAGCTTATGATTAACTAAAAAAACATGATTAAAATAAATTACTGAATCCAGGCCAAGTTGACATTGTTAACTTTTACTCTATGTTGTACTCAGATCAAAGTACCCAGAATGACTTAGTCCATTTTGTTTTATTGGTGACCTGAAGCTAATGGCAGCGACCCATGTCATGTAAATTAGGAGCTCTTTCTAGAGTTTCTATTACATTGGGATTATTTGTGCATTTAGAATTTGAGTTTCAAGTTTCCTTTACCATTTACAAATGATCAGATACCCGCTAAACAAACCACTATCAAATCTATTACAATGGCCTTGCATTTTATTACGCTATTGTTATGATGTAGGTGATCATTTTACAATGAAGTCAGAATTCTTCAATAGACTTTACCTGGTATGTCTAGTCTAGGCCACTTATTTTGTCTGTAATTATACTCCAATGTTTTCTTTCTGTGTAAGACTATAAAATGAAAATATGTGACCCAGATATACACCAGAATTGCAAATGGTCAAGCAGTAATAAAATCATAAACAAAAATGTAATGAATTACAACTTGCCAATTCTTGTGATGCGGTGGCTGCATTTTTTTTTTTTTTGTTTTTTTGTATTTTTTTTTACTTATTTCCTTTATTTCACCTGGTAATCCAGCTAGTAACACACCTCCTGTCTAGAGCCGGGTACACACTACAAGTTTTTTTCCTTAAAACTCAGCGGGTTGAATGAAAAAAACTATCTGCTCCGGTCGGAGATGCTGTACTTATCATCCGACAATAGTACAGCAATCTCCCCCGCTGAGCTGTTGTGTTCTGACAGGGGGACGGGACGGGACAGGATGGCCCCCCCTGCCAGAACACTTTGATCTGCAATTGGCTGAGAGCGCAGGTCGGTCGGCTGCTGGTTTTCCGACAGTGTTAATTTTGGCAGCGAATTTCGATTTAGTTTTAGTATTAGTCTTCGGACTAAAATGGCATTTTAGTTTTAGTCCCATTTTAGTCTTCTGCAATTGTTTTAGTCGTATTTAGTCGACTAAATCTCCAGTAAATTTTAGTTGACTAAAATGTCCTACGTTTTAGTCGACTAAAATGTGCTACGTTTTAGTCTACTAAAATCTCCAGTACATTTTAGTCGACTAAAACGAATTTTAGTCGTCTAAAATCGAATGGGTGTAATTAAATTGTACATCATTAGTTAACTTTTCTCTAAGAATTTTAGTCGTCTAAAATCGAATGGGTGTAATTAAATTGTAATGCATTAGTTAACATTTTTCTACAATTTCTAAACTTTTATACTGCTGGAATGAAAAATCAAATATGTTATTATTTAAGGTATTGAGGTATGAACATGCACTACAGACCAGTGTTAATTTTGAAGTCAAATTTCAATTTAGTTTTAGCCTTAGTCTTTTGACTAAAATGGCATTTTAATTTTAGTCCTATTTTAGTCTTTTGACTAAAATTCCATTTTAGTTTAAGTCGTATTTTAGTCATCTCAGTTGTTTTAGTTTTAGTCATATTTTAGTCGACTAAAATAGTATTCATTTAGTCGACTAAAATGTTTTAGTCGTTTTCCAGCAAGTACGGCTGGCTTCTATCAGACAGAACGACATACACACGGGCTGAATGTAGGCTGTTTTTTTTGTTTTAAATGGCCGTTGTCTCCCGACATTCGGCCTGTGTTTACTGGGCTTTAGACTAGCAAATTTACATGATGGTAAATTGTTTGTCTCAACACTCTAACTGGCACTTTGCTGGACAGCAACAGGAAGTTGAAAATTAATAGATGTACTGGTCGAATCACCAAGTAAAAATGGACAAAAAAGAAAAAAGGAAACTAATGCAGCCACCACATATAAGAATTGGTAAGCTGCATTTTAATACATTTTTGTTTTTGGGTTTAAAGGGGTTGTAAAGGCAGAAGGTAATTTATCTTAATGCATTCTATACATTAAGATAGAAATCCTTCTGTGTGCAGCAGCCCCCCTCAGCCCCCTAACACTTACCTGAGGTCCCTCTCTGTCTCAGCCGTCTGAGATTCTCCTTCCTAATTGGCTGAGACACATCAGTGGTGCCATAGGCTGCCACTGCTGCCAATCAAAGTCAGCTAGCCAATCAGGGGAGAGAGGGGATGGGGCCGGGCCAGGGCTGTGTGTCTGAATGAACAGAGGGAGCTGTGACTCAGTTCGGTTCCCCCCATAGCAAGCTACTTGCTGTGGGGGCACTGAATAGGAGAAAGGGGCCAGGAGCACAGAAGAGGAACCCCAGAAGAGGAGGATCCAGGCTGCTCTATGCAAATCCACTGCAACAGAGGAGGTAAGTATAACATGTTGGTTATTTTTTAGGGGACTTTACAATCACTTTAAGGCTGCTTTAAATTTAATGTAAATGGTCATATACGTCTACAAACAATGGCCTTGAATCACGAGCTGTGTTAACATTTAAGGTATGCAAAAAGGACTAACAACAGACATTGAAATCCCAAGCAGCATTGTCAACCTTGTCTGCTAGACTTCAAAACTCCTCCAATCCCTGCCACACCTTTCTATTCAACTTTTGCGCATATAGTAATTTCTTTCAGATCTAAACAATACTGCTGCTTTGGCTGTGTGTAGGGAAAGGTCTCTTGTAATGTATAGTTCTGGGGCGTGCATGCATCAGTAGGAACTGAGCTCCTAAAAAGCTGCCCTTGCAATGTACAAGGAATATAAATAAAAAATAATAATAAATAATAAACAAAAAACATTACTGGGACATGCTCTGGGGGGGGGGGGTTGGAGTTAAATTTGGGTAATGCAAGAACATACTCTGTAACTGTATGTAGTTAATAAATAAAAATAGAATTCAGTATTATAAGTCCGCAAACTGTTCACGAAAATCTTAGCCACTAAGTTAGGCTCATTTATATTATCCCTATTTATTAAGGACCAAGCAGGATTTATTCTGCATCGTCAAGTATGGGCCAACAGTAAGAGAGCTAATCATATACTGTATTGAACACCCTTAACAAAATATATGAAAGCCCTATTATTATAGTATAACTAAGGGTGACACTTTTTTTTGTTTTAAACAGAGTGGATTAGAACACCTGTCAAGTTTATATTGCTATCTGTGCCCCCCATTAGGCATATTTATCATTATCATCAAAAATGAACACAAGAGAAATTCAAATGTGGGGATGTCAGCGTTGCTAGAACAGTAATAGAAGGGAAATCTTCCAATGGGGATACAAGTTATGGTGACCCTTGTGACAACCTCACTTTGGAGGGATTTAGTCTCACTTCCTGTTGTGGTTATGAGTCAGGAAGTGAAGGGAAATCGCCCCAATGGGATACAGATCAACACGGTAAAGTCACCCGGAGGTTCAACCCCCCTCCTCCTTCCCTCTCCGCCAGGCCATTCACAAAGCACAGCACGCTTCGCGCATGCACAGTAGGGAACCAGCTGTGAAGTCGCAAGGCTTCACTGCTTGTTTCCCTTACAAGAAATGGTGGTGGCACCACCTGAGAGCCGATTGAAAAATCAGCTGGGGTAAAGAGACAGCTGGATTCATGGACAGGTAAGTGTCCTAATATTAACCACTTCCGGACCGCCGCATGCTGATATCCATCCTAACGTTGAAGAGGGATATCTTTGTTATGTCAGAAGCCACCTGCCATAACTCCTCTTTTTCGGTGGGCGGTCTGGTTTCTGGTAATAGTAGTCTCGGTGGCGGATTCGTCGAGAGATCCCTTTTATCGGTGGCGGGAGAGGGCCTGCAGTGCTCCAGTGCCCTCCGCTGATTACCGGAGCCATCGGTAGCGGTGAAGGCGACCAGATCCTTCTCCTTCCTGGGTATGGAGATGAGTGAGGGAGAAGATGGCCCCCACCCGTCTCCATACCATTGCAGGGTGGGAGCTACGTCAAAATGTCACTTCCGCCCAATGCTCTTAAAGGGCCTTTTTTTAATTGCATTTTAGTGTAAATATGAGATCTGAGGTCTTTTTGACCCCAGATCTCATATCTAAGAGGTCCTGTCATGCTTTTTTTCTATTACAAGGGATGTTTACATTCCTTGTAATAGGAATAAAAGTGACACATTTTTTTTTTAAAGAACAGTGTAAAAATAAAAAATAAAAGGTAAAATAAATAATAATAAAATATGAAAATGGTGTTCAAACCACACGTGAGGTATCACAACGATCGCTAGAGCGAGAGCAATAATTCTAGCCCTAGACCTTCTCTGTAACTCAAAACATGCAACCTGTAGAATTTTTTAAACGTCGCCTATGGAGATTTTTAAGGGTAAAAGTTTGTCGCCATTCCACGAACGGGGTGCAATTTTGAAGCGTGACATCAATTTACTCGGCGTAACTTTATCTTTCACAATATAAAAAAAAAATTGGGCTAACTTTACTGTTGTCTTATTTTTTAGTTTAAAAAGTGTATTTTTTCCCAAAAAAGTGCGCTTGTAAGACTGCTGCGCAAATACAGTGTGACAGAAAGTATTGCAACGACCACCATTTTATTCTCTAGGGTGGTAGAAAAAAAATGTATAATGTTTTGGGGTTGTAAGTAATTTTCTAGCAAAAAAAAACAGTTTTTAACTTGTAAACAACAAATCTCAGAAAGAGGCTTGGTCCTTAAGTGGTTAAAGGTCAGCAGCTACAGTATTTATAACTGCTGACTTTTAATTTTTTCTGAAGGAGCCTGGAGCTCCTCTTTAAGCATGCATGCAGAAATATCATTTGATTGCTTCAGCTGACCATTTTTGTTTGCCCATCTACTTTTGTCTCATCAGATGTGGCTGAGCTGCTAAGGGAGTGAAACTTATCTTCCTGGGGTGTGGAAAAGGGAGCTAAGAGGGACCTGTGCCTGCATTGGAAGCCTGGTGAGTAAATAGGCACTCTGCTACTGTACTACAAACTGGAATCTATGCTGGAGATGTAAATCTCAGATGGGCTTACTCTACCATATCAAAAAATTGAAAACCTCCGTTCCAAAATCCTTGGCTGTCCAATAAAAAAGGAGTGATTAGGGTAATCTATTGGACCTACCAATTGCAGGACTATCTAAACAATTAAAAAAGCTTATTACACACATTCTTAGAAGCCCTCTGTTTGGTCAGCTCTAAGACCCCTTTCACACTCACAGCATGGCCGCGTTAGCGGTAAAGCGCCGCTAGGTTTAGCCACGCTTTAGCGGCACTTTTAATCCCCACTAGAGGCAAAAGAAAGGGTTAAATGCGCCCGAAAAGCGCTGCTGCCGAAGCGTTTTGCAGGAGCTTCGACAGCGGTGTCTATTGATTTCAATGGGCAGGGGCGGTGGAGGAGTGGTGTATACACCATTCCTAAACTGCTCCAAAGATGCTGCCTGCAGGACTTTTTCTAACGTCCTGCCAGCGCACCGCCCCAGTGTGAAAACACTCGGGCTTTCACACTGGGGCTACAGGGGAGGCATTTTTCAGGCGCTTTACAGGCACTATTTTTAGCCCTTTAGCACCTGAAAAATGCCTCCAGTGTGAAAGGGGTCCTAATGAAAACACAAATGTTCTTTGACGACCCACAGTGACCAATTTATCAAATTAAGGAATTAGGCTCATGCAACAGCTTACAGCTAGAATATAAAATTTTGAAAAAATCCAGTAACTATGGATTCACTGGGATATGTTATAACCCAAATGAAATCTTGATTCCCACCCCAGGGTTGGTCCCTGGCTTGCAACCCCAGGGACTATTGGCACTACCTCCCCTACAACTTCCCCCACCTGGCTCCATATTATTACAAGTTATAAAAGGAACCGTGGGGATGCAAGAAACACCTATGCATCTCTGTGCAATTATACATGGCCTTCCATGGGTGTAGTATGCCCCATGTGAATGAGGCCTTGCTATGTTTTAGTTTTTTTACAATGTTACTTTTATTATTTTATTATTTTTTACCTTTTTTGGGGTGGGGGGGGTGTGGATTGGTAAAACATGGGGGGGGTATAAACAGACCCTGATTTCTCTTTTTTGAGACAGAGAAAGAGTCCTCATTCCCTTTCTCTGCAACCACAGTTGCACTACAGGTGAAAGAAGTCTGTGTATAGAGTTTACTAAGTTTACTATGTGTCAGTCATGAATAAACACAGGAGCGTTTGGTACCAAACAGTCGCTGAGTTGATTCAGGAAGAGGCTGGTAAGCTCTCCTTCCTGACACCGATCTTACAGCTTCTGCAGCACCTACAGCCAACAGGAGGTGGAGGAGGGGAAGCTGGTCAACAATGCTGCAGGGAGAAGGCGCCAGGGGATCGTTGGGGGAAGGTTGCCATACAGGGGTGGGGGCAGGGGGCCGTACAGGGGTTTGGGGGGGTCAGAGCAGCAGGGGTTGCATACCTCCCAACTTGCCAACTTTTTGCGATAGTAACGAGGGACACCTATTAGCAAAAATATGTAGACATAGGATACACACCCCTGCCATGCCCCCTTAAAGGAGAATTATACAAAAAAAAAAAGATTAGTTATACTCACAAGTGTTTTTTTTTTTAACCACTACTATTCCTTTATACTGGCTTTTACAATTTCCTAAGGCAGAAATTTAGAAACAAGATGAATGGCTTAGCACTGTGAAACACTTTTTGAAAGATAAATACTACATTCTATATACAACTATATAGATCAGACCAAAATGATGGACAAATGAAGAGGAAAGAGGGACAGTCCCTCAAAATCAGGGAGAGTTGGGAGCTATGGGGAAGGAGGGGGAACCTATTTTCACAGTTAAATCCCCCTGAGGCTCTAAATGGAGATCAGTCCTGTGGAAGGAGGGCACATAAGAGCAGAGCGGGGCCCCTTCAGAGGGAACGGAGGGAGCTCCACCATGTGCGCATTTTGTGATAGTGCACAGTGCCCCCCCCCCCCCCCCAGTGGTTTGCATTGGTTTACTGTTACTTTAATTAGTCTCCCTAAATGTGTCCATGCCCAGGACATGCTCACATTTGCTTGTATACATACAGCATGTCATTTTATTAGAATAGAAGAAGCAACTCTATTTAGGACTTGCTGGGTCTCATTTTTTAAGATGTCTGAAATAACAACAGCAGCAGATTGCTCTTTTCTCTTGCACAGGACATGATAGTTGGAAAGTAAAAGGTCACAACTGGCAGACACTAAAGCCTCGTACACACGATCAGATTTTCAGACGGGAATTGTGTGATGACAGGCTGTTGGCGAAGATCCGACCGTTTGTATGCTCCATCCGACAATGGCCGGTCAATTGTTGTCGGATTTTCCACGGACAAATGTTGGATGGTAGGCTTTAAGATTTTCCGCAGACAACGGTCCGTTGTCAGATTTTCTAAGCGTGTGTACACAAGTCCATTGGACAAAAGTCCAAAGTACAAACACGCATGCTCGGAAGCAAGGACGAGCTGGAAGCGGTCGGTCTTGTAAACTAGCATTTGTAATGGAGAATTAACATTCGTAATGCGCCAAATTATGAAATCTCGAAATGCAGCGCACATTCTCTTCTTCTTTAATGGGATAATAATAGCTGCTTTGCTGGTGATACTGATGGAGTGCTGCCAAACGTATTTAACCGTTTGCCGACCGTGCTATAGCCAAATGGCGGCTACAGCATGGCTCGATAACTCTGGGACGTCCTCCCAGAATCTGGGACGTCCTCCCAGAATCTTGCTCCCGCTCCAGAGGACGCGGCGCATCACGGTAAACGGCCGCTGATAGCGGCCGTTTACCACGTAATCGCTCCGTCATTTGACTTGTCATCACTTGTAAACAAACCGGCGTCACGTCCGGTTCCTCTCTCCCCTCTCTGTACCGATCTGTACAGTGCGAGGGGAGAGATCGGTGGCAGTAGCACTGTGGGCTAGTGCCCACAGTGCTGATATGTGCCCATTCCAGCCATCCATCCATCCATGCTCAGCCATCCATACCCAGCATACCCATCCATACTCAGCATACTCATCCATTCATCCATACTCAGCCATCCATACTCAGCATTCTCATCCATACTCAGCATACTCATCCATCCATCCATACTAAGCATACTCCTCCATCCATCCATGCTCAGCATACTCATCCATCCATGCTCAGCCATCCATACTCAGCATACTCATCCATCTATCCATGCTCAGCCATCCATACTCAGCATACTCATTCATACTCAGCATACTCATCCATCCATCCATGCTCAGCATACTCATCCATCCATCCATACTTAGCATACCCATCCATACTCAGCATACTCATCCATCCATCCATGCTCAGCATACTCATCCATCCATCCATACTTAGCATACCCATCCATACTCAGCATACTCATCCATCCATCCATGCTCAGCATACTCATCCATCCATCCATGCTCAGCATACTCATCCATCCATGCTCAGCCATCCATACTCAGCATACTCATCCATCCATCTATGCTCAGCCATCCATACTCAGCATACTCATCCATCCATCCATACTCATCATACTCATCTATCCATTCATGCTCAGCCATCCATACTCAGCATACTCATCCATCCATCCACACTCAGCATACCCATCCATACTCAGCATACTCATCCATCCATCCATGCTCAGCATACTCATCCATCCATGCTCAGCCATCCATACTGTGCATACTCATCCATCCATCCATGCTCAGCCATCCATACTCAGCATACTCATCCATCCATCCATGCTCATCCATCCATCCATGGTCAGCCATCCATACTCAGCATACTCATCCATCCATCCATGCTCAGCCATCCATCCATCCTCAGCAATACTCATCCATCCATCCATGCTCAGCCATCCCATCCATACTCAGCCATACCCATCCATACTCAGCCATACCCAGCCGTACCCAGCAATACCCAGCAATACTCAGCCGTACTCAGCCGTCCCATCCATAACCAGCCATACTCAGCTATACCCAGCCATACTCAGCCATACTCAGCCATCCCATCCATACCCAGCCATACCCAGCCGTACTCAGCTGTACCCGGCCATATTCAGTTGTACCCAGCCATATTCAGCCGTACCCAGCCATCCCATCTATACCTAGCCATACTCAGACGTACCCATCCGTACTCAGCCGTACCCGGCCATACTCATTCATGCTCAGTCATCCCATCTATACTCAGCCATCCCCATCCACGGCTCATCCATCCCCATTCATGCTCATCCATGCCACATCAGTTATTATCATCTATGCCACTACAGTGCCTCACAAAAGTGTAATAGGTAGTCAAATTAGATTTGAAATTCATGCCCCTAGAACACCTGACGGTGCTCCCTGCACATTGGGCCTCTCTATAAAGCCACGCTGTGGAAAAGTCTCACACATGTGGTATCACCGTACTCAGGAGGAGTAGCAGAATCTATTTTGGGGTGTAATTTTTGGTATGTACATGCTATGTGTTAGAAATATTGTGTAAATGGACAACATTGTGTAAAAAAAAAATGCGTTTTCATTTCCTTTACACAATTTCCAAAAACTTGTAGAAAAAAATGACATGTTCAAAAGACTCATTATGCCTCATAGATTATACATTGGGTTGTTTTCTTTCCAAAATGGGGTCATTTTTGAGGCATTTCCATTGTCCTGGTGCTCCAGGGCCTTCAAAAGTGCAAGAGATAGTCAAAAAATTATATGTGTAATTTATGCTCCAAGAACGCCTGAAGGTGTTCCCTGCATGTTGGGCCTCTGTATGTGGCCACGCTGTGTAAAAGTCTCACACATGTGGTATCGCCGTACTCAGAAGGAGTAGTAGAATGTGTTTTGGGTGTAATTTGTGGTATGTATATGCTGTGTGTGAGAAATAACCTGCTAATATAACAATTTTGTGAAAAAAAAGACAAAAAAATCTTGATTTTGCAAAGAATTGTGGGAAAAAATTACGACTTCAAAAAACTCACCATGCCTCTAACTAAATACCTTGGAATCTCTACTTTACCTTTACAAAAAGGGGTCATTTGGGGGGTATTTGTACTTTCCTGGTTTGTTAGGGTCTCAAGAAATGAGATCAGTGCATCAGGTGTGATAAATTTTCAGAGGTTGGCACCACAGCTTGTGAACTCTATAACTTTCACAAAGACCAAATAATATACACCAATTTGGGTTATTTTTACCAAAGATATGTAGCAGTATAAATTTTGGCCAAACTTTATGAAGAAAAATGACTAATTTGCAAAATTTTATAACAGAAACAAAGAAAAATACATTTTTCGTTATTTATTCTTTTATAGCACAAAAAATAAAAAAAAACTGCGGTGATTAAATACCATCAAAAGAAAGCTCTATTTGTGTGAAAAAAAGGACAAAAATTTCATATAGGTACAGTGTTGCATGACTAAGTAATTGTCATTCAAAATGTGAGAGCACCGAAAGCTGAAAATTGGTATGTTTAGGAAGGGGGTTTAAGTGCCCAGTGGGTAAGTGGTTAAAAGGCTTTTATTTTCTAGTGATATCAAGAATAATATTATTGTGCTTGTTTTTTTTTTTTTTGGGCAAGTTACCATAACACCATTATCCCGTAGTTTTTAAGATCAAAGATACAACAATGTGGTGTCCCTTGTTAAATATACATTGTATTTTTTTAAATGTAACTGCCTACTCCCAAACTGTCATTTGAAGTAAAACACATAGCAAAGTATTATTCTCCACAATTTTTTTTATTGTTCATTAAAAAAAAGAAAACAAATAAAATTAGACATGCTATCTGCCAATAGAACTAAACCAAAAAGTGCATTCTATGCATCCAAAAATATAGAAAATATACCAAATCAAATCATTATTCAACCAAAAAATAAAATAAAAGCCCCATGCATGTGTCCTGCTTCTTAATATAGGGGGTCAACAATGCCAAGACTTTGTGAAAGCAGGGGTCCGTCATCCAGAGATAATTCCGAAAATCATCCAGATTATTCTCCTGCAGCTCCTGCAGCAAAGGCATATGACATAATTAGTCATGATTAATAAAGCAACCAATTTTTGGTCCAAGAAATCCTCCTCCTGTTCCTGGACTGGACTTGGGTCAAAGCAATAACTCCAAGGCCAATAATAAATAATACGTTATCTCCTCCAATTCTGCAACATGTCTGGTTGACGAACGGCCGTTCAGAAACTAACTGAAAATCGCGAAATGAAAGCGCGAAATGAAAAGCATGAAATGAAAAGCGCGAATCAACACTCACCAAACTTCTACTAACACGAAATTAGCAGAAGGAGCCCAAAGGGTGGCGCCTGACAATTGAACTTCCTCTTTAACGGCACGTAGTACGTTTAGTACGTCACTACATTTGTGTTTGTTGGTCGACAACTGTGTACCGTTGTATGCAAGACAAAATCCAGGCACACGCCCTTTGGACAAAAGTCCGACGTTTTGTTTGCGGAAAATCCGATCGTGTGTGCGAGGCTTTAGGCTCCATGCACACTGAGTTAAAAAGCGTCGCTTCTACAGGAGTTTTGTGTTCTGCCTGTAGAAGCAGCTCAATGTTATCCTATGTGTTCATGTACATTAGGACCATTACAGGCATATTTTGAGTTTAACGTTTAGAGGCAGGAAAAAAAACCCTTCGGGTTCGCATTTATAATTGGAGCTTACTGGCAGAAAAAACGTAAAATTCCCCTAAACTCGTCTAAACTTTGTACATAAAATGCTCTATATGAGCGTTTTTTACTGCCAAGAGTACCTACATTTTTTTAAGCTCAGTAGGCATGGAGCCTTATACTGTAAATTGCTGTCTAAATTAAATTGTAATTATTTAACAAACTGCCAAATCAAGGACAACAATGTATACATATATGACTGTGAATCTGTGTACTGCAATGTTACAAATGTAGTAAAGATAATGACAAGTAGAATAACAATGAGCAGTAACCAGGAGAACTGTCAATATTTGTTAAAAGACCCGAATGTGCCAGGAAACAGAGGATTTAATTACAGTACTATATATTGATGTGATCCTAAACCCTCAGTATACATGACTTTATTTACACCCTACATGTTGTCTTACATTACCATGGTGTTAACATTTAAAAAAAAGACACTCACCACTAATTCAGGCTTGTTCTTTCTGTGGCTGCTGGAATGGAGCCTTGACTAGCTATGGTGAAGGGTAAGGATGGGCTCGGGCATGTTGGCACACTCCAAGTGCAGAGCCTGCCAGGAAGTCGGCACGGCGCTGCGCTAATCACAGGCAGTGAGACATTTCCCGATCTTTGCAGCCGCACATCGGGAAAATGTCTCACTGTCTGTGATTAGCGCAGCGCCGTGCCGACTTCCTGACGGGCTCTGCACGTGGGCTGTGCGAACACGCCGGAGCTCATCCTTAGTGAAAGGGCTGTTCACATGCCCACTGCCTGATTACATTTCTAGCCTCATAACACTTCCAATATGAACCTCCAGCTCTATTCTAATTTCTAACAGACATGATGAGGCTGGAGTTGGGGTAGATGAGTATCTGATAACTTTTAACTGCACGTTACCATACCTCCCAACATTTTGAGATGGGAATGAGGGACACCTACTAACAAACGCATGTTTACCAAAAAAAAGGTTAAATAAATCCACAAGGACTTTTTTTTTACCACTACAATTCCTTTATATTGGCTTTTAAAATGTGCAAATGCAGCAATTTAGAAATTGGATGAAAGGTTTAGCACCGGGAAACACTTTTTAAAAGATAAAAAGTGCATTTTATATACAACTATATAGATCAGACCAAAATGAGGGACAAATGAGGAGGAAAGAGGGACATTGCTCCAAATCAGGGACAGTCCCTCGAAATCAGGGAAAGTTGGGAGCTATGCGTTACTGTAAGTCAAGGGTCTCAAACTGGCGGCCCTCTAGCTGTTGCAGAACTACAATTCCCATGAGGCTTTGCCAGGCTGACAGTTACAAGCATGACTCCCATAGGCACGATGGGACTTGTAGTTCCGCAACAGCTGGAGGGCCACCAGTTTGAGACCCCTGTAATAAATAAGTCAATGTGAAATTTGGAAATAAGGCAACCTAAAGTGAGAGCTTAGGCTCCTTTTCTTTTTATTCAAGAATCCTAATAAACTCTGTGCTGTCTACTAATTAAATACAGTATACAAATCCTACAAATACATTGTATACATATATGAATAAAATAAACAATACAAAAAAAAAAGTTTTGTTGTGTAACTGTTTCCACAGAGAACATGCAACATGCAGCAAAATCCAACATGCTTATCCACCACCACCAGCACATGTCATGCGCTGCTTATGAGAGGATGAGACCCCTTAACTATAGAAGGTCAAATGCATTTGCCCTTCATTACAGGGTATAGTATGGTATGTAATGGATTCCCCAAAGAAGGACTCTAAGACCCCTTTCACACTGGGGCACTTTGCAGGCGCTACAGCGCTAAAAATAGCGTCTGCAAAGCGCCCTGAAACAGCCGCTGCAGTCTCTACAATGTGAAAGCCCCGAGGGCTTTCACACTGGAGCGGTGTGCTGGCAGGACACTAAAAAAAGTCCTGCTAGCAGCATCTTTGGAGCAGTGAATACACCGCTCCTGGCCATTGAAATCAATGGGGCAGCGTGGCTATACCGCCAGCAAACCCTTTCTTGGCCGCTAGTGGAGGTTAAAAGCGCCACGCTAGCAGCCGAATACCGCCGCTAAAACAACGGTAAAACGCCGCTAAAAATAGTGGCGCTTTACCACTGATGCCGCCCCCGCCCCAGTGTGAAAGGGGCCTTAGACCCCTTTCACACCGAGGCACTTTTCAGGCACTTTAACCCTAAAAAAAATGCCCGAAAAGCTCACGAAAACCTATTTCCATTAAAATCAATTAATGCTTTCACACTGGGGCAGTGTGCTAGCAGGGCGGTGAAAAAATGCCCCTCTCCATTGAAATGAATGGAAAGCTCTTCAAAAGCGCCTGAAAAGCTCTTCAAAAGCACTCAAATGTTTTTCTGGCAGTTTAGAAGCGCCTCAGTGTGAAAGGGGCCTAAAGGTATACAACATAAATAGTGAAAAGATTTTAGCCCCTTTCACACTGAGGCGCTTGTGAACTGCCAGAATACCCGGTTTCACACTGGGGAGGTGGGTTCGTCGGCGGTAAAATGCTGCTATTATTAGCAACGCTTTACTGTCGTTTTAGCAGTGCTATTCGGCTGCTGACGGGGGTGTTTTAACCCCCGCTAGCGGCCAAAAAAGGGTTAAAACCGCCGCTTATATAGCTACGCTGCCCCATTGATTTCAATGGGCAGGAGCGGTGAATACACCGCTCCAAAAATGCTGCTTGCAGGAGTTTTCCCGTCCTGCAAGCGCACCGCTCCACTGTGAAAGCACTTGGGCTTTCACGCTGGAGACACAGCAGCGGCTGTTTCAGGGCGCTTTGCAGGCGCTATTTTTAGCGCTGCAGCACCTGCAAAGTGCCTCAATGTGAAAGAATCCTAAAACAGTGAGCATTTTTGAAGAGCTTTTCAGGCGCTTTTGAAGCGCTTTCCATTCATTTCAATGGAGAGGGGCGTTTTTTTCACCACCCTGCCAGCGCACTACCCCAATGAGAAAGCATTATTGATTTTAATGAAAATAGATTTTTATGAGCTTGCTCTTTTTTTTAGCGTGAAAGCGCCTGAAAAGCGCTTCAGTGTGAAAGGAGTCTTTGTGTGCAACCGCTACCAAAAACAGCTTGAAAACTACACATTCACTCCTCCTGGGCTGTTTGGTTTTTCCCCTCGCTCTGTGTTTTCACGTATAAAATTTGCTACACTAAGAAAATGGTTTATTGTATGATAAATAAGGATCTAGATTGTACACAAACACAGCACTGCATGCTCAGACGAGGGACAGCTGGAAGAAGATAGAGACAAGGACACAGAGCGAGGATGCTGATTGGAAGAATCCGTGTCACATGACCGGCAGTATCCCATCCAGGAAGTGTGAGCACGGAGGAGTGGAAGTGGCAGTGCTGTGTAGTAGGAGGCATGTCTGTCTGTAGAGGACTGTGCAGTGTGATGTGAATGGACTGTGCTGGGTTCTACACTGCAAGGTAATAGAAAGGGATTTCAGAGCTAGAACTACAAGAAGGCTGAATGGTAGGAGGAAGGCTGCTGTCTATGGCAGTCCTTGTGTATAGTGTGTAATTCCTGATGATGATTTCTCTCTTTTATGTAAACACTGAGCAGGTGGTAAACACTGGAAAGGTTTGTTGCCCAATGCAGATCACATATAGTGCCATGTTTAAAGCTGTACTGCACCCCCAAAGTAAACATTTATTATATCACAGTTTACCAATTCTTAGATGTGATGTCTGTATTCGTTTCCCCCTTTTATCCCCCCCCCCCCCTTCTATCTTCAACTGGTGATCCAGCCAGTTAGTCTGTAGTCTTTCAAAAGAACAAGCTCTCTCCCAGATGTATCAGTTGCAGGGATGAGACAAACCATTGACAGGGGTGCTTACAATGATCAGCGTTTATTTATTCATGTAAAACCTTTATCCCAAAAGGGGAAAAAAAAAGAAAACCGTTTTCTGTAGCTGCTTATAAAGTATGAGCTGGAGTTTGGCTTCAGTTTGTTAGTGTAGCTAAATTTACTAGTACATCTAACACCCCACCCCCCCCCCAGACTGAGAATGCAGCTGTCTGCTGTGCCTTCTATGCTCCTTCATCCAGTGTGGAGGCACCCTAATACAGGAGGTATACTACAGTTTTGGGTTTAATATTACTTTTAAGTGTGTCTAAAGGCTATTTTTAGGCAACTTTGGATAGAGTGGGGGAGGGTTAAAACCCCTGTCAGCTTTTTATTGCTGTGCCTTTGTGTCACTCCCTCTGTTTGTGCTGATGATTAGGGATGCACCAATATTGTGCCGACACTGAGCATTTATTCGTGAAAATCAGTACAAAATGAATGGGAGCAAATCGCACTGCAAAGAATCTTATGCGATTTGAACAGGAATGCAGTGCGAATCCTGTCTGAAACTTATGCGATTCCCCCCCCCACACACACACACACACGATCCCCCCCCCCACACAATCCAGTGTGTATATAGAAAGAAAAGCGCCATCTAGTGGACGTTTTATTAAAAATGTTTTAACACTCATTAAAGTGATTGTAAAGGCTTGTTTTTTTCCTATAAAAAAATAATAAACATGTTATACTTACCTACTCTGTTGCAGTTGGATTTGCACAGGGCAGCCTGGATTCTCCTCTTCTGGGGTCCCTCTTCGGTGCTCCTGGCCCTTTCCTCCTGCCGAGTGCCCCCACAGCAAGAAGCTTGCTATGGGGGCACCCAAGCTGAGTCACAACTCCCTGTGTCTGTTCAGACACGGAGCCTTGACCCGGCCCATCCCCTCTCTCCCCTGATTGGCTAGCTGACTTTGACAGCAGTGGGAGCCAGTGGCGCCGCTGCTGTATCTCAGCCAGTCAGGAAGGAGGATCTCGGACGGCTGAGACACTCGTGCACATCACTGGACAGAGAGGGAACTCAGGTAAGTATTAGGGGGGCTGCTGCACACAGAAGGCACACATAGAATGCATTAACATAAGAAACCTTCTGCCTTTACAACCACTTTAAGTACATATCTGGTCAAATGCAAAATCTGCATAGTGTCCCGGTCCAGCCAATGATAGCAAATCACGGACTGGAGGTGCTCACAGGGCTAGAAGAGATGTAGAGGCGGTCTGCTCCCAAGCTGACATCACTTCTGCCCTATACCCACAGGGGTCTCGGAACTTCTCCAGCCCTGTGAGCACCTGCAGCGGCTGTGATTTTCTATCATTGGCTGGACCGGGGACACTATACAGATTTTGCATTTGACCAGATATGTACTTAAAGCGGAGTTCCATTCAAAAGTGGAACTTGCGCTTATCTCTCTCCTCTCCCCCCCCGGGCGCCACATTTGGCACCTTTCAGGGGGGGAGGAGCGGGTACCTGTTTTTGACTCCCACTTCCGTCGGACCTTGCTGCTGCGAGGTACGTCAGAAGTTTGGCCCCTCCTCCTCCCTCCTCCTTCCTGTGCTGGGCCAGTAGGAGAGCGCAGCATGCTTCGTGCATGCGCAGTAGGGACCTGGCCGTAAAGCTGCAAGGCTTCACGGCTGGGTTCTCTTACTGGAAATGGCAGCGGCAGTACCCGACAGCCGATGGAAACATCATTGGATTCCAGGACAGTTAAGTGTCCTAATATTAAAAGTCACCGGCCATGTGTAGCTGCTGACTTTTAATTTTTGGAGGGGGAGGCTGGAACTCCGCTTTAATGTGAGTTATAACATTTTTAGTGACCTGCCCACTAGATGGCACTTCCCTTTCTATACACACACACACACAGGAGTGGTGTAGGAAATCGTATGCAATTCGGAAATTTATTTTGTATTGATGCAAATCGCACCGCAAAGTATCGGTACTCGGTATCTGTACTCGTACTTTCCAATTAAAAAACGGTATCGGTGCAACCCTACTGATGACCATTGTCACCAGGACAACTGATGATAATATGAGGGAGAATCCAGCATTTTGATTTGTCAGGCAGGAAGCAAGTATGAAGCTACCTTTTCTGGGAAGAAGCACCGCCCTTCTGGTCCCTTTCTCTTAATAATTCCTATTAATAACAGGGGCAAGGGATGTTTTTACTGGCCAGGTGACAATCCTAGCAATAAGGGGCAACCTTCCAGTGGGAGCGCTTGTTACAGTGACAACTGTCTAAGTCCTTGGTGCCCAACCTGAGGCCCTTCTGCACTTTTCAAGCCCTTGTGGCCTCTGCAGACACTAGTCTGTGTTTCCCTATTGCCATGTTTTCGTAGTGAGTCCAACAACTGCTTAAGCATGCTCACAGTCTCTGACCATCTCTTGTATCATGTCTGCACACTCTGACCATCTCTTGTATCATATCTGCAGTCTCTGACCATCTCTTGTATCATGTCTGCACTCTCTGACCATCTCCTGTATCATGTCTGCACACTCTGACCTTCTCTCATATCATGTCTGCACTCTCTGACCATCTCCTGTATCATGTCTGCACTCTCTGACCATCTCCTGTATTATGTCTGCACTCTCTGACCTTCTCTCGTATCATGTCTGCACTCTCTGACCTTCTCTCGTATCATGTCTGCACTCTCTGACCTTCTCTTGTATCATGTCTGAACTCTCTGACCTTCTCTTGTATCATGTCTGCACTCTCTGACCTTCTCTTGTATCATGTCTGCACTCTCTGACCATCTCTTGTATCATGTCTGCACTCTCTGACCATCTCTTGTATCATGTCTGCACTCTCTGACCATCTCTTGTATCATGTCTGCACTCTCTGACCATCTCTTGTATCATGTCTGCACTCTCTGACCATCTCTTGTATCATGTCTGCACTCTCTGACCATCTCTTGTATCATGTCTGCACTCTCTGACCATCTCTTGTATCATGTCTGCACTCTCTGACCATCTCTTGTATCATGTCTGCACTCTCTGACCATCTCTCGTATCATGTCTGCACTCTCTGACCATCTCTCGTATCATGTCTGCACTCTCTGACCATCTCTCGTATCATGTCTGCACTCTCTGACCATCTCTCGTATCATGTCTGCACTCTCTGACCATCTCTCGTATCATGTCTGCACTCTCTGACCATCTCTCGTATCATGTCTGCACTCTCTGACCATCTCTCGTATCATGTCTGCACTCTCTGACCATCTCTCGTATCATGTCTGCACTCTCTGACCATCTCTCGTATCATGTCTGCACTCTCTGACCATCTCTCGTATCATGTCTGCACTCTCTGACCATCTCTCGTATCATGTCTGCACTCTCTGACTACAACCTGTATCTTGTCTGCAGACTCTGAACATCTCTTGTAGTATGCCTGGTAATTAAAATAAAAATTATATACATATAAAGTATATACTGTATTCATATCATCTTTAAGTACAGGACAGTAAATGGACTCTTCTATTCCACTGTATTTTAAACGATGTTCTATTTCATATTTATATAACAATTCAATGTTTACAAATATATTTCTGTGCAATAATGATTTACAATAATGATTTTTTACCAACTGCATATATCCCATCTGTTTAATGATTTTTGATGCGTTTGTCTACAGATATGGTGATTTTGCGAGAGGGGCTTTGTCCTGGATTGACATCTGAGATAATTGCCACACTTAAAAGAAATCACGTGAAAACAGGTATTTTTCTTTTTATACAGTTTCAGGTTTCATTTAAAGTGGAGGTCTGCCCACCGCTGCAAAAATTTAAAAGCCAGTAGCTGCACATACTGCAGCTGCTGACTTTTAATAATTGGACACTTGCCTGTCCTTGAGTCCAGCGATGTCGGGTGCTGCCCCTCCATTTCGAGTAACGGAACCCGGCAGTGTAGCCGTTCGGCTTCACGCCGGGAACCCTACTGCGGATGCGAGAGGCTCCGTTTCTCTCTCCTACTGGCCGGCGATAGGGGGAGGAGGATGGAGGAGGGAGCCCGAGCCGTGACGTCAATAGCCGCGGCTGATGCTCCCGGAAGTGGGGAAAGCATACCTGTGTTAGACAGGTATGCTGCCCCCTTCCCCCAAAAGGTGCCAAATGTAGCATCGGGGGGCGGAGAGTACGATCAGCGAAGTTCCACTTTTGGATGGAACTCCGCTTTAAAACAACTGTACATTTAGTAGGGCTGGGCTGTAATTAATGTTCCCACCACCCTGCGTACAGCCCTCCTGGTAAAATGATTTTCTTCCTCCCAGGTGCAGCAATAATTACTGTAAAGCCCTGCCCGATACCACATAGTTGTTTCTCAGACAATGGGGTTGATTTACTAAAGGAAAATCCACTCTGCACTACAAGTGCACTCGCTGTAGATCTGAGGGGAAGATCTGAAATGAGGTGAAGCTCTGCTGATTTTATCATCCAATCATGTACAAGCTTAAATGATGTTTTTTATTTTCCTTGTATGTCCCCCCTCAGATCTACAGCGACTGCACTTCCAAGTGCACTTTCAGATGTCAAACATGTATGCAGAATTTCTGACTTCTCTCTGACTCCGTAATCTCCATACTTATCCAAAACAATGACTACAAAATATTGAAGGCAAAAACAGTTAGGAAAAGTATTTCTAGAAGGAGGTAGTAGTGCAAAGTGAATTTGCCTTTAGTAAATAACCCCCATAGTCTCAGCTGGGTTCTATTCTTCCCATATGGGAGATGGCAGCATGAGTGGTCCAGCAGAGTACAGCTCTCTAATAGGAATAAATGGACTTCGGTGCAAATGAGCAGTAAGAATAGGATCCAGCAGAGCTGTCAGTGTACTGCCCCCACCACACTCATACACACTATGACCAATTTGGGAAGAAGCCATTAACACATCTGTCCAGAAAACACGTGCAATCAAAGCAAGAACATACATATTTAATGCAGGTAGTGGTTGTAGACAAACCCATCTTCCAAAAATTAACACTATTCCTGTGAACAATATGGGCTCATACACATGGCTGACTAGGTAATGTGCAGAAGAATAATGTATTTCTGCAGCAGGTATAGCCAGGGGTTTCCACTTAGTCACAGACAGGAAGCATGTATAAATCAATGATAGTCTGACACTGTGTGCATCTTATTGCACATAACACCTACCTTTAGTGATGGATGTGCGCCACTGGATGCAGACTGATCACGTCCAGGGGCACACATCCATTCCTACCCACAGGTATACACCCATTGCGCAATTACATGTAGACAATGTCAGCCTGTAATTAATTTGTACAGGCTTTTTCTCCACGGCTGATTGGAAACACCTGACCGTTCCCACTGCAAAAACGCTAATTTGGAGTGGTGTGCAGCCCTTCTCAGCTGTTTGCATGAGACCTATACGTCAAATGTTCTAGTTGTCTGTTTCCTTTAAATAATTTTACATTTTCTTTGTTTATAGTGGTTGATTTGGTGGCTTCAGATTTAGAGGAACTTGCTCGGAAATGCTCCTTATCATACAAGGTAATGCTTTATCAGAGACTTTGCACATCCTATGTTCACCAGTGGCATCTTTAAAAAAAAAAAAAAAATTAGAAAAATACACAATCGCCATTGCTGACCTTCTAGAAATACTTTTCCTGACTGTTTTTTTGCCTTCAATATTTTGTAGTCATTGTTTTGGATAAGTAGGGAGATTAGGGAGTCAAGGAGAAGTACTGAAATAACTTGAACAACATAACAACCATTTTTTGGAGGGGTAAGTTATATTTTGCAGTCTAATATTCGGTTTGCACAGACTGTAAAAGAGTAAAAAGGAAATGCTGCAGATATGAAGTGCAGCCATTTTGAAATGCTTGTATATACCAGCAGCACCCTTGAAATGTCTCCCATTAGAGCAGCAGGTAATGACCAAGCTTGCCACTACCTCCTGCCCCACACATGGGTGACATTGTTTTTAGAGGAAACAGAAGAGTGTGAGGGGGTAGAGCGTAGATTGCTAGAGGGGGGATTGGTAGGATTAGGAGTGGGGGGGGGGGGGGGAGAAGCAGCCAGGAAAATCGCTCTCTGTGTCAACACATGACTGCATCCCTATAGCTGGCGGACATCCCAGGTTTAATTAGTTGAGGTAAGGACCTCAATGTCTTTAGCTGTGAATATAAATGAATTCTAGCAATTCCACTTCTGATGAAAGGCCTCTTCTTTTCCCTTGATAGAGGAAAAGAGATCTTATATCATCTTTATTCTGCAAACCAATGCAACAAGGAGCGGGGGTTCTTGCTTACACCAAAGTGCTCTGATACAAGATCTTGTGGTATTCACTAGAGTGCTGATAAGAGGGCCTTTGTATTACTTGTGGTGGAGTAGGAAGAAGGCGAGGTCATGGAGATGTGGAAATCTGTCAATTTTGGGGCAATTAATCCTACACCCTTCCAGAACTTTTGAGAGTTTGAACAGAAATATGAAGAAAGGAACCTTCACCTTTCCCACAATTGAGAAAAAGAGTGCAGGATGCTTGGTACTCTGTATCATCCTCTTTAGAGACTTTATATCCTGTTTCCTGTGAGCTGATGCTAAAAACTATGTTATGTGCAAAGTACAATAGTCACTTCTCTTTTTCTTGTTGTGAGGGTCAACTGTAATTCATTTGACCACTTCTGTAAGAGTTGTAAAGGCTGTGTCTCATCTCTACTAATGAACAGTACATACAGTGTGGAGAGTGTATGTCTAATGCCTCATTTCCACCGAGCGGATCGGATTGGTTTGGAAGGCCTAGAATGGTCCGGCCTATTCAGGCGAGCGTTTCTACTGCAAGTCGGACCGACAGGGGCCATACGTGGGTTTAGAAAAAAATGCTGTCATGGCGTCACACGTCCACCAATCAGTGTAATGTATCGTAGCTCCGCCCTAATCGAACCGTTCCATTTTCTATGGCCCCACATCTGAAGCAGGACCCTGAATGGAACGGTTCGGTTCGGTTGTATGGGCCGCTTTCATAATGGAAACACCCAAAATAGCGTACTGTACTGAACCGATCCGCTCAGTGGAAACGAGGCATAACTGAACCCTGTTTAGTTCACATGGATTCAGAAGTTATTGGGCACAGCTATGCCCTGGTGAGGGAATATAAATTAGGAAGTGGTAAAGTTGGAGAATTCTCCAAAAAAGCTAAGACGGGAATAAAGGGGGACTTTGGCCATTGCTGTTAGTGATGGCCAATTGGATCCTGTGCCAAAATGTGATATCCTGGTATGACCAGTTTGTGCTGGTTACTGTGGTTAAATTATTCTTTCCACACAGACAACAACTCACACAATAGGACTTTGGTGCACAAAAAATACAATATGTGAAGATTTTACCTTTCCCCTTAGGAATTAGGGTGATCAATTCAGGAAAACAGCGGATTCATTTCACCACCACAATAGAATAAAGAGCCCTATTGATATCAGCCTAACCTAGGACTTGTTAGTCCTTTTTCTCTCATCTTTTAACCTACTATTAGTGGCCAGCTTAGTCCTTCACAAAGGATTGAACCGCTGGTTGGCATAGCGTGGACGGCATATTTCCTGCCATCTCGCACCCCAATTCTCCCGTTCCCCCCTCCAACTATTTCCCCCTTTTCCCCCCTAATCTCACTAGTAATATATGCACAGACAACATATTGTCATATGCAGTTAATTTATATCTCAAACTATGAATACAAATGTATATGCACATACTGTTTCTTCTACTGTATATTATAATTTTTTGTCTGCTGGCTTCTATTGCATACTGGGTTAACATCAGTACACTAATAAGGGGAAATCTTCCAATGGGGACACTAGTTCTGGTGACACACTGGGATTCCCTCACTTTGGAGGGATTTCCTCCCTGTTTTGGTTATGGAACAGGAAGTGAAGGGAATTCTCTCCAAATAGGACACAAATAGTTAAAAAAAAAAAAAAAAAAAAAACCTGATGTGGTTTATTACCCTCCGTTACTCTATGCAAAACAAACAATGTTGCCTTTAGTTACAATTTAACACCATAGATGCACCTGCATGTAAATGATATACTATGCACCCACCCTGTATTATGTCTTCGAATTTAAAAAAAAAAAAAAAAAAAAAAAAAAAAAGTATATATAAAAAAAAAATTCATTCCACTAATTTTAGGTTATGCAAAGCATGAGTAACTGATGTTTGTGTGTAATAGTGGATGTTGTATTTCAGGCACTTGTGGCAGTTAGACGTGTTCTGCTTGCTCAGTACTCTGCATTCCCTTCAAATGGTGCAGACTTATATGAAGAGCTGAAGATTTCTACAGCAATCCTTCCCACGGGCAACAGCAAGTAAGAATTCACACCCATGAATATGAGGGTACATTGCTTTTTTTACAGTTCAAATTTTATGTTCTACAAGACATATTATTTAAATAAATATAGATTTAAAGCATAACTTTAACAGGGCTAAAGGGTCAGCAGCTTGAGCCAAATTCTTCTGTGCTGCTTCTGTCACAGTGTCTTCACTTTTGGACCATTGGGTGGCCACAGATAGTGTAACTCCAGTGTGCATGCACAGAAGTTGTATAACTCCAACACCCTGCATTACTATATTGTAAACGTGTGCAAATATATTGAAGTAAACTTTATTTATTTTTTTAATATTATTTACACACCTGCTGAGACCTACCTAAGTTATCAGTAAGCTTTCCTAGCAAACCAGGCACCACCAAAATTGTTATATACAGTAAGTTATGGACTTCCCTCAGATATGAAGTAAGGGGATATGTATATCCTGCCATCTTAAGGATACTTTTTTTTTCCCCTACTAGAGCTGCAGATATGTATATGTATACAGATGTGTGTGTGTGTGTGTGTATGTGTGTGTATGGATAGATAGATAGTGTGCATACACTCACCAGCCATTTAATTAGGTACACCAGTTCAATTGCTTGGTAACACAAAATGCTAATCAGCCAATCACATGACACCAACTCAATTTATTTAGGCATCTGGATGTGGTGAAGACGACTTGCTGAAGTTCAAACCGAGCATCAGAATGGGCAAGAAAAGGGGATTTAAGTGACTTTGAATGTGGCATGGCTGTTGGTGCCAGACGGGCTGGTCTGAGTATTTCAAAAACTGCTGATCCACTGGGATTTTCACGCACAACCATCTCTAGTGTTTACAGAGAATGGTTCGAAAAAGAGAAAACATCCAGTGAGCGGCAGTTCTGTGGACAAAAATGCCTTGTTGATGTCAGAGGAAAATGGGCAGACTGGTTTTAGATGATAGAAGGGCAACAGTAACTCAAATAACCACTTGTTACAACCAAGGTATGCAGAACACAATTTATCAAATCTTGAAGCAGATGGGCTACAGCAGCAAAGACCACACCGGGTGCAACTCCTGCCAGCTAAGAACAGGAAACTGAGGCTACAATTCGTATAGACTCACCAAAATTGGACAATAGATGATTGGAAAAACGTTGCCTGGTCTGACGATTCTCCATTTCAGCTGCGAGATTCAGATGGTAGGGTCAGAATTTGGCGTAAACAGCATGAAAACATGGATCCATCCTGCCTTTGTATCAATGGTTAAGGCTGGTGGTGGGGGTTATTTTCTTGGCACACTTTGGGCCCCTTAGTACCAATTGAGCATCATTTTAATGCCTAACCTGACTATTGTTACTGACCATGTCCATCCCTTTATAACTTCAGTGTACCCATCTTCTGATGGCTACTTCCATCAGGATAATGCACCATGTCACAAAGGCTTAAATCATCTCACCACTGGTTTCCTGAACATGACAATGAGTTCACTGTACTCCAATGCTCTCCACAGTCACCACATCTCAATCCAATAGAGAACCTTTGAGATGTTGTGAGATGTGGTGGAACGGGAGATTCGCATTATGGATGTGCAGCCGACAAATCTGCAGCAACTGTGCAATGCTATCATGTCAATATGGACCATGTATATGCTTTCTATATGCGCAGCACCACCTAGTGTCAAAGGAAGACAGTTTATTGTTGGAGCTGTGAATCTATCTCGTAGCTTTCTGAGGTTCTTCAGTCTTAAAACTTTACCTACCCTTTAAATATAGTCCTGTCCTTCCCCCTAATTCCCTCTAATCCCTAACTAGGGCTGCACCAATACCAAGCATTTGCACAAGGAACATTACTTGTGCAAATGCGCCGAAGCTTGATCCAATACCTGTTGTATCGGACCAGG